>NC_039359.1:36894753-37241906 GCF_003573695.1 Papaver somniferum | reverse complement strand
TCGCTCTATGTAGTCAGGGAACAGTGAGTCACCGACGTTCTGAAGGCGTTTTTGCTCTCAATATTACGGAGAACCGCCCAATTACGTTATTCTACATAGAGGTCATGATGAAATGCGAGGCATCGAACACTCAACTAGTGGAGGCCTTTCGAGAAACATATTCATCATGGCTCGTAAAATATGAATCTTCACATGCTTGAAAGCTGCGTCAGAAACATGCAGTATCACGATTTTACGATTTTGACCTTTGTTGAAAATCCACCATCTACATTAAGTCCCCTGCTTAGTGAGGGACAGTCATGTTCCGCAGTAAGCATTAAATGGTGATTTTCAGTCGCCGAGATCAGTGGTTGAACTCAGTTGCACAAAGGTATTTTCAAAATCCTCAGATTTGCTCCAATGGTGTCATGTACGAGAAAATGTTCGGGTGATGATAGTATGATAGAGTGTCATCCCGTGAACACGGAGTGATAAGGAACTGCTGATTTGGACTCCTGGAGGCTCAGTTCTGGTCGATTTAGGATTTATGGGTCCGAGTCCGAAAAAGGAAACCCATTTTTTATTAGGTTTTGGAAAAAAAATTAATATAAAAAGAAAGAGACCCTAATTTTTTTTAGTTTTTATTTTCCCAGCTGGCCGACCACTCTCTTTCTCTTCTTCATGAGCAGGAAGAAAAATTTAAGTTTGTCGGAGCTCTAATCGCCGTCGGCAATCCACCCACCGCCGGCTAACTTCCGGCGCCGTTGACAGGTAATTTTTTTTTTTTGTTGTGAGTTCATGAAATTTACATGAGTTTTTCAAGACAAAATTCCATGCGTGCATGTACGCGTAGGTTTTTTATGAAATTCGTTTTTTTTTTTAAAATACGTATGCCCGTTCCTTCGATAGTTTAAGAAACAAGCAATAATCCCTAACATGGAAGAGATACATATATTATTGAATAGACATGGTCTATTTGCAGTAGAGAAAATTTTGTTTATGAGGTTTCATGAAAATCCAAATTTGTTTTCAAAGCATGAACTTTCGCAAATACTTTTAAAAACGTAGATTCGTTCGTAGTAAAAGTAATAAGTAATGATCCTTATAAAGTTAAAGGAATTTTGAAAATACATGTGGTTCATGATAAAATTTATTTATGAGCTTTCAGATTTTATTTCGAATATGTGGACCCTTGCCAAAATAGAAAAGACCCTAGTTTCATAGACGAATGCTTGTTTGAGAAAAATAAGTTTTTTTTTATTAACTCACGTAAAAGAGGAAAAAAAAATTCACACGTGAGTTTTAATTTTTGATAAAAAATCAAATAGCAATTTTTTAGTAATTGTTAGAGATAAACAATTGTATTTTATGATTTTATGATGTGTGTTTGAGGCATAAAATTATGGAGCGTTCACATGAGGAGTTTATGTGAATTTTTCATAGTTTCGTGAAAAGTCAGTGTTGACTCTTAAATGATAGGTTTTTTGCTCACTTTTGCAGGTTTGAAAGAGTAAATAAGTTTTCGAAGTTTTACGCTGTTATCACTAAATTCGTGAAACCGTAAATAAGTAAGAGTTGAGGATTACCATTTTGTAGTCGCTGATGTGAGCATCATAATTATTCAGCTGCTTTAATTACATTGTGTTGACGAAATTCATTTATGGATGTCACAAAAACTTTGCAAAGACGATTCAGTCTCGTGGTAGCGTTTCTGAAGATGATGTTTCTAGAGAGGGAACTCCTAGAGAGGATGTTTCTACAGACGCGTCTTCCAGGAATGACGATTCTTCCAGAAATGATGATTCTGAGACTTCTCAGGAGAAAGAGGAAACTCCCAAAACTAAGAACATTCCAAATGTTGAGGACAAATTCTTTGTGTATCTATATAGGCCCGAAAAACATCCCTTAGGTTCCTCGTTTCGGCTGCTTATCAATCCCAGGAGCACTACTCAGAACAAGTTGGTATCTCCTCCAGCAATAACTCGGTTTTGTTTGTAAGGGAAACACTATTTGGATTCACATGTGGAACTCAAACTTTCTCGGAAGCCTCTGACACATTTCTATAGATGGGCAAGACACATGCTGGGTCATAGCCTTGTAAGGACCTTGCTGGATCGTGCATAGGTGACACGAGCTATTCAAGCTACTGGGGATTTAATCATTAATAATGATATACCAGGTATCGTGGCTTTACTTGCTCGTTGGTGCATTCCTACTCATACTTTCATATGCAGATGGGGAGAATTCACCATTACTTTAGAAGATGTAGTTGGTTTGTTGCATATTCCAGTCACTGGCAATTTCCCTGAAGAGTTTTCAGCATAAGAGAAGGTAATATCTGGCGTATTGGAAGCTAAAATGCACAAATTCAACGAGTCTCCCAAAATTTTCTATGCTCAGTGGTTTAGATACTGGTGGATGAGAGATGGAGTTCCTGAAGAACCTGTTGATGGTACCTTGACCATTGCTGCTTTCTTATGCTTGTGGCTCTCGAGAGACGTTCTTGAAGACAGTGGACATTTTTGGAAGACATTTTTGTTTCATTTCTCCATAAAGATGGCTATAGGTGAGAAGCTTCCCATTGGTAGTCTATTTTTGGGTTCACTGTTTTCCAATTTAGACTCCTTAGTTATAGACTCCAGCGTCTCCAATGGCTTCATGAAAGTGGAAACATATGCTAATACTATGTTCTTGCAAGCCTTGATGTGGGAGCATCTCGAGAGTTATGCTCCAATTCCTCGTAGCGTCTTGCAAGGACCCAATGTCGATACTCATCATGCTTTCCTCGAGAAGAATAATTCCAGGATTATGCGTTGGTCTACAAAGCAGCCACAATACAAGATATGCTTCACTGACATTTTAGGCATCGAATCCGAGTTAAACCTTCTCCCCTGGGTGTCGGTCCCTCTTCTTTTATCACAATTGATCACTTTCAATACTGCTGAAGAAAATGTCATGTTGAGGACTGGTGGTGACCTGAATGACGGAGAGAGATTTTTTATATTGAGTTGCACTCCTGGTTACTTAGTATTAGTAATGCATGAAGAATTCCAGGTAGAAGAATATAACATCGATAGGGTGGCTCGACAAATGGGAGTTGACCAGTTTGTTCCAGGTCATTGAATGAACAAGCCATCAGTTGAGCATCTGAAGTCTCACTTAGATTGAACACATGTGGATGGAAATGATTATTTATTCTTTTTACCGAGCTACCTATGTTACTCCGGGTTACATAGACTTTTGCGTCAACAGCTTGAGCGCTTATATAAGTTTGCGATGGATGTCCAGTCTCCGGTACGAGAATTTCCTTCCCCTGACATGATTTTTGATCGACCAAGGTTGAAATATTTTTCCCGTGGTGACAAAAGGAAAACGTCTCCAGAATGTACACATGTAAGTGCTTCCCTCATGATTTTTACAAAGGTATGATGATCACACTTTAATTATTCATTGACTTTGTAATAGGATGGTCGTGCTGTGAGACCTCGAATCCATGTAAACTTCTTAGATCTTCAAGAAATTCCCCAGGGCGGAGAAGGCAGGAGCAAGACATCTTATAGGATGATACCGAATAATGTGCAGTCCACAGCCGCTTCTTTGGTGAGTTGTTAGCACTTCCCTTATCGTTGAGATTTTCTTGTCCATGTAATTAGGATCCCAAAAGAATATTGTTAATTTGTTTCAGAATTTTTCTCCATCGGTTATTGACAGTCTTCATCTTTCCTTCGTACGAACAATCCAGGAATCCAGCATCGATGGAGAGGTTGATGTGAGTATCCTTTTGTGTAAATAATTATGGCATTTTCTTGAATGAACTAATGATAATTGTTGTTGATGCATCCAGGAGAAGATTGTTGTGGAAATCCAACATGGACAGGTTGTTCATTCGTCTTCAAATAATGGTGAGAAAGAGAATCTTCAAGAAATGAGACCGAATGGAGGTAATGGTGCTCTCAATATTGATGCCGACCATATTAATCCTTCGAATGACTTGGGAACTCTTCAAGTAAGTATCCACTTTGTATTATCTTAATAGAAGTATAAGGTTGATGATTTGTTGATAGAAAAATAATGAGTGAAGAAACTTTAGTGAAATCCGTCTCCAGAAAATTCAGAATTCAGCCTTTTAGCAAAAACGCCATAAAATCTTCATACAATGTCATATTTTCGCGATCTACCCATGTATCCTTATGCACATGAAATTTCCAAGATTTATCAAAGAATATTTTTAAGTTTTGAGCACGTTTAGGGGCCGAAATTAGCGAAACAGTAAACTTCCAGGAGACTTTCAGGAATTTTTCAGCTGGCATGTAGTCCAATGTTTTGGCTACAACTCCTTACTCGTTTATCCGATTGCTAAATTTTGATATGTTATATAAAACACCCATACGAAGAGAACGGTATATGAATCAACCTTATATTACTTACCAATTTCTCCAAGTTCGTCATCTTATACGGGGCAGTATAAAATCTCTTTAGTCGGGCTTATTGAAAAAACGTGTTTCATGACTTCCACACTATTTGCTCATGTCTTGGATGCATAATAAAGAAATTAGATAATGTTAGTTCACTTACATGCTGTATTATGATTTCCTTTGGTTTCCATGCTCGAATTGCTCTAATCTCATATAATCTTCGTATTAGGTACCAAACACCGAAGTTGAGAATAATGTAGCGACGATTCGAACCGTATGGTGAATCAAGTTGATGATTTTACGATCTCTGAACCTCAACACCATGATAATATTGCTACTAAAGTTGTCGAGGAAACTGAGACTCCAGTTGTTATCGCTCCCACGGAAGAAACCGAGCCAAGAGCAGAAGAGACTGTGCCAGAAGAAGCTGTTACCATGACTATGGAAGTTTCTCCGGTAATTAAGAATCTCATAGTGATACACGAATATCCTAATTTAGGGATTGTTTGTGAGCCTCCATTTGGTGTTTTACTCCCATATCACGTATCTGTTGGCGGATTCAGCGTTCCCACTGGGTATGCCAATATGTATGAGAAGTTGTGGAAGATTTATGATCATATCTGAACGCATCTACTTCTTGACAATGCATTTAGGAAACATATTGCGTGTCATAGATGATATTCGTAACAGGGCCAGAAGTACTGTCATTCGAGATGTACTCTTTGATTGGGAGTACAACTTAGAGAGGTCTGAAGAACTTGGTTTTAACTTGAAGTGGCTTCGTCAAAAAATCGACACTATCAAGGATGCAGTAGTGAAGAACATACCCTTTACCAGTGATGCCGTGGTGGAGAAAATGGCTAGCGTTTCCGAGTTGACTGAAAAACTGGAGTTGGAGAAAGCAGCCTTGCAAGTCTTGGAGAATGCTGAGAAGCAGAAATCTTATTTTGACGGTTTCCTTTAGTTTTCCTTTCCATAGTCTCTTGAACCTTGAACTTCCGAGAGATGTGAGGTTTTATTTTGGTTTTGGATTTTGATTGATTTTGAGTTAGTGAGTGATTGAGGGTTTTCTTTTTGGAATTGATAGAGATCTTCTCAAAATAAAGAACTTTGATAAATTGCTGAATTCAAATAGCAAGAATTGCAAACTCCCGGAGAAATTGAAATTACATGTGAAAGAAAATACTAAAATGGAAACGTTAGGTGCTTTGAGAACTCTTGTATTGAACCCAAAACACCTTAGGACGCTGAATATTTCATTCGTCAAAAGCCTTTAACCAATTTTCGTGAATTACTGGTACACTTTTTTTCCCCTTATATCAACCAATTTGTAGTATCCTCCAACTACTGACATAACAATCATAAAAGGTCCTTCCCAGTTAAAACTTCTTGTATAATGGAGATCACGCTTAGTTGCCTTGAGAACTAAATCTCCTTCGCGAAATTTGTTAGGTTTGGTTGGTCGTGCCCTGAATATCTTCTGCTGGTTCGGAATTCCTTGTACAGTGGGATTCCATGTTGATGGAGCTTTCCAATTCTGCGACACATGTGGGTACTCACGCAAGGGAGAGTATGCTGGGTATCACTTGTTGGACTGAGCCATGTCTTCAGCGATAAAACTTTCAATGGGGTGCTTAGTTTGAAGAGACTCCAACCATTTAGTGTAATACTGCTGAGGCGAGACTATTCACTCATAGCATTTGATGATAGCTTGGTCATGAGTAAGATTGAGTCCCCGGACAAAGGTAGCATATTTGAAAGTTGATAATATAGACGCATGAGGGGTAATAAGACTTGCCTGAGTGCGGAATCTTCTGATGAATTTATGTGCGCTTTCTTCAGGTTTTTGTGTAAGTCCTATCAGGGCTTGGAATTTCTCCAGATGCTTGAATGGTGGAGCATCCTCCATTTCTTCCGAGTCGGAGCTTTCCTCTGAGTTAGATCTTTCTTCAACAGAGAAGTGTGCAATTGAAGATGTCAGAGTTACCTTTTCATCATGAATCCATGTCCGTACAAGGATCATATCATATCCTGTATCTTCTATGATTATGTGAAACTTAGTTTCTGACCATGTTGAATCAATTTTTACCTTGAACCGTAAGCATCCCTGGAGATTCCTTCATGGTCTCTGACTGAGACAGGGGCGTGAGTCGCTTCTTGCCGACTGATGCCAGCAACTCTGAGGGTTTTCAAGGGGATGATGTTAACAACGGTACCAACATCGACCAACGCCCGCTTGAATTCATTTCCTTTGAGGTGAACTGTAGTGACGAGTCCCCAGTCGTACATCTCCTTATCTGTTGCTAGAGGTTCAGGGAGTATCTCCTGAATTTATAATCGCTTCCCGGACACAATGTGGTTCAATGAAGCAAACATATCATTTCTTTGAGCTTTCGATAAGTACAGTAACTCACAGACATGCTCAATTAGGGATTGAACTGCTTCTTTGACCGGCTGCTCAGAGAGTGTAAATGTTCTGATTGGGAGAGGATTTATGTGCACTCCTTCAGTCCCCAGTTCCCCTGAATCAGCCTTTTCTTTGAATATGCGCTTCAAAGTTCTGCGATCACTTGTTGGATGACTTACATATCTACGGAAACGGCAGTAGCATGGATTTTCCATTTTTTCCTCAGTTGGCTCCCTTTTGACATGAGGTAATTTGATCGCACCGTCTTGAATCCAGACTTCCAATAATTCGATCACTTCTTCAATGGGAAAAGGGAAGTCAGGCTCTTCCTGGTCGCTCTGTTGATGCTGAACTGGTGGTTGTGTGTTTCTAGCCTGGTTATCCCTTCTTGGCGTTTTTGGAGGGTAAGACGAAGGAGCATTTTTATGTTATTGTGCTTCAGCTTTTCTCTTTCTCCCTTCAGCAAACTTCATGGAAGCTTCAACATTGTACTGCTTGTTGATTAAAATCCTGGTGGTGTTGTTTCGAGCGTTCGGCTCCTCGACTTTGACGGTTTTGGTTCTTTCTAGCAAAGCTGGAGAAGTAGTTGCCGATCGCGTGGCCGCTTCATAAAGTTCTGAAAAAGTTTGAAACCGGAGGTTTCCATCAAGGCTTTATAGACCGGAATCATCCCGTTGATGCACAAGTCCACAAGTCATTTTTCAGTAACATTAGGATCATAACAATCCAAAGCTTGAATTCTGAACTTCTTCACATAGTCGTTCGGATTTTTAGTATTAATCTGAGCCATCCTTCCTAAGTCGGAAAGAGTAACTTCCTCAGAAACAAAGAAGTATTTCCTATATAAAGCATTAATCATTTCTCCCCAATTAGATATGCTCCCTGGTGCGATGTTGTTGTACTAAGTATATTCTCGATCTGTCAGAGATTTCGATAACTCCTTCAAACGGACAACATGGTTGCGTTCATGTTCTCCTAACGCTTCCAAAAATCGAGAAACATGTTCCCAGGCATTCCCCGTTCCATTGTAGAGCATGAACGTTGAAGAGGTGTAGCCTTTTGGGAGAGGGATCCTTTGCGTAGTAGCTGGGTACGGAGGTTCATTACGATGGACAGACGGCGTGTTGCTTTTTCCGCGAGTCTCCATGAAACACTCCAAATCTTCTCGAGTGATGAAACCTATGGATTGGTGAAACTTCAGGGTCAACTTCCTTGGCTTTTCCTTTTTCTGACCCTTCCTTATTTTTCTTCGATATTTTGTCCGTCAGAGTCTTGAGATGATTGCATAGCTCCTTCTGAGTAGCATCCATATTAGTTTGATTTTTTGCGAGAACCTTCTGGACTTTCATAAGATCAGCGATGGTGGGTGAATTTTCTCTGACTTTCTCAGAAATGACGGCCGAAAATAGGATAATTTTCGACATTGGTTCGAGGAGGAGTAGTGTCACCACCATTGTTGTAAGCAGGAACGGTTTCTGGAATGCCATCATTGTTATTTTTGCTAGTCCTAGCGTCATTTTAATTAGTAACCAACCCAGACCTAACACCAACCATTTTGTGAAAATGTGAGATTCCAACCGAGAGATTAATCTCCCACTGTGGTCGCCCATCTGTGGATGGGGCAAAACGGTTTGCTGGTTTTTTAGGAAAGTGAAAAATCGAGCGTGCAGACAAGACTCCACGACCGAGCAAACTGCTGAACCTCACACAGATGCACTGCAAAGGGAGTGCTTAAATTCGAGATATCAATCTGTAGGACTCCGTCCTACACCAAGTCAATGGTCGTTCCAGAGTCAATTCGGTCACAAAGAGGGAGATGGGTTGATCTATAGGAGGGAAGCTGAGAATTGTATGAGATCAATGATGATCAAGGATTGTGGATGTGGTTAAGGTTTCTGCAAAATTGATGAACTATTGAGTTCGAATAAATTCTGGTCCATTTATGGAATCACTCAGAGTGATTGCTCGAAAAATTGTTTTTGTTCAATCGTGGATCCAGAGACTTATTTATATTGTCAAAATAGCGAACACATTGATCCAGTAAGTGTGACGGTTTCATGAGTGAAAGAGTCGGAAAGTGGAAGATCGTGGTGAAACTAATTCCAGGTCGTGCGGAGAATTGGTTAACCGTCCACCCACTACTTTGATAACTCCTTCAACCGTTGCACGACTTACTCACATTTCTCATCGTGGATGAATCCACGTGCCGTAGGCCGCCAGACCAAAACCCTAATTGATATCCCCCACATGACGTGATTGATTTCTCACGAGTCGTGGAGTCTGCAGAAATGTGTTTAGTTAGTCAGTTGTTGACTGATTAGACAATGAGTCTAGGTTTTGTTGAATTGAGCATGAATGACAAATGCTTAGTGGTTCATGGATCAAACATGTCTGTTGAGACGTGTAGTTCTTTGAATGATGTTTACATTGCGTGTATTAGCAAAGATTGTAAATTTTCCGAAAAATTACTGAATATCGATAGTTGGGTCAATATTCGAGCAATTGAGCAAGTATTGCTCTATTCGACGAATTACTGATAAATCACTAAATATTGATAGTTGGGTCAATATTCGAGCAACTGAGCAAGTATTGCTTGATTCGACGAATTATTTATTGGTGACATGACCCAATAAAATATTAATCAAAATATTGGTAGACTACCAAATATTATATAATTAATCCATATATTGATTGTTGGACCAACATAAATTTATTAGTGTTTGAACTTGCTCAGAATGATGATTTGTGGAGCGTTTGTTCGAAACCCTAATTTTCGATCAATTGTTCGTCAATTGATGAATTGCCGAAAAATAGGTCATGAGTGAGGGAGAGACCAACCACATGGAATAATGGAAGACCATGTGGTGCCCGAGTGCTCGAGTCCTTAGTTGACTGGTTGATGAAAAAATGATGATTAAATGTCGGTTTCATCATTTATTGGAATAGTGCTCGATTGAGCATTAGGTGATAAAACCTAATTATGGAAAAGTGAGGGACCGACCAAGAGTGCATGAGACCGGCCCTTGGTGGTCGTGGGACCAGCTGATGGCCGTTTGATCAAACTCCAAGTTGATTGAAAAGAGTTTGGGCCCAATATGAGCAATTGAGCAAATTATGTCCAAATTGTTAAGATGTGTGGGACCGGCTATGTTCAAGGCCGACCCTGGTCGGTCAACGAAGCATTCCCGTGTCACCATAATGTTCATGTCTCAGTCCTGAGAGTTTCAATATTTTCTGGTGTGCGTTTGAGCAATATGTTGAATTTTCAGAAGAGTTTGATCTTTGACTGAAATTCTTGATTTTTGCTCGAATGAGCATGTGTGCTCATTTGATCAATATTTTGTAAATATTAAATAAGGATATTTTAACATTTAATATTTCCGTGAGAAGCTAGCTGGCCGTGTGACCATGTAGGCTTTTGGCTTTTCATGATTTGAGCAATATTTGAGAAAATATGAAGAAACCATGATTTTTTCTCAAACTGAGGAGTTTCATGAGATGAGGAAAATAATAATTATGAAAGGATGGGGATTGTAAGGTGTGGGACTGGCCACGACTAGGGCATGGACGGCCGGACGGCCAGGTAGCCCGGTCCCACGATACCTTTCCCGGTTTTATATTATTATTTTTCATGAAACCGTGAAACTATGGAGAAACCATGAGTTTTGTTGAAACAGAGGAGTATCATGAGATTAGGGAAATAATAATAATGAAAAGACAAGGGATTGCAAGGTGTGGGACCGGACATGGCCAGGGCATGGCCGGCCGGCTAGGTTTCCCGGTCCCGCAAAACCTTTCGCTATTTTATATTATTATTTCTCATGAAATCGTGAAAATATGGAGACAAACCGTGAGTTTTGATCAAACAAGTAAAGTTTCTAGAATGAAGGAGTTTTTATGAGGAGGCATGGGACCGGCCACGGCTAGGGCACGGCCGGCCAGCCGGTGGGCCCGGCTCATGAGCGTCTCTTTATTATTTTAATGTTATTATTTTCCCTCTCCTGTTTTGTGCAGGATTCCTCGTTTGTCCACATTTTCGAATGCTCGTTCGTGCATTCGGGTGCTCGGTCGTGCATCATTGTCGAGTGCACTTGCACCATTTTATGGGGCTTACTCAGTGATGGTCCAGATGCCCGATTGTTGAGTATTTATTACTAATTTATGAAATTCAGTGGATAATGATTCATGAAACTGAGTAATAAAAGTGAGTAGTTTTTTTATTATCAATCCGTGCATTCGACCATGAATTCGAAATAATAAAACGACCATTACAATTCCATGGGATCGTGGATTCGACCATAAAATCAGAGTAATGAAAGTAGTTATTACCATCCCATGAGATCAAAAGTATATTCGATCATGATATCAGAGTAATGAGATTATATATTACCATTTCATGAGTTCAGCCGTGGATTCGATCATGAAATTTGAGTAATGAGATAAAATAGATTATCTTTTAGGAATTCAGTGGTGAATGTCACGGTAGAATTAATCTATCACATAAGGGATATTAGCCAGTTAAAGCGTCATACCCATTCTGAAAGGTGTATAGTCGGGAAACGACGAGTGTTACCGAAGTCCTGAAGGTGTTATTGCTCTCAATCTTACGGAGAACCGCCTGGATTTGTGCGGTCTCTCTACATAGTCAGGGAACAGTGAGTGTCACCGATGTCCTGAAGGCGTTGTTGCTCTCAATCTTACGGAGAACCGCCCAATCGTTCTTCTATGTAGAGGTGGGTCGCTCTATGTAGTCAGGGAACAGTGAGTCACCAACATCTTGAAGGCGTTGTTGCTCTCAATCTTACGGAGAACCGCCCAATTACGTTATTCTAAATAGAGGTCATGATGAAATGCGAGGAATCGAACGCTCAGCTAGTGGAGGCATTTCGAGAAACATATTCATCATGGCTCGTAAAATATGAATCGTCACATGCCTGAAAGCTACGTCACAAACATGCAGTATTATGATTTTACGATTTTGACCTTTGTTAAAAATATACCATCTAGATTAAGTCCCCTGCTTAGTTAGGACAGTCATGTTCCGCAGTAAGCATTAAATGGTGATTTTCAGTCGCCGAGATCAGTGGTTTAACTCAGTTGCACAAAGGTATTTTCAAAATCCAATGTTATCATGTACAAGCAAATGTTCGGGTGAGGACCCTAATAGTATGATAGACTGTCATCTTGTGAACACGGAGAGATGAGGCACTGCTGATTTGGACACCCGGAGGCTCAGTTCTGGTCGGTTTAGGATTTATGGGCCCGAGTTCAAAAAAGGTAGCCCATGTTTTATTAGGTTTTGGAAATAAATTAATATAAAAGGAAAGAGACCCTAATTTTTTGTAGTTTTTATTTTCCCAGCTGACCGACCACTCTATTTCTCTTTTTCACGAGCATGAACAAAACATTTTGTTTGCTTGAGCTCCAATCGCCGCCGGCAATCCACCCACCGCCGGCTAACTTTCGGCACCGTTGACAGGTAAATTTTTTTTTTTTGCTGTTAGTTCATGAACTTTACATGAGTTGTTCAAAACAAAATTCCATGTGTGCATGTATGCGTAGGTTTTATAAAATTCGTCTGTTTTGAAAATACGTATGCCCGTTCCTTCGATAGTTTAAGAAACAAGCAATAATCCCTAACATGGAAGAGATACATATATTATTGAATATACATGGTCTAGTTGCAGTAGAGAAAATTTTGTTTACGAGGTTTCATGAAAATCCAAATTTGTTTTCAAAGCATGAACTTTCGCAAATACTTTTAGAAACGTAGGTTCGTTCGTAGTAAAAGTAATAATTAATGATCCTTATAAAGTTAAAGGAATTTTGAAAAGACATGTAATTCATGATAAAATTTATTTGTGAGCTTTCAAAATTTTATTTGGAATATGTGGACCCTTGCAAAAATAGAAAAGACCCTAGTTTCATAGACGAACGCTTGTTTGAGAAAAATTAGTTTTTTTCTTATTAACTCACGTAAAAGAGGATTTGTTTTTCATACGTGAGTTTTAATTTTTGATGAAAAATCAAATAAATTTTTTTTAGTAATTTTTAGAGATAAACAATTGTATTTATGATTTTATGATGTGTGTTTGCGGCATAAAATCATGGAACGTTCACACGAGGAGTTTATGTGAATTGTTCATAGTATCGTGAGAAGTCAGTGTTGACGCTTGAATGATAGGTTTTTTGCTCACTTTTGAAGGTTTGAAAGAGTAAACAAGTTTTCGAAGTTTTACGCTGTTATCACTAAATTCGTGAAACCATAAATAGGTAAGAGTTGAGGATTACCATTTTGTAGACGCTGATGTGAGCATCATAATTATTCAACTGCTTTAATTCCATTGTGTTGACGAAATTCATGTATGGATGTGACAACAACTTTGCAAATATGAATCAGTCTCATGGTAGCGCTTCTGAAGATGATGTTTCTAGAGAGGGAACTCCTAGAGAGGATGTTTCTACAGACGCGTCTTCCAGGAATGACGATTCTTCCAGAAATGATGATTCTGAGACTTCTCGGGAGAAAGAGGAAACTCCCAAAACTAATAACATTCCAAATGCTGAGGAAAAATTCGTTGTGTATCTGTATAGCCCCAAAAAACGTCCCTTAGGTTCCTCGTTTCGGCTGCTTATAAATCCCAGGAGCACTACTCGGAACAAGTTGGTATCTCCTCCAGCAATAACTCGGTTCTGTTTGTAAGGGAAACACTATTTGGATTCACATGTGGAACTCAAACTTTCTCGGAAGACTCTGACATATTTCTCTGGATGAGCAAGACACATGCTGGGTCATAGCCATGTAAGGACCTTGCTGGATCGTGCACAGGTGACACGAGCTATTCAAGCTGCTGGGGATTTAATCATTAATCATGATATACTAGGTATCTTGGCTTTACTTTCAACTTGGTGCATTCATACTCATAATTTCATATGCAGATGAGGAGAATTCACCGTTACTTTAGAAGATGTAGTTGTTTTATTGCATCTTCCAGTCACTGGCAATTTCCCTGAAGAGCTCTCAGCAGAAGAGAAGGTGATATCCGGCATATTGGAAGCTAAAATGCACAAATTCAACGAGTCTCCCAAAATTTGCTACGCTCAATGGTTGAGATATTGGTGTCCACGAGATGGAGTTCCTGAACAACCTATTGATGGTACCTTGACCATTGCTGCTTTGTTATGCTTGTGGATATCCAAAGACGTTCTTGAAGACAGTGGATATTTGTTGAAGCCATTTGTGATTCCTTTCGCCATAAAGATGGATAAAGGTGAGAAGCTTCCCACTGGTAGTCTATTTTTGGGTTAACTGTTTTCCAATTTAGACTCCTTAGTTATAGACTCCAGCGTCTCCAACGGCTTCATGAAAGTCGAAACATATGCTAATTTTATGTTCCTCCAAGCCTTGATGTGGGAGCATCCTGAGAGTTATGCTCCAATTTCTCGTAGCGTCTTGCAAGAACCCAATGTTGATACTCGTCATGCTTTCCTCGAGACGAATAATGCTAGGATTATGCGTTGGTCTACAAAGCAGCCACAATACAAGATATGCCTCACTGACATTTTATACATCGAATCCGAGTTCAACTTTCGCCCTTGGGTGTCGGTCCCTCCTCTTTTCTCACAATTGATCACTTTCAATACTGATGAAGAAAATGTCATGTTGAGGACTGGTGCTGACCTGAATAACGGAGAGAGATCTTTGATATTGAGTTGCACTCCTGGTTACTTAGTATCAGTAATGCATGGAGAATTCCAGGTAGAAGAATATAACATCGATAGGGCATCTCGACAAATGGGAGTCGACCAGTGTGTTCCAGGTCATCAATTGAACAAGCCATCAGTTGAGCATCTGAAGGCTCACTTAGATTGGACACGTGTGAAGGGAAATGATTATTTATTCCCATGCTTTGACCGAGCTACCTATGTTACTCTGAGTTACATAGACTTCTGGCGTCAACAGCTTGAGCGCTTATAAAAGTTTGCGATGGATGTGCAGTCTCCGATACCAGAATTTCCTTCCCCTGACATGATTTCTGATCAACCAAGGTTGAAATATATTTCCCGTGGTGACAAAAGGAAAAAGTCTCCAGAATGGGAGTCGACCAGTGTGATTCCAGAATATCTAGTTCCGGTATCATACAATTTAGATTATTGTGAGGTGATTGATAATACTGAGGTGTTATTCGGGAATATAAGTCTGGTTTATCAATTGGTTCCTGTTCACTTTGATTTATGAAAAGACGGAACAAAAACTCTTGGGTATTTTTGTGGGAGACATATTTATTCAATCTTACAGACTTTTCTGTTTGAGACAAATTTGTTTATCAAGTCTTCGACTTTGGGTCGTAGAAACTCTTAGTTGTGGGTGAGATCAGCTAAAGGAATCAAGTGCGTAGTATCCTGCTGGGATCATAGACATAAGGAGCGCAATTGTACCTTAAATCAGTGTGAGATTGATTAGGGTTCAACTACAGTCCAGTCCGAAGTTCATTGGTAGTAGGCTAGTGTCTGTAGAGGCTTAATACAGTGTGGTGTTCAAACTGGACTAGGTCCCGGGGTTTTTCTGTATTTGCGGTTTCCTCGTAAACAAAATTGTGGTGTCTGTATTATTTCTTTCCCGCATTATATTTTGTTATATAATTGAAATATCACAGGTTGTACGCTAAGATTAATCAATTAGAATATCCAACCTTTGGTTATTGATCTACATTGATTGACAATTGAGCATTGGTCTTTGATACCGTTCAAGTTTACTCTTCTTTTATTCAATCGGGCATGCAAATTTCTATTTTTTGATTGCGGATTGAATTAAGAGTTAGAGATATAATACTCTTTGATATACTTTACTCTAGATTGAGTCTGACTGTCTAGTTGATTCTCTAGAATGTGTATTGGAGTAAGTCCTCTCAGATTTTCAAACGAATTGTTGGATGTGGTTGTTAGACCCCCCGCATTTTCAATTGGTATCAGAACATTTAAGACATCACAAGTCTGTGTTTGTAGCGATCTGATATGGACTGAGGTGATATCTCTATAAATGTACCACCAGTCTTCGATGGCTCTAATTACTTGTGGTGGAAAATTGTTATGCGTGCCTTTCTTCAAGTGCGTGATTTTGAATCATGGGTTTATATAGTTAATGGCTATGATGCTCTCGTTGTTGTAGTAGGAGATGCGACTGTTCCTAAGAATATTGGTGCATATGACGCTGCTGAGATACTTGTTGCAAAGCAAAAATCCGACGGTTTGAACGCCATCATACATGCCATTACCCCATATCTTCAACACCATGTGACTACGTGCACTCGTTCTAAAGATGCTTGGGATATCTTAGAAACTGTATTTGAAGGTAATACCAGTGAGAAGGAAGATAAGCTTCAATACCTTAATTCCGATTAGGAAAACCTTCGTATGGCAGATGAAGATTCATTTGATGAGTTTAATCACAAAGTGTATAAAACTTTTAATGCATATTTTGCATTGGGTAATACTATTCCTGAAAAGGACATTGTGATGAAAATTCTCAGATCGCTGCCATCTAGATACGATTCTAAGAAGCATGCCATCGTAGAGGGAAATAACCTTGATGCTCTCTCCAGAAACACACTGGTTGGAAAGCTAAAGATATTTTATCATGAGCACACATCCAAAATCGGAAAGGATGTTTCCTTTAAAGCACAAAGGAACACTACAATTACTTGACAAAAGTGAAAGTGTTTGTGTCTCTGAGGATGACTCATCAGATGAAGATCTTGATAAGTCAATCTCTTTGATCACAAAACAGTTTAGAGATCTTTCATTAAAGAGAAGTAAACGGTTTTCCAGAGACAAACCCAGTTCATCAGTTAAAACTCACAATCGCATTCCTCCTAAAAACAGGGATACTGACGATACTGATGACGAGGATATGCCTCAGTTCTTTAAGTGTAAAGGTTTTGGTCATTTTGCAAATGAGTGTCCTAACCGCAGAAAATACACTGGGAACAAAGGTCTTGCTGCAACTCTTGATGAAATGTCTGATCACTATGATTCTAATGAAGACGAAAAATCAAGTGTTAAACTTCTTTGTGAAAATATTGATTTTGATAATTGTAGCAATACATACATCAATCTTGATATTCTTTCAGAAGAAGACTCAACTAATCTGGAAGAAAAAATTAACCTTTCTGTTGGAAACTCTCTGTCTGATTTTTTAGGTTCCATCATGTGTCTTGCAGCTTGCACATCCCAGACGTCTGAATCATCATATGTGTTGACATGCTCTTATTGTTCATTCAAGGGTCATGAACTTTCAAAGTGTTTTAAGTACAAACACAAGATGAGATATGTCAACAAACTTCAACGAAGAGAAAATCGACTAGCAAATTAGCTTAAACTCGCTCAAAAAACTGCCGAGGTATGTAAGATTTTATCTTCTTCAAAGAAGTTATTTTCCAAAGAGGAGATAATACCATTAGAAAATAAAGTATGGTCTAAACATTTTGATAGACAGGGTTCTATGAATTCTTTCCAAAAGGAACATGGTGGACAGATTGTTTTTCACCGCAGCACAACTTGATTGTGTTGTTTAGTGCATCTTGTCTCATGTGCATGATCAAAAGAGACAAGATTGCGCACTTCTCAGGCTTTAGGAAAAGTTTGTTTTCTTCTTTTCTTAGTTTTGTTAAGTTTTGAAAAATTGGAATTCCCTGTAAATCAATAAAGGAGAGTTATTCTCGACAATTATACTCTTTTTAGGGTTGTGGATTGTTCGTGTACGAACCTGTTTAAAGGTTGTGTAACCCTACATTCCTTTTTCCTTCTCTGGAACTATTTTTATCTTAAGACTGCTTGTTGAGTTTAAATTGTGATTTCCTCTCATAAAACCGTACTCTTATGATACTCCAAGCATCATGTCTTCTGATGGAAAATATGTTAATATGATTGTTAAGCCATCAATCATGAAGGAAAAAGAGAAATCTCCGTTACCTCCAACTTTGAAAAGAAAAATAAGGAATGTGAGGAAGCCAAGAGCCGTTCCTTCAAATTATCAGAAGTTTTCTGGTATTCTTGAAGAGTTCAAGGAAACAAGAAAGGAGATTCAGCAAATAAAGACTATTTTTATGAGAACTCTTGAAATTCAAAAGGCCCTGGTTCGACATCATCAGCCTAGAAGGTTTATTGACTCCTATCTTCACGAACCGTATGTTCCCATGGTTGTTGATGACAAGGAGTTCGGGGACGATAAAGAATTCTTCAGAGGTCTCAATGTCTAGAAAACTTCTTATGAGAATTTTTATTCTTGTTTTTGTTTAGAAGGATTACTATGGTTTGGAATAGCCATTATTGTGATTACACATAGCTAGTTCCAAACTTTTTCATCTTCAATGTTTTTAGATTCATTCTAAGTTATTTGGAAGATGATGTTTGCAATTTTAATCTTTATGGTTTTATATATTGCAAATATTATGGGATATGTTGTTTACGTCCGTGAACCTTGACTGTCCCATACTTGTTCAAAAGTTATCTCTATTATATATCGGTATGAAAGTATTGATAAAATTTAGAATGAACTTTTGACAAATAAAAGTCAAGCCTTTTATGTCATTATGCAAATATTGATGGAAGAAAGGATGAACTTTTGTTTACAAGAATTGTCTATTATATGTCATTGTGCAAAAAGTGATGGAAAATAGAGTGAATTCTTGTTTATTCCGCAGTATTGATCTTCCCAAGATCCACATCTTTGTGTATTTACTGTGTTGCTCCGTAATTTTCTTATGTCGAGCATGTGCAATTGAATTGATCATCTTTGTGGTTGATTCAATTGAGATTTTGGATACAAATTCATGTTTTCACCACCAACTCTTTTATTCGGGAACCTATATGGAAGATTCTTTTCCAATCTATAAGTTCGGCTACGAAATGTCTTAGAGCATATCTCAGTTGAACCCACCAAGCGTTTTTATGTCAAGGTTGGTTGTCATATTTTAGTATCAAAACTCATCTAGAGTCGCTTGATTAAATACTATTGTCAACTTCTTTTAGGTTATACTAGGAAGTCTAGGAATGTTGAGACGTGCAAGTATTACTCCGAAGACCTGAAGAACGTGAAGAAGTAACAACTGCAACGACGACATCATCCTTCCTCTTGAGGTTAGTAATACTGACTTGATCTTGTTTCCAACCCTAACGTATCTTTCAAGTCGGATTATATTGAAAACATAACATGCAAAGATATATACATATGAAACTCTAGTGTTAGACTTGGTCATAATATTATGATTAAAGTATTAAGGAATTATATTACGAATTATAACGCTTATCTTTTGAACTTCTTAAATATGATATAGAGATAATCTAATGTATTTAGCTACTTGATTATGTGTGCATTATATAGGTGTGATTTCATCCTAAAAAACTATGTATTATTACATTAGTTTAAGGAAGTAGATGTATGAACTTGTTTCATAATCGAAAGGGAAATCGAGATGTGTTGATCCGGTTCTTCATTGAATATTTTGATTGATCAATACAAGATGACTAGGTAGAACCAATCTTAACTTTGGTTGAGAGTTGAGGTATAACCGATCGTAGACTTTATTATCTAGCTAATTGTAATCGGTCACAAGTTACTTTGGAAATCAAGGTGTAACCAATCACAACATATATTTGAATGCAATTTGTAACCGGTCACAAGATGAATTGTGAAGTTAGTTGTAATCGGTCACCAGCTACCTTTAGGAAGCAAGGCGTAAATGGTCACAAGCTACTCCTGGAAGCAAGATGTAACCAATTACAACCTATCTTGGGAATCATTTATATCCGGTCACGACTTATTTTGGAGTGATGGTATAATCGGTTCTATGAGCAAAATCAAGTTTCCATGGTTCACATATTTTTTTATGATGTGTGTGAGTTAGGGTTTTGGGTTTGCTAAGATAAGAAGCTTCTAGATGTCAACATTATTTGAACATGTACATAACTCTTATCATTAATTGTTCAAAGATATTACTTGATACTCAAGGTGATCCTATACCGAAAAAGTCAAAAGCATTTAATTATGATTTTCATCATATATGTTTCAATTACCAGTAATTAAAGCATATCCTCTGGAAAATATTGTTAGTTAATGTGATACACTAATAATAGAAGCTTTCTATGAGAGTTTTTGGAAATATGGTTGGGAATTTGATTGGAAATAGGAAACCGAAATTAGGTAATTTAATGTGAATATCTTGAGAATATTTCGGTTTTGGAATTTCCTTGTTGTCCAAAAAACCTTGGTCTATAAATAGTCGAGTTTGCATTTCTTGCAAACTATCCTAAGAGTCAGGAAAACTTCATTCCTGTAGTTTCTGGTGGAGCCGTATATTCGGAGAGGAAAGTACCCCAATTAGGCGAAATCTCTTATGACCGCTCGTTTAAATACTTTTGTGGGATCTAAAATCTCTACGAGTAACGTTGGTAGGAAACTAGATAACTGCATTGTTATTTTAGTTTTCGATTATTGATTTGATTGACTAACTGTCGTTGTAACTTTCATTGCAGCTAGTTTGATTATTCTTGAGAGCATTCTCTTCTGACATAAGGTTCACTCAAACTAGATCAAAGTATCGACGTGATCTTTAAACCATCTTCGGATCTAAAAACATCTTGTGATAATCCATTGTTAACAGACTCTGTTCTGTGCATGCTTGATCACAAGAGGATTAAAGTTGTGTTGTGCAGGCATTGAAGGCAATAAAAGGTTTGAAGACGAAGTAGAATTCTTATTAGTTTTCTTATCTTGTGGATTTAGTGCACAAACCTTGATCGACTGGGATCCAACTAGAATCGTATTTATCTTTGATATATTTGGTTGACTAGTTACACGATGTCGGCATTACCTTATAGTTTCTGTTTGAGATCTATATTGATTGATTGCAAATCCAGATTTTGATTAGTAATCAAAGTATAGATTGATTTAAGCAGACAAAGGAGTTTATAGTTTAAACAGGAGATCCTTTGTCAACAACTCTCATATCTTTGTAGCAAAGATTGATTAGAGTGGTTACCAAACAGATTCTTCCTTTGATGTTTGGAATACGATCCAAACGGCTTGCTATTCACTATGTCACTCTCGAAGTCGAAGGCGCATGGATACCGAGGAAACTAAGTAGATAGGGGCAGTTTACTTGGTCTCAATTATACGAAGTTGGTATTAGATTTTGTATAACGGCTCAATTATGATAGTATTCAAAACTGGACTAGCTCTCGGGGTTTTTCTGCATTTGTGGTTTCCTCGCTAACAAAATTTTGCTGTGTCATTTACTTTGTTTTCCGTATTATAATTTTTATTATAATTAAGTAAATTACACACGTACGTTAACTCCATATCACTTGATATTGATCCTATAGAGTTTCAGTTTAATATCGCACCTATTATCAAGTTGACACTTCTTTGTCGTATTGTCTCGATCTTGAAACCATAGTAAAGTGATCTTGTTGTTGTATAGTCTCAATATCGTATCCATAAACGATCACACGAATTGTCTACCAAAGTTGGTTCATTGTCTCGACTCTGTCCATAGAGGATCGCTCTTGGTAAATGACTTATAGGTTGATAAATAAAAGATTGCGGTGTATTTGGGTACCCTCATCATTTTTAATTGGTATCAGAGAAGGAAAACACGAAAAGATCTAACAATCTGTGTTTGATGCGAACCAACCTATAAGATTTGAATTTATGGATGATTCAGTTAACGTTATGCAATATTGTGAATACTCAAAAGTTGAGGATGTTACTACATCATTAACTCATGATCCAGGAGTTAAGGAAATCAGTAGTACATCTGAGTCCATCTCTGATGAAAAAGAAGATGTTGGAAAAGAATTTGTAAAACTCCTAAAGCCTATCAGATCTCTGTCTACTAGAATGTTATTATTTAAACAAAATATAATCTTCTTAGACAAGAAATCATAGAAAATGACATACAACTGAATATTCTAGCCAAAGAGAATATGGATCTCACTGTCAAATTAGAAGCTCTTGATAAAAATCTTACTCTAGAACAAGGGGTTCAGCCAAAGACTCTGACTAATGATTCTGAAAACACTGGGGTTACAGAAATACACCAACCAACTTTTTCGTAGGCAATCTATATGGAAAATCTCAACACAACTTCGAGAGTTAAAACTCAATCAATAAAAGTGTCTAGAGTTATATATCTATCTCTCTTGTGATTAGAACGTTTACAGAATTGAATCTGTGAACCTAATCACAAAGAGAGTTCTTGGACGGTACCATAGACCAATATCCAAAGATCAATCAAGTCGTATCCAACAAACTAGGATGGACGTATCCACTCTGATTGATCAACGAACAACCTGTGATATTTCAATTATAAAGATAAACAATATAATGCGGAAAAAGAAATAACACTGACACCAGAAATTTTGTTAAAGAGGAAACCGCAAAAGCAGAAAACCCCTGGGACCTAGTCCAGATTGAACACCAAACTGTATTAAGGCGCTACAGACACTAGCCTACTACCAATTAACTTTGGTCTGGAATATAGTTGATCCCGAACTCATTCTCTCACTGATTCAGGTACAGTCGCGCTTTTTACGCCTCTTGAATCCCAGCAGGACTTCACGCAATTGATTCCCTTAGATGATGTCACACCAACTAAGAACTGCTTCAACTCAATTGAAGACTTTAAACCAAATCTGCCTCCCACATATTAAGATTATATAATTGATTTCCTGATTTGCGATCGAATCAGATGATCAAATCAAACGTAGGCTCAAGGTGATGAAAATCAATAGCAATTTGACAGAAGTCTAGCTATCCTTAAAATCCGGACTTCTGCAACCCGAAGTGCATCCTAGATTATTATTCACCTCACAAGTATAAAACTTGCGGAATCACAAAGTTGATACGAAGAGAATTTTTATGATTTCTATCTATCTTGTTCAAGTGATAAATCAACAATCGAACAAGATCAGGATACTCAAGTTATCAAGACAAAAGATAACTGGACTTGGCTTCACGAATCCTAATGAAGTCTTTGATAGTCGCTAAACCCTAAAAGGGTTTCTGGAGAGGACGACTCTAGATACAACTAGGACACACCAAAAAAGTAGTATCAGGATACAAAGATCCCAGTTTCCAAGAGTTCCCCTTATATAGACTTCAAATCATAGGTTGCTTCAGGTTTAAGCTAAGATAGCTTTGGAACAAGCAAACAATATTTATCATTAGATAAAGACTTTGAATTTTATTCACATAAACAAGATATATACTCTGGTTAGGTAAACCGTAACTGAAACGTGTACAAAGACTATGTCCAACATGGTTATCCGTAACTAGCCGATTTGAACTTAAAAGCTTAACACTCTTTTTCATGAACACATGGATATTAATCTTAAGTCATAATTATGTGATTAAATGAGTCTAACGTTTGAATATAGAATTGATCAAATGAAAATCATCTCATAGAAATATTAATTGCATTTGAACACAATCGATATAGTTTGTAAACGCACAAAGTACAAATACATGATTCGTTCGTGAATCGATTGGGTCATGGTACGCAGAACGGTTTGAAAACTTATGAGCAAAGCCGAGTTCCAGAGTTGACAGAACTTTTTCAGTTCACGTACCGGTTTGCAAACTTAGGTGCAAAACTGAGTTCCGGAGTTGACAAAACTTTTTCAGTTTGCAAACTCGTTTGGAAACCTTAAGATTTTTCCGGTTCCGGAGTTCACAGAACCTTTTCAGTGTTCTTACCGGTTTGGGTACTAAACTGGTTCAGAAACATATAATTGTATTGGTTCCTATACCGGTTTGAATATTTAAACCCGGTTCTCTTGCCACTGTTCCAAAATGTTTTGTATACAAATATACATACCTATCTGGATCACGAAACAAACAGACTTTCCTATAATGTGCGTATGAATATGCGTACCACTCAAATTGGTATGTCGATATATAGCTACTCCGCTACGTGTGCGAGTACATGTAATATATCTTCAAACATATAACAATATTCTCAGTTTGTAAGACTATAAAACTGTCCTGTATTCCAAATATAGTAGTTTTATATTTCTCTTAATCAATTCAAAACATTCCCGAATAACATCAATGACACATATCACTTTTCCAGGCTATTTTCGAATGATAAACTTGAATCATGATTTGGTTCCTAACAATGAATTTTTCTCCACGAAATTGATCAAGTATGAACAAATGTTCATTAAGCTTTGTCACTGTATTTCGAGAAATTCGTATACTAAATAATTAGTTCTCGACTCGAAATTTTTGTTTATCCAAGATAGTCAAATTAGTTATGCGACAAACGTCTCAAGGATAAAAAAGTGAATACAACTTGAGAATTAGGTGGCTTAGTCTTCACTTATCTTTTGTTGATGAAGTTCTCCAAAATCTTCAGTTGATCTTCTCCTTTAAACGGGAGAGCGCAAATGATGACTGGCTCGTTTCTCAACTACCACTATCCTAGACCGAGACTTAACTAATTGTAGACTAGAAATCAAGAGATAGTTTTGACAACTAAATTTGACAACAATCTTGAGATAGTAACACTTGTGAGTTCGACCGAGCAATGCTCTAACAGATTTTGTTATAATTTCTTCGGATGAAGAAACCAAAATTCCCTTCTCGACTTTTACAGGTCGTGATGACAAGACTTGCTTGATCACATCTGAAAAATATCATGATGATGAAGGTAGTCCGCCTAAATACATCAAGTCAGAAGAGGCTGAAAAACCTCTTTCTACATCTACTAATGATCAAACGAAATCTAGTTCAAGGAAAGCTTTGAATCGGTTCTGTGAAAAGATCATAAAGAATTTTGCTTTCAGTCACTTGACTAGAAACTTGTGTTTCTACAAAATACTGTTGTAAAAGTGTTAAAATAAGTATCTTGTCTTAAAAAACTGAAAGATCATTCCTCAGTACAAAAACAGAATATACCTCAAACTGATGAAATTAACTCAAAAGGTGATGAAGAGTTGATAATCACTTCTGTAAAAAGGTTCCACCTGACTCATGTCAAAAAAGTCTCTGTTCACATGAAAGTAGTTTACCCTACTGAACATTTCTAGGAGAAAGGAAAGGAGATAATTTCTTATAAGAATAACAATCAGAAAAGGATTCGGAAAAATCCATCAATTATTTCTAATGACCAAACTGATAAGAATTATAAAGAAATCATAAGAATGAGAAGATCAAATGAAAATATCATTAACATAATTAAAATGGATTTTTCTATCTCCGAAGATTCTCATATCAATCCATTTTCTCCACATGATCAAACTTGCATCACAAGGAAAGATCAAATTTCTGGGAGAAAATACTTTGATCAAAAATCTCCAAAGAGAAACATGAACAATGGTTCTGACACTCGTTGTAAGCATGACAAGGCGACTCTGATGCATCTTAGTTGTATGGAGTCTGTGCACCCTTATCCATATTTGTGCTCATAATTTCGGGATGATGAAGCACATAAACGAGAGCACAATTTTCTTTTGTGTTAGTAAATATCAAAATAATTTTATGACACTTTTCGGGTAGCTGCAAATCCATTTTGTATAAAAACAATAATCATGTTTATCACTGGCCTTTCATAATTAGATTTATTTATTATTTTTGAATTTTAATATTCATCCTATAAACTTCCAGGATGAAAGTTTCGGACAAAGAAAACAAAATATATACTTTGTATATTTACGATAGTCTCTGGGTATTTCCGATCTGAAAGATTTTTCTTCCAAGAAAAATTCTCTCTTGCGTATATTGAGAAACTCTGATTAATTCTTATTTAAATCCTTGAGCATGCCTCCAATAACTCGCAGTTTTACAAATGATAATAAGGAGGAAGCTTTTAAAGTTAATAATTGTCTGGGAATCGATATAGAAAAGAATAACAAGATCATATCAAAAATCATGTATGATTATGAATCTGATAGTTCTACTGGTTCCCAAGATGAGTCATGTCTTTCAGCTTTCAACCTTCAAGATCCAAAAGAAACCAAGTGGATACCTACTGACAGCATGGTAAACTTTATCAACGGTTTTGAAGAACTAAGAACCAATCTCATAAAAATGGTTCGAAATCAAGATTTTCTAAAGGAAAGAATTGAATAGACAAAAGCTAATCTTGCAGACATGAAGGAACAAGTTGAAAAACTTGAAAAACAAGAAGTGGTTGCTGACTCTCTCGAGACGTGCTTCAAGAGCTTAAACACTGAAGAAACCTCAGTGAACAATCATATCACCACTAAGGGTTAGGTCATATGCTGAGATACTTGTTCTGGAAAATAGACATCAATTTGTTGATTTATTTTGATACTCCCTCCGTTCCATTTTAGATGAGTGTTTAAGGTTATTTTTTTGTTCCACATTACTTGATAGTTTCCATATTTTTCCCATAAAACTACCATCAATACCCTCACATTTTGTCTTGGAACCATAAGTTTATTTTTAAACACACTAATAACAATTAATGTTTGAAGACTTTTTTCAAGGGCATATATAGAATTTTTTTATATCTCTCTCCATTTCTTAATCTGCGTGAAAACTCCAAAAACATCATCTAAAATGGAACGGAGGGAGTATTTTGTATAAGGTCTGTTTCGAATAAAACTATTATTATGAATGAATAATTATTTATCTTTTAAATCTTTTGGTTCATTCTTGATATTTTCCAATTGCATAGCCCGTGTATTTATATTTTATGTTATTTGATTTCGATTTTTATTAACCTTATTTTCGATCTCATATGGTGATAGCCCTTATGGTTTGTGTGTCTTTTTGATTTAGCGGGATTAAGTTCTAACCCTCGTTGGTAGGCTTTATCAATGTATCATTAGGTATTCCGATTGAAACTCAAATGTGAAAAGTCACAATATGTTGATAATCAGTTTATGTTTACATAAGTTGTGTTTAGCATAACATATGTGTTTCAGGTTTAAACTTTTGCTACTGGCACACATTAGTTAAAACCGATTCAACCTTTCTTTGGTGAAGGTTACTCTTATTATTGTTCTTTTGTTCTCGCGAGAGGATGACAACAAACTGGAAGAGAGTTCTTGTTTGAACCTGCGCTTAAACGGTATATCTTTCTGGGGAAAAGTGAGAGCGGAAATTAAGGTAACAATTTTTATTGTTAGTTAATCGTTTTTTCAGTTTAAGAAAAGCTTGAGTTTATTGCATATACTTTGCTTTTGCTTAACAAAATTTCGGTACATTTGATATTTTCCATTATGTTATATGGATTGGTTATTGTGATTCAATTGTTTCCGGTTAAGAAAAACCGTGTCAATTTATTTGGCTTATGATTTGGTATCTTCTTTATTGTTTGGGATCAAGTGTTTTTGCTTAACGAAATTCGGTGCAATTGTGGTGTTTACATTGATTATATTTGTTTCAATTGCTTCCGGTTAAGAAAGACTATATCAAGTCAATTTATTTGGTTTGTATCTGTTGTTTTTTCTTAACAAAAATTACGGGATCATTTGTTTAGTCCATTTGATTCCGGATAAAAGAAACTAAGTTAATTCTGATCTTAGTTAGACTAATCAAATGGAGGATTCGGTTATTCATGTCTAATCGAATACCTTGACAAGAAAAACTAGTTAACTAACCTGGTGTTTGTCTTGTCTAAAAAAAGATCTAAATTATTTTATGGAATAATTAAAACCTGATAAGAGAAATAGAGTTAATTCTGATTTATATTTGAGTCTTGTCGAGATAAGCGATTTTACATACATCGTAGTCGATTTGTCGGATTAAAGGGAGAGTTTATTCGGGAAATTGTGTCCTTGATAACATACTAAAGCTAGATTACTTTTATAGTTTCGGTTTTAGTATTGGTTATCTAAAATGGTATGTGAAACCATCGTTCTTAACTCTTATAGGTTGTACAAGTCTTGTAGATTTGTAAGATCCTTTCGGTTTGTCCTTTGTTTGCTCGTACCTTTGTCATTTTTTTGTCACAAAAATGGGGAGAAATATATGGAGTAAACAAGTGATTTTTAATCACTAGGAAAGGATATTTGTGCTAAAATGTTATATCTTAAGAAAGAGTAAAGCATAGACTAAGGGGGAGAAACATATCATAATGTTGTGTAGTATTTCACACTCCAAAAGGGGAATAACAAATATGTTCGGATTGAATATTTACCTAGCTTGCCTTTAGGAGGAGTAAAATCTTTTGTCATTCAAATGTCAACAACGACATTTATTTTGAATATATACAGGTTATATATTGTGTTGTTGAAACTTGGAATCAAGCGTATGGAGAATGAGTTATTTTGTAATTCGTTTAGATCAATATGTAATAAGAGTTTTCTCACTAAAATTGACAAAGGGGGAGATTGTTAAAGCATAGCTCGGTTGAACCCACCAAGCGTTGGTATGTCAAGGTTGATTGTCATATTTTAGAATTAAAACTCATCTAGAGTTGCTTGATTAAATACTAGAGTCAGCTTCGTTTAGGTTAGACTAGAAAGTCTAGGAATGTTGAGACGTACAAGTAATACTCCGAAGACCTGAAGAAAGTCAATAAGTAACGGCTGTAACGACGACATCATCCTTCGGCTTGAGGTTGGTAATATTGACTTGATCTTGTTTCCATTCCTAACGTATCTTTCAAGTCGGATTATATTGAAAACATAACATGCGAAGATATATATATATGAAACTTTATTGTTATACTTGGTCATAATAGTATGATCAAAGTACTAAGAAATTATATTACGAAGTATAACGCTTATCTTTTGAACTTTGTAAATACGACATAGACATAATATATTTTATTTAATTACTTGATTATGTGTGCATTATATAGGTGTGGTTTCATCCTAGAAAATTATGTATTATTACATTAGTTTAAGGAAGTAGATGTATGAACTTGTTTCATAATCGAAAGGGAAATCATGATGTGTTGATTTGGTTCTTTATTGAATATTTTGATTGATCAATACAAGATGACTAGGTAGAACCAATCTTAACATAGGTTGAGATTTGAGGCATAACCGGTCATAGCCTTGTAGTAGGGTAAAAACTGATTCTGCTGAAAATGGTAAATTGGGTGTGCCGTTGAGAAACGAATCTAAACCCTAAACAAATGTACTGCACATGAGTACTTTAGATTCGAGAGACCAATCTGTATAATTATGGACTAAACCAAGAAATGGTTGTTCCAGTCTTGCTTCGGTCACAAAATGAAGGGGAAGGGTTGATCTTAGGGAGGGAAGCAAAGAAGGTGTTAAGATCCAGATGATGAACTATGAAAGTGTGGTTATTTTATGACTTGTATCAGAATGTGGAACCATCTTGCGGTATGTAGGCTGCAAGTTCTTGGTGTTTTCTAGATACTTGCGTTAATGAACCGTTGTCGGTTGAAATAGATTGAAAATCTATTTATACAGGTCATAGCCGAACCCTATGGTCTAATAGGAAGTGGAAATATTTGAGTGATGTATAAGTGTGGGGATTGTGTAGAATTGTGAAAACCACGTCCCTATTACAAGGAGAAGACTGGTTGGTTTTATTCCCACTACTTTTGTACCATCACTAACTGTCAGCCTTTACGAGCACTTTCTTATAATGGGCGTGTTTCACACTGAACGCTGTAGACCGCCAGACCAATACCCTGATGAACATCCCCAGTTTGTGACATGTTTGATGTCTCGAGTATTTTGTAAAAAGTATGTAGCAAGTTGCCGAGTAGGTCTTGATTGCAAGAACTAATTATTTTGACCAATCATGCGCAAGCTAGGTGGCGGGCGGTCATATGTCACAATTCAAGTTGTGAGACTTGCCACAAGAAATAACATGTAATGCTCTTAGGTTAAATAATTAAGTTATTTGTGAAGTAGATATTTATAAAATATCATTTGTAATTGATGCATATAAAGCATCGTTTTTAAGCAAGCATCTCAAAGTCATCGATGTTCATGAAGCATCGTTGTATAGAGCTTGTCTTGATTGGTCGCGGAACTTAATGTTTTAAAAGGAGCGGGGCCGGCCATCTTTGGGAAGCTGCCAGGAGCCGCTCGAGCAGGCCAAGGGCAAGTCGACCAGCCATTGTGGAAGAGGGGCGGCAGGTGGTCACTACGTTACCTTATGGGTCGCCCAGAATTGGATCTAAGCCGGTCAATCTGGCTAGCAAAGTTGGACGACCAAGATAATTTGCGGCAGTAATCGGTTGCCGTTGAATTTATTAACAGTTTTGTAGGCAGCGCGACTAGCCTGCTTTGAGAAGCTGCCAGGAATTATTCGAGCGGGTTAAGGATGGGCCGACCGGTCCATATAGTAAAGGGGCGGCCGGTGATCATGACGGCGTCTCATTGGTTCCCCGAAATCAGATCTAGGCCGGTCGATTCGGCTGGCGAAGTTGGATGGCCGAGATTGCTTTGCGGCAGTTATGTGCTTCCGTTGGTCGACCTTGAGGTTTTTGAAGCCGTGTGACCAAACTAATTTGAGCTAACGGTTTGAGGCGTTAGCTGCAGGCTGGGAGAAATTCGATTGGCCAGGGCTAAAGGTGAGTCGTCGGTGAGCATACCGATACTTCATCGGCCGACTAAAATTCGATCTGAGACGGTCGATTTGGCTAGCCAAGTTGGACGGTCGAGATCGTTTTGTGGCAGTAATATGCTGCCGTTAACATAAACCAGGGTTTTTTTTAAGCCACGCAGCCATTCTACTTTGAATGACCGGTTTGAGGCTTTGTCTGCAAGCAAGGAAGGCTCTGATTGGCTGGGGCATAATTGGGCCCGTTGGCGTGTGCCACGGAGCTTGTCCGATCGTGTCAGGAGGCGGCTAGGCTTGCTAGATCAGTCGGCCAAATCGTGCGACCGTGATCGTTTTAAGACTGACATGGGAAACCTATATTCAATTTCTTAATGAATTACGTGTGTCGACCAGCCAACTTCCAACTATGATTAAAAGTGTAGGCTGCGCATTTAGAGCGATTTGATTGGCCGATGGGAAAGAGGGGCCGGCAGGCAGCAACATGGGCATGGTCGGTCGATGGTACGACGATGCAAGCTTGGGCGAACCGGATGGCGAAGTGGGGCGGCCGCGTCTCTCTTGATGCTCCCTTACTTGCTGCACTTCCTCTTTATTTCTTGTTTTTTCCGAATTTTGGAGGATTTTGCTCCTACTAATCTGTGATGGATCAATTTCCTAGTTTACCTAGGTTTAGTCTCGACCAATATGGTTCGAGATATTGTGCAGGCCATAAAAAACCTAATTTTTGCAAATTGAAAAAATTAGGTTAGAAATATTGAATTTTGCTAGCTGCCACAAAATCAATCAATTTTGGTGTATTTTGCGCATTGATACAAAAATCACTATTTTTTGTCTCAGAGGACAGCGTAACTTACGTACTTCTGATTGAGTACTTCCATACACATCTTAATCCGAACACTTTGGGAAATTCATGCTACTCAGCTGCGAACGAACATTAATTATCATGTCATGTCAATATTAAGAGTTCGGCTGGGGAACATAGCATATAATAGATACTCAGCAGGCTCCGACGTTAGTGAATAATACAGCTAGGAGCTTAAATACTCATTAGGCTCTATACTAGTGAACAATTCATGTAGGAGCTTGAGTTTTAATATAATATGAAGAGATACATAGACACTCGTCAAATTTTGATATGTTCTTCAAATTCCTTGCAGAATACAGACATATCAAAGTCAACTACTTATGATGCCGGGTCAGGTAGACAGACTTTTACAATTTTCTCCCTAAACTAAAAACCACCATCAACATTAAGTCCCCTAGGCCTGCTTAGCACGTAACAGTGACATTGTTGTGGGGTAAGCACTAGATGATGACAGACGAAAAATAAAATTAATAAGAGGAAGTAGATAGATGTTACCAGAGAGATATCAGTTGGTTTGAACTTCCTTGGCAGTCGTACTGGTGAAGCAGCTTTCTATCAGGGGCTATTAACAAATTACCGCTCTTGCTCATCGAACATCAAGGGTAAGAGAAAGCGCGCATGTCCGGTCAAGGACTTGGAGCTCAACCGGGTTCTCCTAATCCCGTTCGTGTGAGCGAGAGGAAGAAACCCTTTCCGTATTTAGAAATTCGTCGGGTATAAAGGGAGCTTATGCTCTTTCCTGTTTTGCGCGAATAGCAGGGCCAACCACATCTTCGTGTACGCCAACCAGCAGCAAGGTAAGTTCATTTCGTCTTTGTATTTTAGATGTCGGTGTAATATGCACGAGTAGTTGATCAAACTTGAACATTTAGCTCGGTGTGAATGACTTTCTTTGTTACGGCGGTAGAGCGAGTATAAACGGCAACAAAGAAATCTCCAATGGTTAGGATCAGCAGCAATGCGAGCAAGGAGAACTCAAGGGTACTCTTCTTTTTTTTGCACATGTAGCCACCCAACAGTAACTAGGAGCGTAAATTATTTTTTTTAGTTGGATAAGATGCCACCTGGAGATATTTCCGCTGCTAAACCAAGAGGCATTAATGATTCCAAAGACATTCCAAATATGGATGATGACTTCTTCGAAGTCTCCTATACGACTGTTAGGACTCATCTTAATCACGTGATGATTCTTCTTCTTGGACCAGAGGGTGTAGAAGCTGTACCATCGATCTTTTCTGGAATGTGTAATAAGGTTTTGTCTCCAGAAGAATGAGTATCCAGCCTCTCCACTGGATTTCAAAATTTTCCAAACTCCGTTGTGCTCCTCGGTTGGATGGATGAGATATATGTTCGACAATGATCATGTCAGGGCTAATCTTGGAGAGTGCATCTGAGTGGTATCCTCTAGACAAGGTGGAGGAAGTCCCTAGGAGAAATAGGTTTTGTCAGAGAGGATTGCAGGAGGCACTTGAGAAGCTACAGTGATCTTTCATTCTTCGGATGTACGTGCATGTACATGTTTTGCTCTATTTGACTGGCTAAATTATCTGGATAATTTTGAACTAATCTTGCTCAACTTCTTCCGTAGGTTTAGTGCTTCGATAGGATGAACACCTTTGTTGGACTTGCGCTAGCTGCAGGTAGCCGGGATGATGATGCGTTCAATACACCTCCAGAAGGAAAGGAGAATTCTGGGGATACCAGTCCCGGGGAGAATTCACTAAAACATCGTTTCCATAGAGAATTGAATGGAGTTCTCTTTGATTTTGACCGAGTCGCTTCCATATGACGAAGATGAAACCGAACATATTCACGATCCAATGGCAACGAAGGCAACACTCTCGATTATTTGGGATGACGTTGCAGGAACGACCGTGAGATAATCCAGGGATAGAGGCGACCGACGATGTTGATGGTGTGACTACGCCCTCGACCCCCAATTTGATGCTGCTCTTGTATATCATGTGTTAATTGGAGGGTCCAACGTACCAACCAAGGATGCCGAGTTGTACACCCGAATATGGAAGAAGTATGGACACATTGCCATGACCAAATGTGTGGTATGATCAGGCATGCTACTTCTGAATGAGTGATCGAAAATCGAGAGTATCATCAAGACATGTGTGTAGACTTCGGGTTTAATGTTTCCTGGTTATGTGATGGGATTTCCAAAATACAAAATTCGCGTACTGAAATGGATAGGTTTCCTTCCATGAATCTCATTAATCATAAAGAATCGAAAATTGAGAAGCTGTCTCAGGAGTTGAAGTTGAAGCAAGCTGCTCTTCGGGGTATGAAAAGTGTTTTTTCCAAAAAAGATGAACTGTTTCCGAATGATTTCCCTTGAATGCCTTTATTTCCTTCCCATGACTTTTCCCTTTAGGTGTTTTGGAAAGATGGGACGTTCCTTTGTGGTTTGATTTGGTTTTGAACAGGTAGGCGGCTGCTCTTGGAAGAATAAAGGTTTTTGTTTTGTGAAAGAAATGATGTTTCACTTGGTTAATAGAGTGAAATCCTAACCATGAATGCAAATTGGTGCAAATATTTTGGAGGAATTGTAAACATTGTATGAAAACAATAGAAATACAAGGGAAACGATAATATAACGTTTTAGGCACTGACGTGAGCTATCTAGCGTGTATTGCTACTCCTTCCAGCTTGTCAATACCAAGGAGCTTGCAATAGTCACCTTGTATGATTTCGGAAACTAGGTAAGGCTCCGGCCACTTGACCTCCAGACTTCTTATCCTCGATCGAGACTTCTTCTAAACATTTGATAAAATATTGACAGGGACCAACTTCCTCTTCACATCGCCTAGTCACATTTGGGTTAATGATCGGATCAACTCCCCAGTTCTTGATGAGATGAGGATTAGCCGGTTGTAAAAGAGGTTGTTCGATACGTCTTATTTGTGTGTGGAGCCTCTGGATGTAAGATCTTGCATTTTCAAGAGTGATGCAGATGTAGGCGTTTCTGGACTTCCCTTCGTAGTCCCTGACTATGTTTGGACAATGAGTAGCTCCTCGCTCTAGAATCCCTGGAGCCTTTAGAGTCTGGATAGTGACAATGTTGAGATCAGTGCATGTGTCAATTAGCTCTTTTCCCAAATCGACATCTCTAATATAAGCAGTGGTGAAGAGTCTCCAGCCGCTTATGCCAATCATATCTTCTGGAAGATATTTGGGCTTGGGGACAGCTTCATCGATCGAAGGTATTCTCTTTCCCGAAACAACAAAATTTAGATCGGCAAAGATATCTTGGCGTTGTGCCTTGGAGAAATAGAGAATTTCACAGACATGTTCTATGGTTGAGTGTAGAGTTTTGTATATTGAGTTCCCAGAAAGCATGCAACAGCTTCTAATAGGAAGATGGTCTTTGTATACTCCTTCAGTGCCTAGTTGAAGTTTCCCTGATTCGATCTTCTTCTAGAAGATGTGCTGCAATTTGTTTCAGTCACTTGTAGGATGGTTGACGAACCTATGGAAGCGGAAATACTTGGGATCTTCCATTTCTTGTTTGGTTGGAGGACGTCTGACACGAGGTAGCTTGATGACGCCATCTTGTATCCAGACCTCCAAGAGTTCAATCACCTCTTTCACTGGAAAGGGAAAATCTAGGAATTAAGGAGTCTCGTTTGACCTATGTAAAATGGGAGTCAGACGTTTATATTGTTGATAGTTGTTCCCCATATGCTTTCTCTTTCCACCCTCACTAGTGATTAATTGGAGGTTGGATCTTTTATTGGAAGGACGCCTGCTTTCCTGAACATCTTTACGGGCTTCTTAATTCTTTTCAGCGCAAGGACTCTGATGAGGACGTGATAAATTACATGGGTCTTATTTCTGAGTTTAAGGAAACATTTTTTGATCTTCATGAGCAGAAAAGTTAGGTTCGTGGTTACCTTTCCGTTCAGCATGATCATAGACTTCATCTTATCACCAGGGATATGAATCTTGGAAGAAGGACTACTACCATCAGTATTGATCCAAAATGAATTGTTGATAGCGTTTCCTCCAGTGTTGGTTCCTTTAATGGTTGATCCGAGAGGACTTTCAAAAGCGTAAATACTTCGTCCTGCATCTTGATAATAATAGCTTCATCCCTGACAATATCATTTAGGATTTTCATCAAATCGTGAATAATTGTTGAATATTGAGACTCCATATCCTCAATAAGGGTTTTGAATGAAATAACGGATTCAAGAATAACATGTGAAGTATTGTCGGTGCTAGGAGAAGTGAAATTGGGATTGAGGGTTTCTGAACCGTTCCTTAGTTCAACCATCTTGAGAAATTTAGGAAATTGAAAATGAAATTGGGAAAATGATTTTTGCAACCGAGAGATTAACCTTCCACTGTGGTCGCCAATTTGTAGTAGCGTAAAAATTAATTATGCTGAAAATGGTAAATTGGGTGTACCGCCGAGAAACAAATCTAAACCCTAAACAAATGTACTGCACATGATACTTTAGATTCGAGAGATCAATCTGTACAATTCTGGCCTAAACCAAGAAATGTCCGTTCAGGTCTTGCTTCGGTCACAAAATGAAGGAGAAGGGTTGATCTTAGGGAAGGAAGCAAAGAAGGTGTTGATATCAGGATGATGAACTATGAAAGTGTGGTTACTTTATGACTTGTATCAGATTGTAGAACCAACTTGCGGGATGTAATCTGCAAGTTCTTGGTGTTTTCTGAATACTTGCATTACTGAACTGTTGTCGGTTGAAATAGATTGAAAATCTATTTATACAAGTCATAGACGAACCCTCTGATCTCATAGGAAGTGGAAATAGTCGAGTGATGGAGAAGTGGGGATCGTGTAGAATGGTGAAAAACACGTCCCTATTACGAGGGGAAGACTGGTTGGTTTTATACCTACTACTTCTTTACCATCATTAACTGTCGTCCTTTCCTGACACTTTCTTATAATGGGCGTGTTGCACGGTGCACGTTGTAGACCGCCAGACCAATACCCTATGAACATCCCCCAGTTTGTGACATGTTTGATGTCTCGAGTATTTTGTAAAAAATATGTAGCAAGTTGCCGAGACCTAATTATTTTGACCAATCACGCGCAAGCTAGGCGGCGGGCGGTCATATGTCACAAGTCAAGTTGTGATACTTGCCACAAGAAATAGCATGTAATGCTTTTAGGCTAAATAATTAAGTTATTTGTGAAAATATCGTTTTTAATAGATGCATATAAATCATCGCTTTTAAGCAAGCAGCTCAAAATAATCGATGTTCATGAAGCATAGTTGTATAGAGCATGTCTTAGTTGGTCGTGGAACTTAATGTTTTAAAAAGAGCGCGGCCGTCCATCTTTGGGCAGCTGCCGGGAGCCGCTCGAGCAGGCCAAGGGAAATTTGATCAACCCTTGTGGAATAGGGGCGGCCGGTGGTTACTATGGCACCTTATGGGTCACCCAGAATTGGATCTAAGCCGGTCAATTTGGCTAGCAAAGTTGGACGGCCTGGATAATTTTCGGCAGTAATCGGTTGTCATTGAATTTATTAATGCTTTTGTAGGAAAAGCGACTAGATTGCTTTAAGAAGCTTCCAGGAATTATTCAAGCGGGTTGAGGATGGGTCGATCGGTCCATATAGGAGAGGGGCGGCCGGTGATCATGACAGCATCTCATTGGTTCCCCGAAATCAGATCTAGGACGGTCGATTTGGATGGCGAAGTTGGATGGCTGAGATTACTTTGCGGCAGGTATGTGCTTCCGTTGGTCGACCTTAAGGCTTTTGAAGCCGTGTGACCAAACTACTTTGATATAACGGTTTGAGGCGTTAGCTGCAGGCTGGGAGCAATTCAATTGTCCAGGGCTAAAAGCGAGTCGTCGGTAAGCATACCGCAGTTCATTGGCCGACTAAAATTGGATCTGGGCCGGTCGATTTGGCTAGCCAAGTCGGACGGCCGAGATTATTTTGCGACAGTAATGTACTGCGCTAACATAAACTAGGGTTTCTTTAAGCCACGCATCCATCCTACTTTGAGTGATCGGTTTGAGTTTTTGCTTGGAAGATAGGAAGGCTCCGATTGGATGAGGCATAAGTGGGCCTGTCGGGTGTACCATAGAGCTTGTCCGGTCGTGTCAGGAGGCGGCTAGGATTGCAAGATTAGTCGGCCAAATCATGCAGTCGTGATCGTTTTAAGACTGACATGGGCAGCCTATATTCAATTTCTTAAGGAATTACATGTGTCGACCAGCCAAATTCCAACTTTGATTAAAAGTATAGGATGTGTATTTAGAGCGATTTGATTGGTCGATGGGAAAGAGGGGCCGACGGGAACAACATGGGCATGGCCGGCCGATGGTACGACGACGCAAGCTTGGGAGAACCGGCCTGCGAAGTGGCATGACCACGTCCCTTTTGCTGCTCCCTTTACTTGCCTCCTCTTTATTTTTTGTTTTTTTCCGACTGCTGGTCGGATTTTTCTCATACTAGTCTATGGTGGATCAATTTTCTAGTTTACCTAGGTTTAGTCTCGACCAATAGGGTTCGAGATATTGCGCAGGCCGCAAAAAACCTAATTTTTGCAAATTGATAAAATTAGGTTAGAAAGATTGAATTTTGTGAGCTGTCACAAAATCAATCAATTTTGGTGAATTTTGTGCATTGATCCAAAAATCTCTAATTTTTGTCTCAGAGGGTAGCGCAACTTACATCCTTCTGATTGAGTACTTCCATGCACATCTTAATCCTGACATTTCAGGAAATTCATGCTACTCAGCTGCGAGCGAACATTTATTGTCATGTCATGTCAATATTAAGAGTTCGGCTGGGGAACATTGCATATAATAGATACTCAGCAGGCTCCGACATTAATGAATAATGCATCTAGAAGCTTAAATACTCATTAGGCTTTATACTAGTGAACAATTCATCTAGGAGCTTGAGTTTCAATATAATATGAAGAGAGACATAGGCACTCATCATGATTTGATATATTCTTCAAATTCCTTGCAGAATATAGACATATCAAGGTCTACTACTTCTGATGCCGGGTCTGGTAGACAGACTTTTATAGTTTTCGCCCTAAACTAAAAACCACCATCAACAAGCCTATATTATATAGCTAGTTGCAATCGGTCTCAAGTTACTTTGGAAGTCAAGGTGTAATCGATCACAAGATATATTGGAATGCAAGTTTTAACCGGTCAAAAGTTACTTTGGGATCCAAGGTATAACCGTTCACAAGATGTATTGGGAAGTTAGTTGTAATCGATCACAAGCTACCTTTGGGAAGCAAGGTGTAACTGGTCACAAACTACTTCGGGAAGAAAGGTCTAACCGATTACAACCTATCTTTGGAATCATGTTATATCCGGTCACAACATATTTTGGAGAGATGGTATAATCGGTTCTATCAAAACCAAGTTTCCATGGTTCACGTATTTCTTCATGATATGTGTGAATTAGGGTTTTGGGTTTGCTAAGAAGAGAAACTTCTAGATGTCGACATTATTTGAACATGTATATAACTCTTATCATTAATTGTTCAAAGATATTCTCTGATACTCAAGGTGATCCGATACCGACAAAATGAAAAGCATTTAATTATAATTTTCTTCATATATGCTTTAATTACCAACAATTAAAGCATATCCTCCAGAAAATATTATTAGTTAATGTGTTGGACTAATGATAGAAGTTTTCTATGAGAGTTTTCGGAAATATGGTTTAGCATTTAAGTGGAAATAGGAAAATCGAAATTAGGTACTTTAATGTGAATATCTTGAGAATATTTTCGGTTTTGGAATTTCTTTGTTGTCCAAACAACTTTGGTCTATAAATAGTTGAGTTTGCATTTCTTGCAAACTATCCTAAGATCCAGGAAAACTTCATTCATGTAGTTTCTGGTGGAGCCGTCTATTCGGAGAGGAAAGTACCCTAATTAGGCGAAATATATTGCGACCGCTCGTTTAAAGACTTTTGTGGGATCAAGAAGCTCTACGAGTACCGTTGGCGGGAAACTAGATAATTGTATTGTTATTTTAGTTTTCAATTATTGATTTGATTGACTAATGGTTGTTGTAACTTTGATTGCATCTAGTTTGATTATTCTTGAGAGCCTTCTCTTCTGACATAAGGGTCACTCAAACTAGATCAAAGTATCGACGGGATCTTTAGAACCATCTTCGGATATAAAGACATCTTGTGATAATCCATTGTTAACATACTCTGTTATGTGCGTGATTGATCACAAGAGGATTCAAGTTGTGTTGTGCATGTATTGAAGGTAATAGAAGATTTGAAGACGAAGAAGGATTCTTATTAGTTTTCGTATCTTGTGGATTTAGTGCACAAACCTTGATCGGCTGGGATCCAACTAGAATCGTGTTTATCTTTGATAATTTGATTGACTAGTTGTGTAAGATAGGTATACCCTTATAGTTTCTCTTTTAGATCTATATTTATTGATTGCAAATTTAGAGTTTGATTATTTCAGCAATCAAAGTATTGAATGATTTAAGAAGACAACGAAGTTTATTAGATTAAACAGAAGATACTTTGTCAACAACTCATATATATTTATAGTGAAGATAGATTAGAGTAGTTACTAAACAGATTCTTCATTTGCTGTTTGGAATATGATCCAAAGTACTTGTTGTTCACGTGCGTGACTCTCGAAGTCGAAGGCGCGGTGGTACTGAGGAAACTAAGTTGCTAAGGGTAGTCTACTTGGTCTCAACTATACGAAGTTGGTATTATATTTTGTATAGAAGCTTAATTATGAGAGTATTCAAAACTGAACTAGGTCCTGGGGTTTTTCTGCATTTGTGGTTTCCTCGTGTCATTTACTTTGTTTTCTGCATTATAATTGTTATTATAATTAAGTAAATTACACACGTACATTAACTCCATATCACTTGATATTGATCCTATAGAGTTTCGGTTTAATACCGTACCTATTATCAAGCGAACACTTCGTTGTCGTATCGTCTCGATCTTGAATCCATACTCAATCACACAAGTAATCTTGTTGTTGTATTGTCTCAATATCGTATCCATAGACGATCACACGAAGTGTATACCAAAGTTGTTGAATTGTCTCGACTCTTTCCATAGACGATCACACTTGGTAAAGGACGTATAAGTTGATAAATAAAAGATTATGGTGTATTTGGGTACCCTCGTCTTTTCAAACTATATACAAGATTGTTTTAACAAGGTAAACCTAGCATCCGAACCGTTCGCGAACCGAATTCCAACAAGGACAAGTCTTATAATATATTTTTCAAGATACAAATTCAACAAGAATGAGTCTTGTAGGTTCTTTACAGTAGAGTAAATACTATATATATTTAACAACGTGCAACCTATGATATTTTAATTATAAAAATAAAATAATATAATGCAGAAAAGAAATAACACATAAACCAGAAAATTTTGTTTACGTGGAAACTATAATCTTGAATAAAAACCCCTGGACCTAGTCCAGATTTAATACACACTGATTTAAGTTGTTACAACAATTACCTAATACCAGATTTTGAACTAAATGTAATACATGCCTCAGTTGTAGTCGTGCACCTGTAAAACTCCTAGCAGAACACCGATTCTCTTTAAGAATTTTTCTTGTAAATCTTCTAGCAGACTGCTAATTGTATTTAGAATATGCATTTGAAAATCTTCTAGCTGAAGTATTCCACTTTACGACTTTGAAGACTTCACTTAGGGATTCGTGAAGCCCGGTCAGACCATCTTTTACCTGATAGTTCTTGTATCAGGATGTTGTTCCATTGGTTATCTAAGTTCACCGACTTTAAATGAGGAACAAGATACACAAATATCGCAAAATTTCTTTTTTTATCTCAGACTTTGTGATTCCTCAAGATAGATATCTAAACTCTTGTTTGATTTGTTTGGATTGTTCTTGACAGGTGGTTAGCAATCCTGGCTTCTCATCTAATTGAGTGTAATTGTTCCATATTCGTGAGGTTTGCTGGACTTTGTATACTGCAAATAGATTTCCAAACCTAGATTGAAACATCTCAAAAGGGAAATCAAATAGGTTGGTTTGTTGGATGGAGATAGGTATCAAAAGTTTTCACTGAGCTTGAAGCAACTCATAGGCTGTAAAGTACGTTAGTTAAGGGAATCAAGTGCGTAGAATTTTGCGAGGCTCAAGAGACGTAAAGAACATGACAACAACTGAATTTCCTGGAGAGTTAATTCGGTCTCAACTACATTTTAATCTGAAGCCTGATAGTAGGCTAGTGTGTATAATGGTTTAATACAATGTGGTGTTCAAACTAGACGAGGTCCCGGGATTTTTCTGGAGGTTCAGTTTTCCTCGTTGACAAAAATTTTGGTGTCTTGTGTTTTTCTTTTTTCGCATTATGTTTTTTATTATTATAATAAGAATAACATAAGTAGTACGTAAATAAATCTAGATATTTTAAGTCTTTATTATTTGAGATTAAAAAAAGACTCGTTCTTGTTGAATATCCTAAAAGATATATTTTAACTTTCATACTTGTTAGAATTCAGATCCTTTTAATTCAGATACGACTAGATTGACCTTGGATATTGATTTTGAGATCGTCCAAGAACTCTCACAGACCTTTGGTCTATACATACTGATTAAGGAAGAGAAAGAAAAAAACCTATATACAATATTTTTCAAGGATCTTTTCTTTGACCTACTTGTGATTGTATTAATTAGTTTTTGTCTATATATAGATTGCGGAACGAAAAAATTGGCAGTGTACTTGGTACCCGCTCTCCTTTTCAGATCTATTTGTTGCTCTTATAAAGATCAAAATATTGGAAGAATAAAAAATGAGTTTGAAAGAAATTAAGCTCAATACCTCAGATAGATTAATATTATGAGAAGTAGCTCAGTGCTTTTAGATATTTTTTCAACTATTCTTGGAAACTTCTTCAACCTTAAAAGGCTCGTTATGTTATATAGAATCTCATACCAGCTATGATTCTATATAGTTGTTAAAAATTTCAAGAGTCCTTAAGTTTCCATGAATAATGGTTGATTAGTCTTGTGTTTATTTTGATTTGATCTTCCTTAAGCATTGTTGGTAAGTGTTAGCTTGTTATTAGGTTGTTTGTTTCTTTCTTTCCTATTTATATCTTTTAGAGCATTGCTCAGTTGAACCCACCAAGCGTTGGTATGTCAAGTTTGGTTGTCATATTTTAGTGAATCAAAACTCATGTTAAGAGTCACTTGATTATGTACTAGAGTTAAATTTCGTATAGGTTAGCTAGAAAGCATTAGGATATGAGACATTACAAGTATTGCGGAAGTCTTGAAGATGTGAAGAAGCAAGGAACTACAACGACAACAATCATCCTTCCACTTGAGGTTAGTGATATTTGACTTGAACTGTTTCATTCCCTAACATATCTTTCAAGTCGTGCATATTGAAAACATAACTGCGAAGCATATATGAACTCTAGATAGACATAGTATTAAGGAATACACTACGAGGTTTATTGCTTAACCATTAAACTTTGTAGATAAGACATCGTCATAATCATTTGAATGCTATTGTGATTATGTATGGGTATGAGGTGAGGATTTCATCCTACGGAACAATTTTTACATGTGTTCTAAGGAAGTAAGTTCATAAACTTGTTTGTGAACCGAAAAGGAAATTGCCAGGAGTTGCTGGTTTTGTTATTCATTGCATATCTTATGAACATTCAATATGTGTGATAGAGTATAACCGCTCACAACTTGTTGTGTTCTTGGTAGAACTATTCACAAAGTCCTGACTTTTGTATTGGTATAACCTTTATTAGTAAAACCAATCTTAAGTAATCACCTGTGGTATGATCGGATTATGGCTGCCTTGGGGAAAGGGAACCGATCCTAGTAAGGGAAAGGGAACCAATCCTTGTAAGGAAAAGGGAACCGATCCTAGTAAGGGAAAGGGAATCGATCCTTGTAAGGGGTGCAGTACATCAAGGGGAACCGATCCTTGTATGGGGTGCATCAAGGTTTATAGAAGAAAGGGGAACCGATCCTATGGACATGTGCAACACATATAAGTTAGATACCATATATATGTGGGGAACCAATCCTAGTACCTAGTCAACTGAATCTTTGGGAATCTAGTGTGACTATGCGTAGTACTCACATGGAGGTAGAACCGAAACTTGTTTTGGTAGAACCGTAAACCCATGATTGTGATAGAATGTTGGTTTGATCAATCACATAGTTCTTGAAAGTCGGATGAACCAATTCTAAACATTTTTGGAAGTGTGGCAAATCGGTTTCAAGGTTGTAAGTGTGAAAGAGAACTTACAAAGTAAAGATGTCGACAAACTTTGAACACGTGCTGTGAATGTTTATTTCTATAATTGTTCAAAGATATTCCTTAACGGCTAAGGGAAGAGAATCCCAGGATCGAAACATAAGTAAGTTAAGAATATTTTAATTAAGGTTATTAATTATACTTGGTAGGGAAACTATAGAATTAGTAATGTGCATTTACTAATTAGACTTTCCTAGAGATTTCGATTGTATTTTTGGACAGAGCATTTCGATGAATTATGGAAACCGAATATGTGCTTTAATGAACCGATTCCATGTTGACTATAAGGAATACAACTTTCAGTCACTTGACAGTAAACTTATACTTCTTCAACATACGGTGGTAAAAATTTTGAAAGAAGTTTTCTTGTCTTAAAAAACTAAAAGATTATTCCTCAGTAGAAAGACATATTATACTACATCCCAATATGATCAACTCAAAGGAGTCAGAGGAAAGAGTTGATAATTGCTTCTGAAAAAAGGTTCCTCCGCACCCATATCAAAACGGTTCTGGTTTTGATGAGGAACGACTTCATAAGGAAGGGAAAGAGCGAATCTCTGCCAAAAGAAACAATCAGGAATTTCCGATAGTTGTTTCAGATAATCACACTAATGTGAATAATAAGGAAGTCCTTAGAATGAGAAAATCTTATGAAAATCTCACTGAAAGAATTAAGAGAGATCTAGCTATCTCCTAGAATTCTCACATTAGTACTTTTTCTCCACATGATCATATCTCTAGAGTTAGAAAAGATCATCGTCTTGGGAGAAAATATCTTGGGCAGAAATTCCCTAAAAGAAACATAAACTATGTTTCTGATATTCACTGTAATCTTGAAAAAGCTTATTCCGATACAACTTAGTTGTATCGAAATTTTGCATTCTCATCCCTTCCGTGCTCCTAATATTGGATGAGAAAAGAACATAAATGGAAAGGGGAACATATTAAAGAAAGTTTTCAGTAATAAGAGATATTCTGGAATATCTTTTGATTCTACTAAAAGAAGAAGTTCGAAAAACATATATGTATATATTTTCGAAAAACCCTGGTTCAAAAAATAATAAATTCTCTCTGAAGATTATTGTCTTTCCTAGATAAAGATGTCTCCTATAACTCGCAGTGTAACAAGGAGTGATAGAAGGAAGCATGAAAAGTAAGAAACTATCTAGGGTTTGTCCCATATCGAAGAATCAGGAAGATTGTCTCAAGAAACGTGTTTGATAATAACTCTGATAGATCCCAAGAAAAAATTGGTCTCTTTGCGACCGATGATTCAGAATCTACCAAGTGGTTCTCCACTGATGGTATGCATGAAGATATACATGGGTTTATTGAACTCATAAGAAGTCTTTTCTCCTTGATGGAAGAACGAGATGGACTAAAAGAAAGTTTAGAAGAGGAAAAGAGTGATCTTGCTAACTTGAAGCTTCAGTTGGAAGATCTTATAAAATTTAAAGTGGTTGTGGACAAGTCTATTGAGACATGTTTTAAGAGTTTGAATACTGAAGAGACCTCGGTGAACAACAAGAGCACCACTGAAGATTAAGAGATGTGTTGTATTACTTAATCTAGTATAATAGACATCAGTTTTTGATTTCTTTCATTGATTGTATTGGTCTGTTATGAATAAAATTATTTGATGAGTAATTTTTCTTGTGATATTTTTCGATTTACATAGCTTGTGCTTAATTGCTTTTATCTTATTGCTATGTATGTTTATGGGATGTTTGATTTCGGTTTTATTACCTTAATATTCGATCTCATATATGGTGAACCCACATGGTTTGGGTGACTTTTTTATTTAGCGGGATTCAGTTCTAACCCTAGTAGATAGGCTTTATCAAAGGATTATGAGGGGTTCTAATATAAACAGTATGTGAAAAAGTCACAGTATGTTGAATCGGTTTTGGTTTAGCATAAAAGCATATGTGTTTCGACGGTTTTCAACTTTTGCTTGCAATTATTAAAACCGGTTTTCAACATTTCTCTGGTAAAGGTTGAGGTGTGTTATTATTCTTTTGTTTATGCATAAGGACGACAACGTGGTGATATTTCGATATCAATTCTCCCTGGACGAAGATGCTATCATATTGGAGAAGTGGATGCGAAATTTGAGGTAACAATCTTGTTAGTTAATTGTTTTCCTGTTTAAGAAAAGCCTGAGTTTATATTATATATATTTGTTGCTTTTGGTTAACAAAATCTAGGTTCAATTGATATTTATTCCATGATGTGTGTGTGGATGTGTGTTTCAATTGGTTCATGTTAAGAAAAACTATTGTTATCTTGCTTTATTGTGTGGTATCAATCCTTTAGGCTTACAAAATTTCGGTACAATTGATATGTGTGTGATTCAATTGGTTCTGGTTAAGAAAAACTATTGTTATCTTGATTTTTTATAGTTTCAATGGTTTAGGCTTACAAAATTACGGTGCAATTGCGGTGCTTTTAATGTCTATGTTGTTTCAATTGCTTTCGGTTGAGGTGAATAATTATGCAAGTTGATGTATGTTAGTTTGTATGAATTATTTATGGCTTAACGAAATAATATGTGTACAGGATAAGTTGTTTAGTCCAATTCGATTCCGGATAAGAAACTAAGTTAATTCTGATCTTAGTTTGTTTGATCGAAGTGAGGTTTCGGTTATTCAAGTCTAATCGAATGCCTAAACAAGGAAATACTAGTTAACTAACCTAGTATTTGGTTTGTTTAAAATTGAAAGGTCTCAGTTTATGGATAATTAGAACCTGATGAGAAAAATGGAGTTATCTTTATTTTGGTCTTATCGAATTAAGCGGTTGTTTTTGAACAATCGGTTTAGCAAAGGAACTAATGTGTTTAGTTGTTTTTGGTTTGCTAAAATAAATGGGAAATTTTTTTTCGGGAAATTGTTTCCTTGGTAACATATCAAAATAAGACTACTTGTAGTTTCGGTTATGATACTGGTTATCAGACATGATGTGTGGAACCCTCGTGCCTAACTCTACAGGTTTGCAAGTCTATTATGAGATTTGTAAGATTCTTTTCGTGTTGTCCTTTATTTTTTCGTTTCTTTGTCATTTTTATGATAAAAAGGGGGAGAAATATATGGAGTAGACAAGTGATACTGGCATTGATTTTATATTAATTGGTATCACTAAGAAAAATAACATTGGTACTTGAATGTTTTATCTAACGAAAGAGTGAAAGCACATACTAAGGGGGAGTAACATGTCATATTGATTGGTATAACAAAGACGTGCGGATTGAATATCTACCTATCTTCCTTAGGGTGAGTATTAGCTTTGTTATTATAATGTCAACATTGGCATTTTCAAGGATTGAATGTAAGCAGTTTTACTGTGCTGTTGAATCGGGAATCAAGCGGAGCGTAATGAATTCTTGTAATTTGTTTATCCATATGATGTAAGAGTTTTGTCACTAAAATTGACAAAGGGGGAGATTTTTAGAGCATTTCTCGGTTGAACCCACCAAGCGTTGGTATGCCAAGTTTGGTTGTCATATTTTAGTGAATCAAAACTCATGTTAAGAGTCGCTTCATTATGTACTAGAGTTAAACTTCGTACAGGTTAGCTTGAAAGCATTAGGAATGAGACATTACAAGTATTGCGAAGTCTTGAAGATAAGAAGAAGCAAGGAGCTACAACGACAAAAATCATCCTTCCACTTGAGGTTAATGATATTTGACTTGAAATGTTTCATTTCCTAACATATATTTCAAGTCGTGCATATTGAAAACATAACTGCGAAGCATATATGAACTCTAGATAGACATAGTATTAAGGAATACAATACGAGGTTTATTGCTTAACCATTAAACTTTGTAGATAAGACATCGCCATAATCATTTGAATGCTATTTTGATTATGTATAGGTATGAGGTGAGAATTTCATCCTAATGAACAATGTTTACATGTGTTCTAAGGAAGTAAGTTCATAAACTTGTTTGTGAACCGAAAAGGAAATTGCCAGGAGTTATTAGTTTTGCTATTTATTGCATATCTTATGAACAACCAATATGTGTAATAGAGTATAACCGCTCACAACTTGTTGTGTTCTTGGTAGAACTATTCACAAAGTCCTGACTTTTGTATTGGTATAACTTTTATTAGTAAAACCAATCTTAAGTAATCACCTGTGGTATGATCGAATTATGTCTGCCTTGGGGAAAGGGAACCGATCCTTGTAAGGGGTACAGTACATCAAGGGGAACCGATCCTTGTATGGGATGCAACAAGGTTTATATCAGAAAGGGGAACCGATCCTATGGACATGTGCAACACATATAAGTTAGATACCATATATATGTGGGGAACCGATCCTAGTACCTAGTCAACCGAATCTTTGGAAAGCTAGTGTGACTATGCGTAGTACTCACATGGAGGTAGAACCGAAACTTGTTATGGTAGAACCGTAAACCCATGATTGTGATTGAATGTTGGTTTGATCAATCACATATTTCTTGAAAGTCAGATGAACCAATTATAAACTTATTTGGAAGTGTGGAAAATCGGTTTCAAGGTTGTAAGTGTGAAAGAGAACTTACAAAGTAAAGATGTCGACAAACTTTGAACACGTGCTGCTAATGTTTATTTCTATAATTGTTCAAAGATAATCCTTAACGGCTAAGGGAAGAGAATTCCAGGATATCGAAACATAAGTAAGTTAAGAATATTTTAATTAAGGTTATTAATTTCACTTGGTAGGCAAATTACAGAATTAGTAATGTGCATTTACTAATTAGATTTTCCGAGAGATTTCGATTGTATTTTTGGACAGAGAATTTACAGGAATTATGGAAACCGAATTTGTGGTTTAATAAATATCTTGAGAATATTTTCGGTTTTTGAAATTCCTTGGTGTCCAAACTTCTTTGTCTATAAATACACGAAGTTTGCCTTTTTAGCAAACTAATCCTTCGTAACAACAGACTTCCTCTTTTGTCTTTGTTACTGGTGTAGACGCCTATCGGAGAGGAAAGTAATCTAATTAGGTGAAATCTCTTACGGCCGCTCTTTTTAAAGTCTTCTTTGGGATTGAGAAGCTTTAGCACGACCCGTTGGTGGGAAACTAGATAATTGCGGTTTATCTTTGTTTTCGATTGATTTGATTGACTAACGGTGGTTGAAATATGATTGCACCTAGTTTGTTTATTCTTGAGAATATTCTTTTCTGATATAAGATTCACTCAAACTAGTTCAGAGTTTCGACAGGGATATTTAGACCTTTGTTAGTTCTAAAGACGATCTTGTGATAATCCATTGTTAACAGACTCCGTTCTGTGCGTGATTGATCACAAGAGATTCAAGTGATTGTGTGCAGGTTTTTATTGAAAATTTAAGAAGATTTAAAGAAAAAGAAGATATTTAAGATCTGACTTGGGTTTTATAATCTTTGGTGTGCACAATACTTGTTTGGGTAAAAGAGGATCCAATTAATAATCAGTTTATCCTTGTGGTAGATTGGATTGGTTAATTGAGTAGATGGGCATCAACAAGGTTCTTCGGATTAAAGGTGTTGTTGGATTAATCTTAATCGACTACCTTCGGGTGATTGAACATAAGATAGATCTAGACCCGAAGAAGGAGTTTATGTTAAGATAAACGGAAGAGCCTTTGTCCGACTCATATCACTTGGTTGAAAATAGATGATACCAAACAGATTTCTTATTCCTTTACTATTTGGAATACGAACTAAAGGGATTGTTACAAGTACGTGACTTATTCATAAGTCGAAGGTGTGGGAATACATACGGAACTAGGTGAACTATAGGGTTAGTTACTTGGTCTCAACTATACGAAGTTCAGTGTATTTTGTGTAGCGGCTTAATCCTGAGAGTATTCAATTCTGGACTAGGTCCCGGATTTTTATGCATTTGCGGTTTCCTCGTTAACAAAATCTTGATGTGTCATTTACGTTTATTTTTCGCATTATAATTGTTTTATTTTAATTAAAGTAAATTACACAAACGTTAATTCCTATTTACTTGATAAGCAATCCTATTGTTTGGTTAAGTCTGAACCTTTATATCAAGTAAACATACTTCGTTGTTGTATTGTCTCGATCTCGTATCCATAGACGATCACACGAAGTGTGAAACGATTAGTTGTATTGTCTCGACTCAGTCCATATACAATCACTTTCGGAGAAAGGACTTATAGGTAGGAAAAGTTTTAGCTTGAGGTATATTTGGGTACCCTCTCCTTTTAAATTGGTATCAGAGCAGGCAAACACGAAAAGATCTAACAATCTGTGTTTGGTGGGATCCAACCTATAAGAATTGAATCTATGTCCGATTCAGTTAACGTTATGCAAGAGTATGAATGCTCAAAAGTTGAAGATGTTAATACTTCGTTGACTCATGATCCAGGAGTAACGAAAACATCTGTGTCTTTTTCTGAGGAAAAAGAAGATGTTGATAAAGAGTTGGTAAAACTCCTAAAGCCAATATAATCTCTGTCTTCTAAAGTGTTTATTTTAAAGACAAAGTCGAATCTTCTTAAGCAGAGGAGATAAGAGAAAAAGACATTCAACTGAACGGTCTAGCCAAAGAGAAAATGGATCTCGCTGTTAAACTAGAAGCTCTTGTTAAATCTCTTACAGATAAAGAGACACATCCTATGATTCTGACTAATGATGCTGTTGTGATTTCTTCTAATGAGGAAACTAAAATTCCTTGCTCGTCTTTTACAGATTGTGACAAAACTGGGTTAATCACATCTGAAACAGATCAAGATGATGGTATTATTCCTAACTACATCAAGTTAGAAAAGGATGAGAAACCAGCTTTTAGATCTACTGATGATCAAACCAAATCATGTCCAAAGGAAACTTTGAACCAATTCCCTGTTGACTCTAAGGAATACAACTTTCAGTCACTTGAGAGGGAACTTATACTTCTTCAACATACGGTGGTAAAAATTTTGAAAGAAGTTTCTTGTCTTAAAAAACTGAAAGATTATTCCTCAGTAGAAAGACAGATTATACTACATCCCAATAAGATCAACTCAAAGGAGTCAGAGGAAAGGGTTAATAATCGCTTCTGGAAAAAGGTTCCTCCGCACCCATATCGAAACGGATCTGGTTTTGATGAGGAACGACTTCAAAAGGAAGGGAAAGAGCGAATCTCTGCCAAAAGAAACAATCAGGAATTACCGATAGTTGTTTCAGATGATCACACTAATGTAAATAATAAGGAAGTCCTTAGAATGAGAAAATCTTATAACAATCTCATTGAAAGAATTAAGAGAGATCTAGCTATCTCAGAGAATTATCTCATTAGTACTTTTGCTCCACATGATCATATCTCTAGAGTTAGAAAAGATCATCGTCTTGGGAGAAAATATCTTGGGCAGAAATTCCCTAAAAGAAACATAAACTATGTTTCTGATATTCACTGTAAGCTTGAAAAAGTTTATTCCGATACAACTTAGTTGTGTTCTTGATATAACTATTCACAAAGTCCTGACTTTTGTATTGGTATAACTTTTATTAGTAAAACCAATTTTAAGTAATCACCTGTGGTATGATTGGATTATGTCTGCCTTGGGGAAAGCGAACCAATCCTAGTAACGGAAACGGAACTGATCCTTGTAAGGGAAAGGGAACCGATCCTATTAAGGGAAAGGGAATCGATCCTTGTAAGGGGTGCAGTACATCAAGGGGAACCGATCCTTGTATGGGGTGCAGCAAGGTTTATAGCAGAAAGGGGAACCGATCATATGGACATGTGCAACACATATAAGTTAGATACCATATATATGTGGTGAACCGATCCTAGTACCTACTCAACCGAATCTCTGGGAAGCTAGTGTTACAATGCGTAGTACTCACATGGAGGTAGAACCGAAACTTGTTTTGGTAGAACCGTAAACCCATGATTGTAATTGAATGTTGGTTTTATCAATCACATAGTTCTTGAAAGTCAGATAAACCAATTCTAAACTTGTTTGGAAGTGTGGCAAATCGGTTTCAAGGTTGTAAGTGTGAAAGAGAACTTACAAAGTAAAGATGTCGACAAACTCTGAACACGTGCTGCTAATCTTTATTTATATAATTGTTCAAAGAAAATCCTTAACGGCTAAGGGAAGAGAATCCCAGGATCGAAACATAAGTAAGTTAAGAATCTTTTAATTAAGGTTATTAATTTCACTTGGTAGGGAAATTACAGAATTAGTAATGTGCATTTACTAATTAGATTTTCCGATAGCTTTCGATTGTATTTTTGGACAGAGCATTTCCAGGAATTATGGAAACCGAATTTGTGGTCTAATGAATATCTTGAGAATATTTTCGGTTTTGGAAATTCCTTGGTGTCCAAACTTCCTTGTCTATAAATACACGAAGTTCGCCTTTCTAGCAAACTAATCCTTCATAACAACAGACTTCATCTTTTGTCTTTGTTACTGGTTTAGCCGCCTATCGGAGAGGAGAGTAATCTAATTAGGTGAAATCTCTTACGGCCGCTCGTTTTAAAGTCTTCTTTGGGATTGAGAATCTCTAGAACGACCCGTTGGTGGGAAACTAGATAATTGCGATTTATCTTTGATTTCGATTGATTTGATTGACTAACGATGGTTGAAATCTGATTGAACCTAATTTGTTTATTCTTGAGAATCTTCTCTTCTGATATAAGATTTACTCAAACTTGTTCAGAGTTTCGACAGAGATCTTTAGACTGTTGTTAGTTCTAAAGACGATCTTGTGATAATCCATTGTTAACAGACTCCGTTCTGTGCGTGATTGATCACAAGAGATTCAAGTGATTGTGTACAGGTTTTTATTGAAGATTTAAGAAGATTTGAAGACAAAGAAGATATTGAAGATCTGACTTGGGTTTTATAATCTTTGGTGTGCACAATACTTGTTTGGGTAAAAGAGGATCCAATTAATAATCGGTTTATCCTTGTGGTAGATTGGATTGGTTAATTGAGTAGATCGGCATCAACACGGTTCTTAGGATTAAATGTGTTGTTGGATTAATCTTAATAGATTACCTTTGGGTGATTGAACATAAGATATATCTAGACCCGACGAAGGAGTTTATGTTAAGATAAACGGAAGATCCTTTTTCCGACTCATATAACTTGGGTTAATAGAGTTGATACCAAACAGATTTCTTGTTCCTTTACTGTTTGGAATACGAACCAAAGGGATTGTTCCAAGTACGTGACCTATTCATAAGTCGGAGGCGTGGGAATACATACGGAACTAGGTGAACAATAGGGTTAGTTACTTGGTCTCAACTATACGAAGTTAAGTGTAATTTTGTGTAGCGGCTTAATCCTGAGAGTATTCAATTCTGGACTAGGTCCCGGGTTTTTCTACATTTGCGGTTTCCTCGTTAACAAATTCTTGCTGTGTCATTTATGTTTATTTTCCGCATTAAAATTGTTTTATTATAATTAAAGTAAATTACACAAATGTTAATTCTTATTTACTTGATAAGAAATCCTATTGTGTTTGGTTAAGTCCGAACCTTTATATCAAGTAAACATACTTCGTTATTGTATTGTATCGATCTCCTATCCATAGACGATCATACAAAGTGTGAACCGATTACTTGTATTGTCTCGACTCAGTCCATAGACAATCACTTTTGGAGAAAGGACTTATAGGTAGGAAATTTTTTAGCTTGAGGTATATTTGGGTACCCTCGCCTTTTCAATTGGTATCCGAGAAGGAAAACATGAAAAGATCTAACAATCTGTGTTTGGTGGGATCCAACCTATAAGAATTGAATCTATGTCCGATTCAGTTAACGTTATGGAAGAGTTTGAATGCTCAAAAGTTGAAGATGTTAATACTTCGTTGACTCCTGATCTAGGAGTAACGAAAACTTATATGTCTTTTTCTGAGGAAAAAGAAGATGTTGATAAGGAGTTGGTAAAACCTTTAAAGCCAATACAATCTCTGTCTTCTAAAGTGTTTATTTTAAAGACAAAGTCGGATCTTCTTAAGCAGATGATATAAGAGAAAAAGACATTCAACTGAACTATCTAGACAAAGAGAAAATGGATCTCGCTGTCAAACTAGAAGCTCTTGGTAAATCTTTTACAGATAAAGAGACACATCCTATGATACTGACTAATGATGTTGTTGTGATTTCTTATGACGAGGAAACTAAAAGTCCTTGCTCGACTTTTACAGATTGTGACAAAACTGGGTTAATCAAATCTAAAACAGATCAAGATGATGGTAGTTTGCCTAACTACATCAAGTTAAAATAAGATGAGAAACCAGCTTCTAGATCTACTGATGATCAAACCAAATCCTGTCCAAAGGAAACTTTGAACCAATTCCATGTTGACTCTAAGGAATACAACTTTCAGTCACTTGACAAGAAACTTATACTTCTTCAACATACGGTGGTGAAAATTTTGAAAGAAGTTTTTTGTCTTAAAAAACTGAAAGATTATTCCATAGTAGAAAGACAAATTATACTAAATCCCAATAAGATCAACTCAAAGGAGTCAGAGGAAAGAGTTGATAATCACTTCTGGAAAAAGGTTCCTCCGCACCCATATCGAAACGGTTCTGGTTTTGATGAGGAACGACTTCAGAAGGAAGGGAAAGAGCGAATCTCTTCCAAAAGAAACAATCAGGAATTTTCGATAGTTGTTTCAGATGATCACACTAATGTGAATAATAAGGAAAGTCCTTAGAATGAGAAAATCTTATGAAAATCTCATTGAAAGAATTAAGATAGATCTAGCTATCTCCGAGAATTCTCACATTAGTACTTTTTCTCCACATGATCATATCTCTAGAGTTAGAAAAGATCATTGATGTATTTTCAAAGTTGTTGTAGTAATATATAATAGAGTTCGTTCAAGACTTGTGGAGATTGTGCTTTTAGATTTAAATTTTAAAACTAAAGAAAATAAAGCAAATTAAAACTGATTATATTAGAGAGACCGGGGTTCAGGATTTCACCATTCACCAAAATTCATGTAATTTAATGTTAATTTTTATCATGCAATTCTAGACAATATAACTCCAATCAAAAGAAATTGTGATTCTAATCATTGCCTAAATTAGACTTTCAAAACATCAATTGTTAATTGCAAGAATGAAGTATCAAAAGCCCTAAACTAAGCATACTTCATCAAGAGAAAACACAACTAATTAATGAAAATCATTACTCAATTTTCATTTGGTGCAAATAATCATAAAAGAATTGCATAAATAAATTCAAATAAATTTTACCACATAACTTTTGGAAGAATGGCTTCCTCCATCGCCCCGGAAGATTGGGTTTATCTCATCATGTTGGAAACACACTCAAAATATGTATTCATGGCTCAAAAAGTGTTTACAAGAAGAGAAAATAGTGAAACAGGAAATCTGCAACAGCACTTGCGCGTTACAGACCGACTGTTTCAACTCTCAACTGTTATGATGAAGATAACCGTTACAAATATGAAGATAAATGTCGCAGAAGGGGATGAAGAAACTGTTACAATGAAGATAAATATTGCAGAAGAGGATGAAGAAACTGTTACAATGAAGATAAATGTTGCAAACCAGTTGAAGAAAATGTGACAAGCATTTGAAGAAACCGTTACGACGGATGAAGAAACCGTCGCTGTTTCCCTGTTCTTCACGAGCATCAGCAACAGAGTTCTGAAAACTCTTGATTCACGCTTCCCGAGCTCTCCTCTCGACCCAAAACTCTCCCCTCCCTTCTATGTGATCCCAGGAACCTATTTATACATCATTGCGACATTGAGTCTCCCAAAATCTCTTTATTTAATCCTATTATTTCTTTTATTCTCGAAAATATATTGTTTCCAAAAATCGTTTTCCTACGCGTCTGCAGCTGTATTTCTTTCCTTCTATACCTTCTTCACGCTCCAGAATATTGATCAACTCTTCCAAACACGTGGAGTACACGTTTAAATTCCTCACAACTCGTGCAAGCTCATGTTTTTCCTCCAACTCCCTGTTTGGATTAAACCAAGTTATCCAGCCAAATTTGATCGAAACAAACACCCATACTAGCTTTGTTAGGACATATCACAACTACTCATGAAGTTTCAGCGATTGAATCACACAAAAACTCCTCCAAACATTCGATCGAAATTCTTCCAGTGAAGTGAAATGTTTTCCCGCCAAAATTGGTTTTGAATTTGAGAAGAAGATGTCCTCCCCCTAATCCTGTACGGTTTTCCCTTTAGCAATTTCCTTATGGGGTGCAAATAGTAATTTTTGGGCGTAAATAGTAATTTTTCTGGGGTTTCTCTGGCACATTTTTGGGGTTCTTCCGGTGCATTTCTGGAGTGCCTTTAGTACTTTATCCTGGGGTGTAAAACACCACTTTTCGAGCCAATTTTTGCTGCAAGAGCTTATTTCTCTATAAATACATGCAAAGACATAAAATAACAAAATAAATACAAAATCGAGCACTAACAATACATACAATTGAGACATATTAGACACATAAATGCGTCTATCAACACCCCAAACTTATTATTTGCTAGTCCTCGAGCAAAAATAAAATAGAAATAAAATCCTAACTCACTGTCGCAGGCATCGTCGATTGCATTTAGCATATGCAATAAGCCTTTAAACCCCTAGGTGTCCCTAGTGGCGGAGTGAAGTCTCCAGAGGGCTTTCCAGAGGTATACCCACAAAACCTTTATACTCCAGACCCTAGCTATCTACACAGAACCTTGGAAGGCACTAAAGAATCTCCTTGGTTGGCATACTTATTGACTACAGGAGGAAGTACCCTGATGCGAAATTCCAATTGTTGTACACGAGTTTGAACTCAAGCATACTAAAATTCATATGAAGTGACAGAGATCTACTCAGATAGTCGCACTATGGACATCAATATCCGGAGTCAAAACTAATCACATGGATAGATCAAGAAGATGGATATAGAAAAACATAGATGGTTTTGATCTTTACTAGGTGAAAGGTGTTTCTCATATCTTTCTGAAGGCCTCCGCCAAAATGAACCTATCCTAATGGACTGAGATACCGGTCTGACTAATATCAGCACACTGGCATATACAAGGGTACCAGTAGTCGATAATCCTAACTCTAGGTCAACACAACTGGCATATACAAGGGTTCCAGTGGTCGACTTTATTGAATTTATTCCAGTTGGTCTAATGGTCTGGTCTCTTTTTTTTTTCTTTTTTTTTTCTTTCTTCTTTTTTTTTTTTTTTTTTTTGTATCTCAATCACTCTAATTCACCCTAGCATTGGTAACAACTTGAATCGTGAGCCCCACCTAATCACTTAGAGAAACATAGTTTAAAAACAAAACAAAATAAAAACAGAAGTGAAAAGGACTCAACGAGATATGGTGAAACTATCATGTTATTTCTAACACCTGAGCTCTGTGCTTTTATGAATAGACTCTTTAGATGTTGTCATCTAGTCAGATTGGTTCCTCAACTCCTATAACCAAAATGCTTCCATCCACTTAGATTGGTTAGTGCCATCCTTAATAGGCATAAATTTCTAGGCTCTGGAGTTTATTTATTGCAAATAAAAGCTAACAAAAAGTTTCTTCCCTACCCCCAAACTTAAATCTAACATTGTCCTCAATGTTTCTAATGAAAGAGCAATACCAAACAGTAAAGTAACATGAGGAATTAGTAAAGAGAGAAGTCGGAAAGATAGTACCTGGGTGAAGAGAGAAATCAAAAACTAATATACAACAAATACAATCGCCTCGATGGTCAATCAAGGGTAAACAGGGTCCTCCAGAGGGACCTCCTCAATATCATCTGTAGGAAAGGGCTCTAAAAAGGGTTTCAATCTTGACCGTTAACCTTTGAAGAACTACTACCATCCGGTGTCTCGATCTCAACACTCCATGAGGAAAGACAGTGCGAACAATAAAAGGACCCGTCCACCGAGAACGTAACTTCCCAGGGAAAAGATGCAAGCGGGTATCATACAGAAGAACTTTTTGACCTGGAGAAAATGACTTTCTTAAGATATTTCTATCATGCACAAGTTTCATTTTGTTCTTATACTCCTTAGCACTATCGTATGCATCTCTACGAATCTCTTCCAACTCATTGAGCTGGAGTTTCCTATGGGCTCCTGCCTTGTCAAGTGAAAAATTTAGCTGCTTAACAACCCAATAAGCTCTATGTTCTAACTCAACAGGTAAGTGACATGCCTTGCCATACACAAGTCGATAAGGTGACATTCCAATGGGGGTCTTAAACGCAGTTCGGTAAGCCCATAAGGCATCAGTAAGCCTAGACGACCAGTCTTTCCGATTAGGATTAACTGTTTTCTCTAATATACGTTTTATCTCCCTATTGGAAACTTCTACCTGACCACTAGTCTGTGGATGATACGGGGTAGCTACCTTATGTGTAATACCATATTTCTTCATCAAAAGCCTAAAAGGTCCATTAAAAAAGTGCGACCCTCCATCAATAATTATAGCTCGCGGTGTACCAAAACGTGTAAGTATATTATTTTTCAAGAACTCAATCACAACCCTATGGTCATTGGTTTTACACGCAGCCGCCTCAATCCACTTAGAGACATAGTCTACAGCGACAAGGATGTATAAGTTACCAAAAGAATTAGGAAACGGACCCATAAAGTCAATACCCCACACATCAAAGACCTCCACAACTAAAATAGGGTTCAAGGGAATCATGTTCCTATGGTTCCTAATTTCTGGCAACGTTCACAAGTCACACAGTAACTGTGGGAGTCTTTAAACAACGAAGGCCAATAGAATCCACACTGCAATATCTTAGCAGCATTTTTCCTAGCACTAAAGTGACCCCCACAAGCATGATCATGACAAAAGGAAATAATACTGTACTGGTCACTCTCAGGTATACATCTCCTAATAATCAGGTCTGGACAATACTTAAACAAATAAGGATCATCCCAGAAGAAGTGCTTAACCTCAGCTAAAAACCTAAAACGATCTTGTTTACCCCAATGTTGGGGCATTCGATCAGTAACAAGATAGTTCACTATATTCGCATACCAAGGTAATTGGGTAACAAAGAACAATTGTTCATCAGGAAAGCTATCCCTTATAGGAAGGGAATCATCATGGGAACTAACAACTAGCCTAGACAAGTGGTCTGCTACAAAATTTTCGGCACCCTTTTTGTCTCTAATGTCTGGAGAAAACTCTTGCAACAAAAGGATCCACCTAATCAATCTAGGTTTTGTATCCTGCTTAGACAAAAGATATTTCAAAGCAGCATGATCAGTATATATGATGATCTTAGAACCTAAGAGATATGGTCTAAACTTGTCTAAGGCAAACACAATGGCTAACAGTTCCTTCTCAGTAGTGGTATAGTTCAACTGGGCATCATTCAGAGTTTTGCTAGCATAGTAAATCACATGAAGTAATTTGTTTTCTCGCTGACCTAGCACTACACCAATGGAATAATCTGAAGCATCACACATGATCTCAAAGGGTAGGTTCCAGTTGGGTGCTTGGACTATGGGGGCGGTAGTGAGTAAATTCTTAAGATTCTCAAAAGCCTATAAACAAGCATCATCAAAGACAAACTTAACATCTTTTGCAAGCAAATTGAAAAGAGGTCTAGAAATTAAGCTAAAATCCTTAATGAATCGACGATAAAAACCTGCATGCCCTAAGAATGACCTAATATCTCTTATGGTTTTTGGGACCTGTAAAGTTTTAATAAGGTCAACTTTGGCTTTATCTACCTCTATACCCTTAGAAGATACGATATTCCCTAAAACAATTCCTGAACGAACCATGAAGTGACATTTCTCCCAATTAAGCACTAAATTCTTTTCCTTACACCTAGCCAACACTAGTGACAAATGATGCAAGCACTCATCGAAAGACGAACCAAACACTGAAAAATCATCCATAAAGACCTCTAAGAACCGTTCTACCATGTCAGAAAATATGTTCATCATGCAACGCTAAAAAGTCGCAGGGGCATTACAAAGCCCAAAAGGCATGCGTCTATACGCAAAGGTACCAAAGGGAAAGGTAAAAGTGGTTTTCTCTTGGTCTTCTAGGGCAATAACGATCTGATTATATCTAGAATAGCCATCTAAAAAGCAGTAGTGACTATGTCCAGCTAATCTCTCTAGCATCTGGTCGATGGAGGGAAGGGGAAAGTGGTCCTTCCTAGTGACATTGTTCAATTTCCTATAGTCAATACAAACACGCCAACCCGTGGTCACTCGGGTCGGGATTAACTCATTGTTATCATTCTGGACTACAGTAATACCGGATTTCTTGGGAACAACCTGAACGGGGCTGACCCACTTACTGTCTGAAATGGGGTAGATAATATCTGCATCTAACAACTTAAGGACCTCGTTTCGAACTACCTCTTTCATATTAGGGTTTAGTCGACGTTGCATCTCCCTAGAAGGTTTGGTATCACTCTCTAAATAGATCTGATGCATACAAACAGTGGGACTTATACCCTTAATGTCAGCTATGGTCCACCCTAAAGCTTCCTTGTTGTTTTGAAGGACGGTTACTAGCCTACTTTCCTGGTCACTATCCAAGACGGAAGAAATAATCACAGGTAAAGTCTCAGACGGGCCTAAAAACCTATATTTCAGGGAATCTGACAATGGTTTTAGGTCCAACTTAGGAGGCTCTTCTAACGAAGTAACTAGGGTAGACTCAGAAACTGGTAGTGGTTCGACTTTAGGTTTCCATCCATTACTAGTATCTAACAAAGCATTCACCTCATTAATCACATTATCATCATCAAAATCAATCCCAAAGTGATCTAGGCATTTCTCTAATGGATCTTCTAACAAAGTGTTTGGTAATGACTCCTCGACTAATGTTCCTATTGTGCAAGAAATGGTAGGGGACCCTGGGTCTTTATACTTAGGAGTAGTGGTATTCTGAATAATAAAACTCACGTGACTATCTGGAAAGGCTTTCTTCTGGACATTAAGCTTTCGCTTTCGCGTACACATATCCTTGAGAAACTTGGCATAAGAGGGAATCTTCTTAATTGCATCTAGTAGTGGAAGGTTGATAGTTACCTGCTTAAAAACCTCCAATATATCATTAAAATTGGACTCACTCTTAGTTGGAACTAGCAGCTGTGGGAATGGGGCTCTAGGGACAAAGCCGGGCTCAATATGACCCTCATTGGTCTCTTTAGAGACTCTATCAGTCTCCTCAGTTTCTGTTTCAGAAGGGTGAACTGCAGCATGTTCACTATCAGGCATGGAAACCTTGTTGTCTATCTCTCTACCACTCCTAAGGGTTTTAATAGCAATCACATGATCAGATGGTATTTCACCTACTTCATTAATTCCTCTAGGGTTGGGTTGAGTCTGACTAGGAAACTTACCTCTTTCTCTTAAAGACTCATTTATCTGACTAACCTGGGTTTTCAACTCGGAAATAGCCTGAGAGTTAGCCTGACCTATTCTCTTATTTTCTTCTAAACCTTGAGCAACAGATTGTTGAAACTGCACAATGTTACGAGTTAATAAAGCAAGAGACTCTTCTAAACTCATAATCTTCTTATCTGAAGGGTTCTGAAACTGTGCCGGAGCTGAAGGATTCTTAGTATAGCCAAAACCTGGGGGAACCTGAGCATTACTAGACTGACCTTGATTCTGGCCCTTGGACCAAGAAAGGTTTGGATGGTTTCTCCAGCTAGGGTTATAGGTTTCTGAATATGGGTCAAACTTCTGTCGGTTATAAAACTAGTGTTGTTATAAAGAGCATTGGCTTGCTCTTCAATAGCATGGCCTTCCCAAAAGGCTCATTTCTTCCACTACTACCACTAGAATGACCTAATTCTAAGGCTTCTAACCTTTTGGCTGTAGCTGCTATTTTGGCATCTGACTCATGAGATCCTTCTACCCTATTAACATTTCCTCTACTTAGAAGAATTGTTTTCTGGGGTTCCCTACTAGTTTCCCATTGTTGGGTCTTATCGGCGATTTCATTCAAAAATGTCATCGCTTCATCAACAGTTTTATTCTCAAACCCACCTGTGCATAAGGACTCAACCATGGTTGTTGATGAATAATCTAAACCCTCGTAGAGGATCTGAACTAACCTAACCTTCTCCAAACCATGATGAGGACATTGAGATATCAAGTCATTGAACCTTTCTAAGTACCTATATAAAGATTCTCCCTCTTGTTTGGCAAAAGTACATATTTGTGTCCTAATAGACGATGTTTTATGCCTTGGGAAGAACTTATGTATAAAGGCAGAAGTAAGTTGGTCATAGGTTTCAATTGACTCAGAGTCCAAACTATACATCCAAGATTTGGATTTATCTTTTAAGTAAAAGGGGAATAACCTAAGTTTCAACGCATCATCACTTAGGTTTTTAATTTTCAGAGTACTACAAACTTCCTCAAATTCCCTAACATGAAAATAGGGTTTCTCATTCTCCTTCCCTAAAAACATTGGGAGCATCTGTAAAGTCCCAGGTTTCAATTCATAATTTGCCTCGGTTTCAGCTAACTTGATACAAGACGGACGAGAGGTCCTAGTTGGGTTTAGCAAAGCTTTCAAAGTTGTCATTTCAGGCACTATCAAAGGACTAGGAGTACTAGGGGTACTTTCCTCACGAAGAGACAGATTCTCAAAACCGAAGTTTCCAAAAACGGGGCTCTCAAAAGAAGATTCTTCGAGATCCCCGCCTTCACAAGAAGAACTACTAGGTTTGTCACTAATCAAACGACCTAGAATGTTTCTTTTCCAAGCCCGTTTAAAAACTTCGGGCATACACTAGAAAAACAAAATCAAAAAGAAAAGCCCTAAAAAAGAAGGGATGTTTTATGCAAACACAAACAAGGCTGACTCCACCACAACAAACCTACTGATTTCTAGCAAACAAAAAGCATGATGGCTCCACTTAGATTGTTTCTAGACCAGCTTCTAATCCTTCGAACGGGAATTCGTTACAATTTAAGCTAACCCCTCTGGAATCAATCCGAGTTAAAGTAAGTTGAATAGAGGCGAGGGAAGCTCGGTGGAGCTTTGATACCCAAGGCCTCACCGGTATTACAAGGCGGCGCAGTCACTCATTCATCTTAAAGTAACCGTCAAGAACTTCGAAGTATGCTTAAAAGAGTAACCAATATATTTCGAATGACTTTCTTGTTAAGCTCGTTACCCTATCGGTCTCGTTCTAGTCAAAATTTTAGGCTTAGATTCGCGTTTGATGTCGTTTTCCTAAGGCGGGAAAGAAGAGAACGGTGATGAAATCCGAACCCTTGTCTTGTATGGCCAGTCCTTGCCATTTACTAGGAAATTAAAGCAACCGTTTTCAAGTCCTCAACATATATGCTTACGAAAAAAAAACAGTAACTCGCTGACAGGGGATTCGCGAGTGTTTCGACAAACTTACCTCCCGTACCAGACGGGGGATGAACCTTTGTAGTCGACTCGGGCCACGACTCCTATGTCATGTACGAACCCGAGGGGCCGAGGTGATATCGTAATCACCGTCCTTCTCTGCAAACAGTTTATATATAAACCACCCTTCCGTAGGGTTTAAAAAATAATGTCCCAAAATTTAAAGTCCAAAGTCAAAAAATATAAAGTGCAAAAGAAAAAGAAAGTCTTAAAAAAAAAAAATCTATAAAAATGTCTCTCTTTTTTTTTCTCTCTTTTTTTATAAAAAAAAAAAAATCTTCTTCTTTCGCTCCTTTCGCTTTGCCTTTTACTCCAGTCTTTAAGTATTCACCAAAAGCTTTGGCAAAATTTTCTTTCGCTCCAAATTCCAAAATCTTAAAGAAAAGGACAAAAACCCAAAAACGTAAAGAAGAACAAATAAAAATAAAACCTAAAAAAAAAAATCTAAAAACTCTAGCCTAAAGACAAGTTCGCGTCGGCGGCGCCAAAGATTTGATGTATTTTCAAAGTTGTTGTAGTAATAAATAATAGAGTTCGTTCAAGACTTGTAAAGGTTGTGATTTTAGATTTAAATTTTAAAACTAAAGAAAATAAAGCAAATTAAAACTGATTATATTAGAGAGACCGGGGTTCAGGATTTCACCATTCACCAAAATTCATGTAATTTTAATGTTAATTTTTATCATGCAATTCTAGACAATATAACTCCAATCAAAAGAAATTGTGAATCTAATTATTGCCTAAATTAGATTTTCAAAACATCAATGGTTAATCGCAAGAATGAAGTATCAAAAGCCCTAAACTAAGCATACTTCATCAAGAGAAAACACAACTAATTAATAAAAATCATTACTCAATTTTCATTCGGTGCAAATAATCATAAAAGAATTGCATAAATAAATTCAAATAAATTTTACCACATAACTTTTGGAAGAATGGCTTCCTCAATCGCCCCGGAAGATTGGGTTTAGCTCATCATGTTGGAAACACACTCAAAATATGTATTCATGGCTCAAAAAGTGTTTACAAGAAGAGAAAATAGTGAAACAGGAAATCTGCAACAGCACATGCGCGTTACAGACCGACTGTATCAACTCTCAACTGTTATGATGAAGATAACCGTTACAAATATGAAGATAAATGTCGCAGAAGGGGATGAAGAAACTGTTACAATGAAGATAAATGTTGCAGAAGAGGATGAAGAAACTGTTACAATGAAGATAAATGTTGCAAACCAGTTGAAGAAACTGTGACAAGCATTTGAAGAAACCGTTACGACGGATGAAGAAACCTTCGTTGTTTCCCTGTTCTTCACGAGCAGCAGCAACAGAGTTCTAAAAACTCTTGATTCACACTTCCTGAGCTCTCCACTCGACCCCAAACTCTCCCCTCCCTTCCATGTGATCCCAGGACCTATTTATACATCATTGCGGCATTGAATCTCCCAAAATCTCTTTATTTAATCCCATTATTTCTTTTATTCTCGAAAATATATTGTTTCCAAAAATCGTTTTCCTATGCGCCTGCAGCTGTATTTCTTTCCTTCTATACCTTCTTCACACTCTTCCAAACACGTGCAGTACACGTTTAAATTCCTCACAACTCGTGCAAGCTCATGTTTTTCCTCCAGCTCCCTGTTTGGATTAAACCAAGTTATCCAGCCAAATTTGATTGAAACAAACACCCATACTAGCTTTGTTAGGACATATCACAACTACCCATGAAGTTTCAACGATTGAATCACACAAAAACTCCTCCAAACATTCGATCGAAATTCTTCCAGTGAAGTGAAATGTTTTCCCGCCAAAATTGATTTTGAATTTGAGAAGAAGATGTCCTCCCCCTAATCATGTACGGGTTTCCCTTTAGCACTTGCCTTATGGGGTGCAAATAGTAATTTTTGGGCGTAAATAGTAATTTTTATGGGGTTTCTCCGGCACATTATTGGGGTACTTCCGTTGCGTTTCTGGGGTGCCTTTAGTACTTTATCCTGGGGTGTAAAATACCACTTTTCGAGCCAATTTTTGCTGCAAGAGCTTATTTCTCTATAAATACCTGCAAAGACATACAATAACAAAATAAATACAAAATCGAGCACTAACAATACATACAATTGAGACATATTAGACACATAAATGCGTCTATCAATCATCGTCTTGGGAGAAAATATCTTGGGCAGAAATTCCCTGAAAGAAACATAAACTATGTTTCTAATATTCATTGTAAGCTTGAAAAAGCTTATTCCGATACAACTTAGTTGTATCGAAATTGTGCATTCTCATCCCTTCCGTCCTCCTAATATTGGATGAGAAAAGCACATAAATGGAAAGGGGAACATACTAAAGAAAGTTTTTAGTAATAAGAGATATTCTGGAATATCTTTTGATTCTACTAAAAGAATAAGTTCGAAAAACATATATGTATATATTTTCGAAAAACCCTGGTTCAAAAAATAATAAATTCTCTCTGAAGATTATTGTCTTTCCTTGATAAAGATGTCTCCTATAACTCGCAGTGTAACAAGGAGTGATAGAAGGGAAGCACGAAAAGTAAGAAACTGTCTAGGGTTTGTCCCATATCGAAGAATCAGGAATATTGTCTCAAGAAACGTGTCTGATAATAACTCTACCAGATCTCAAGAAGAAATTAGTCTCTTTGCGATCGATGATTCAGAATCTACCAAGTGGTTCTCCATTGATGGTATGCATGAAGCTATGCATGGGTTTGATGAACTCATCAGAAGTCTTTTCTCCTTGATGGAAGAACGATATGGACTAAAAGAAAGTTTAGAAGAGGAAAAGAGTGATCTTGCTAACTTGAAGCTTCAGTTGGAAGATCTTATAAAATTTAAAGTGGTTGCGGACAAGTCTATTGAGATATGCTTTAAGAGTTTGAACACTGAAGAAACCTCGGTGAACAACAAGAGCACCACTGAAGATTAAGTGATGTGCTGTATTACTTAATCTAGTATAATAGACATCCGTTTTTGATTTCTTTCATTGATTGTATTGGTCTATTATGAATAAAACTATTATGAATAAAATTATTTGATTAGTAATTTTTCTTGTGATAGTTTCGGTTTACATAGCTTGTGCTCAATTGCTTTTATCTTATTCCTATGTATGTTTATGGGATGTTTGATTTCGGTTTTACTGTCTTAATATTCGATCTCATATATGGTGAACCCACATGGTTTGGGTGACTTTTTGATTTAGCGGGATTAAATTCTATCCCTAGTAGATAGGCTTTATCCAAGGATTATGAGGGGTTCTAATATAAATAGTGTGTAAAAAAGTCACAATATGTTGAATCGGTTTTGGTTTAGCATAAAAGCATATGTGTTTCGACGGTTTTCAACTTTTGCTTGCAATTATTAAAACCGGTTTTCAACCTTTCTCTGATAAAGGTTGAGGTGTGTTGTTATTCTTTTGTTTATGCATAAGGACGACAACGTGGTGATATTTCGATATCAATTCTCCCTGGACGAAGATGCTATCATATTGGAGAAGTGGATGCTAAATTTGAGGTAACAATCTTGTTAGTTAATTGTTTTCCTGTATAAGAAAAGCCTGAGTTTTTATTATATATATTTGTTGCTTTTTCTTAACAAAATCTAGGTTCAATTGATATTTATTCCATGATGTGTGTGTGGATGTGTGTTTCAATTGGTTCATGTTAAGAAAAACTATTGTTATCTTGCTTTATTGTGTGGTATCAATCGTTTAGGCTTATAAAATTTCGGTACAATTGATGTGTGTGTGATTCAATTGGTACCGGTTAATAAAAACTATTGTTATCTTGCTTTTGTATAGTTTCAATGGTTTAGGCTGACAAAATTACGGTGCAATTGCGGTGCTTTTAATGTCTATGTTGTTTCAATTGCTTCCGGTTGAGGTGAATAATTATGCAAGTTGATTTATGTTGGTTTATATGAATTATTTATGGCTTAACGAAATAATATGTGTACGGGATGAGTTGTTTAGTCCAATTCGATTCCGGATAAGAAACTAAGTTAATTCTGATCTTAGTTTATCTTATCGAAGTGAGGTTTCGGTTATTCAAGTCTAATCGAATGCCTAAACAAGGAAATGCTAGTTAACTAACCTAGTACTTGGTTTGTTTAAAATTGAAAGGTCTAAGTTTATGGATAATTAGAACCTGATGAAAAAATGGAGTTATCTTTATTTTGGTCTTATCGAATTAAGCGGTTGTTTTTGAACAATCGGTTTAGCAAAGGAACTAATGTGACTAGTCATTTTTGGTTTGCTAAACTAAATGGGAAAAATTGTTTCGGGCAATTGTTTCCTTGGTAACATATAGATATAAGACTACTTGTAGTTTCGTTTTTGATATTGGTTATCAGAACATGATGTGTGGAACCCACGTGCCTAACTCTACAGGTTTGCAAGTCTATTCTGAGATTTGTAAGATTCTTTCCGTGTTGTCCTTTATTTTTTCGTTTCTTTGTCATTTTCTTGACAAAAAGGGGGATAAATATATGGAGTAAACAAGTGATACTGGCATTGATTTTATATTAATTGGTATCACTAAGGAAAAGAACGTTGGTACTTGAATGTTTTATCTAACGAAAGAGTGAAAGCACAGACTAAGGGGGGTAACATGTCATATTGATTGGTATGACAAAGACGTGCGGATTGAATATCTACCTTTCTTCCTTAGGGGGGTTATTAGCTTTGTTATTATAATGTCAACAGCGGCATTTACAAGGATTGAATGTAAGCAGTTTTACTGTACTGTTGAATCAGGAATCAAGCGAAGTGTAATGAATTCTTGTAATTTGTTTATCCATATGATGTAAGAGTTTTGTCACTAAAATTGACAAGGGGGAGATTGTTAGAGCATTTCTCGGTTGAACCCACCAAGCGTTGGTATGTCAAGTTTGGTTGTCATATTTTAGTGAATCAAGACTCATGTTAAGAGTCGCTTGATTATGTACTAGAGTTAAACTTCGTACAGGTTAGCTTGAAATCATTAGGATATGAGACATTACAAGTATTGCGATGTCTTGAAGATGTGAAGAAGCAAGGAGCTACAACGACAACAATCATCTTTCCACTTGAGGTTAGTGATATTTGACTTGAACTCTTTTCATTCCCTAACGTATCTTTCAAGTCGTGCATATTGAAAACACAACTGCGAAGCATATATGAACTCTAGATAGAGATAGTATTAAGGAATACACTACGAGGTTTATTGCTTAACCATTAAACTTTGTAGATAAGACATCGTCATAATCATTTGAATGCTATTGTGATTATGTATGGGTATGAGGTGAGGATTTCATCCTACGGAACAATTTTTACATGTGTTCTAAGGAAGTAAGTTCATAAACTTGTTTGTGAACCGAAAAGGAAATTGCCAGGAGTTGTTGGTTTTGTTATTCATTGCATATCTTATGAACAACCAATATGTGTGATAGAGTATAAACGCTCACAACTTGTTGTGTTCTTGGTAGAACTATTCACAAAGTCCTGACTTTTGTATTGGTATAACTTTTATTAGTAAAACCAATCTTAAGTAATCACTTGTGGTATGATCGGATTATGTCTGCCTTGGGGAAAGGGAACCGATCCTAGTAAGGGAAAGGGAACCGATCCTTGTAAGGGAAAGGGATTTGATCCTAGTAAGGTAAAGGGAACTGATCCTTGTAAGGGGTGCAGTACATCAAGGGTAATCGATCCTTGTACGGAGTGCAGCAAGGTTTATAGCAGAAAGGTGAACCGATCCTATGGACATGTGCAACACATATAAGTTAGATACCATATATATGTGGGGAACCGATCCTAGTACCTAGTCAACCGAATCTTTGAAAAGCTAATGTGACTATGCGTAGTACTCACATGGAGGTAGAACCAAAACTTGTTTTGGTAGAACCGTAAATCCATGATTGTAATTGAATGTTGGTTTGATCAATCACATAGTTCTTGAAAGTCAGATGAACCAATTATAAACTTGTTTGGAAGTGTGGCAAATCGGTTTCAAGGTTGTAAGTGTGAAAGAGAACTTACAAAGTAAAGATGTCGACAAACTTTGAACACGTGCTCTGAATGTTATTTCTATAATTGTTCAAAGATAATCCTTAAAGTCTAAGGGAAGAGAATCCCAGGATCGAAACATAAGTAAGTTAAGAATCTTTTAATTAAGGTTATTAATTTCACTTGGTAGGGAAATTACAGAATTAGTAATGTGCATATACTAATTAGATTTTCCGAGAGATTTCGATTGTATTTTTGGATAGAGCATTTCCAGAAATTATGGAAACCGAATTTGTGGTTTAATGAATATATTGAGAATATTTTCGGTTTTGGAAATTCCTTGGTGTCCAAACTTCCTTGTCTATAAATACACGAAGTTTGCCTTTCTAGCAAACTAATCCTTCGTAACAACAGACTTCCTCTTTTGTCTTTGTTACTGGTGTAGCCGCCTATCGGAGAGGAAAGCAATCTAATTAGGTGAAATCTCTTACGTCCGCTCATTTTAAAGTCTTATTTGGGATTGAGAATCTCTATCACGAGCCGTTGGTGGGAAACTAGATAATTGCGGTTTATCTTTGTTTTCGATTGATTTGATTGACTAACTGTGGTTGAAATCTGATTGCACCTAGTTTGTTTATTCTTGAGAATCTTCTCTTCTGATATAAGATTCACTCAAACTAGTTCAGAGTTTCGACAGGGATCTTTAGACTGTTGTTAGTTCTAAAGACGATCTTGTGATAATCCATTGTTAACAGACTCCGTTCTGTGCGTGATTGATCACAAGAGATTCAAGTGATTGTGTGCAGGTTTTTATTGAAGATTTAAGAAGATTTGAAGACAAAGAAGATATTGAAGATCTGACTTGGGTTTTATAATCTTTGGTGTGCACAATACTTGTTTGGGTAAAAGAGGATCCAATTAATAATCGGTTTATCCTTGTGGTAGATTGGCTTGGTTAATTGAGTAGATCTGCATCAACACGGTTCTTCGGATTAAAGGTGTTGTTAGCTTAATCTTAATCGATTACCTTTGGGTGATCGAACATAAGATAGATCTAGACCCGACGAAGGAGTTTATGTTAAGATAAACGGAAGAGCCTTTGTCCGACTCATATCACTTGGTTGAATAGAGTTGATACCAAACGGATTTCTTGTTCCTTTACTGTTTGGAATACGAACCAAATACTTGACTTATTCATAAGTCGGAGGCGTGGCAATACAGACGGAACTAGGTGAACTATAGGGTTAGTTACTTAGTCTCAACTATACGAAGTTAAGTATAATTTTGTGTAGCGGCTTAATCCTGAGAGTATTCAATTCTGGACTAGGTCCCGACGTTTTTCTGCATTTGCGGTTTCCTCGTTAACAAAATCTTGTTGTGTCATTTACATTTATTTTACGCATTATAATTTTTTTATTATAATTAAAGTAATTTACACAAACGTTAATTCCTATTTACTTGATAAGCAATCCTATTATGTTTGGTTAAGTCCGAACCTTTATATCAAGTAAACATACTTCGTTGTTGTATTGTCTCGATCTCGTATCCATAGACGATCACACGAAGTGTAAACCAATTAGTTGTATTGTCTTGACTCAGTCCGTAGACAATCACTTTCGGAGAAAGAACTTATAGGTAGGAAAAGTTTTAGCTTGAGGTATATTTGGGTACCCTCGCCTTTTCAATATCACTAAATATTTTTTCAAACAATGGTTTAAATGGACGAAAACCCATCAAACCTGGTCGAGATGGATGAGAAAATTATTATTGTGATGAGTCAAATGGACGAGAGACACATCATTTTAAAACAAACAACTATACCTTCCGCCTAAAATTCATCTTCAGAAATTTCACTTTTATTTTGAAAATCGATCTTCTTCTTCTTCTCCACCATCGACGTCGTCTTCCTCCACCATCATCCACCACCACCACCATTGACAATAGTAATCTTCTCCATCCTCCATTATCGACACCACCAATAACATCTCCACTACCACAAACACCAGCGCCACCATCAAGAACATCAACTTTCTCCACCACCATCACCGACATTATCATCACCACCACCTTCTCTACTACCACCGTCGACAAATATCGTGTTTCTCCAAAACTATCATCAGCATCACCACCACTACCATCCACAAAGAATTTTCTAACACCCTAATTTAGTTAAAAAAAAAATTCAAATTCTTAAATTTAAAAAATTAGGGTCTTGTGTGAATTGAAGCATATATGCTCAAATTAGTAAGTTTCAAACCCTAATTGTCTTTTTAGTTATATTTGATTTCAAAATGTTTTTCGTTTTAGTTTATGAATTTTTCATCTTAGTATACACTTCGATATTTGTTTCCTAGTTTCATCATGTGTTATCACTGGATGGAATTGGTTTCATCATGTGTTGCCACTGGATAAGCCTAGTTTTATCATGTGTTGCCACTAGATGAAATTGGTTTCATTATGTGTTATCACTGGAACACTAGATGAAATTGGTTTCGTCATGTGTTGTCACTGGAAGAGCCTAGTTTTATCCAGGTTTCATCATGTGTTTAATAATTTTATCGTAGTTCATTCATGAAATACAAACTAAATCAAGACTTGTCGCTAAATGTACCTGTTGTAGTGGCGGTGGTTATTCATCCAAATGGTGATTCACGACAATAGCATTGGTGGTGATCAAATCTGGTATTATCTATCATCAACTAATTCAGGATGAGTTATTGGAGGAGAAGAAAGAAAATATATTTGAGGATGAAAAAACATGTTCTTTTTTGAATCGAAGGTCTCCGCAACATTTAAAGAAGACAAGGACATAATAGTCTGTTCCAGTTAATTAATAAACAAAATCCAGGGTAGAATATCCAAAATGGATAGTAGAAAAGTGGGTTGTGCCACAAGCCTCTCCTATATCCTCTCCCTGGGAACGGGGAATGTAAAATCAAATGAGCTCTGCCTTCCCTCCTCTCTCTTCTCCCGGTTTCTTCCCCCTCTCCGTTTAACCTCCCGTTTTTTCCTTGTCTGCTTCCATCAACGGTCGACTCAACGTCTAGTTTCCACCGGATATTCTAACTGGAGTTTAACCAATGACAACCAAAAATCACCCTAATCAATGTCACTGCAACTGCATCAATCAAAATCAGAAAGAAATCACTCGAGTAATCTCTGGAACTGCGAAGATGGATTCAACTTCTGAATTCAAAGGCAACCCAAACTTCGCTGAAATCACACACCTCACAGGCAATACACTCATCACATACAACATATTCATCACCTCCATCATTGGTATCACTACTGTTACCCAAATCAATACTGGTATTAGTTTTGTTCCTCAAATCACCATCTCTGGGATCCTAGAACCTGGATTTCTGCAGTGCTTCAATTTTTATAACCTTAAACCCAATTTCAAAGGTGTAAAGTTGAAATTGAAGATCAATGCCTATCCTGGAAACTTATTACTAATTGGTTTTGGAAGATTAAACATAAGAACTCACCTTACCAACATCCTCAGTTTACCTATAAAGGCAAAATCAAACCACTCTTGGATCTTCATCTCCCTTACAGAATCTTATGCAAGGCTGGTAACTCCATTGATGAACTCGAGCATGGAAACTGTAGACTCCCACTCAGATATCATCAAGCTACTCTAGTCATGACTCATCTGCTGGCAAGTGCTGACCTTTTAGTCCTTTGTGCTAATTTCCCTACCTCTCTGATGTATGTTTACTCTACTGGTATGTATTTGCACTACTCTCTCCTATCTTTTAGTTATTGTATGCCTAAACATATATCTTTCAGGAACTCTAAGTAGGCTAACATTTGGGTCGATACTTATAAGCTCTCAAATAAACAAACCAAACACAGAAAGCCTATGAAAACCTGCATAACAACCATTCCACAACCCCTCCCTGTTTTTCATCCTTTTAACCATGTAAACCTTACATTTTATGCTATGTTTCAAATCATGGACAATAAAAAACTTAAACACACAATTTCAAACTTAGCTCACATTATAACAAACCATAAACATATCCATTCACCTATACATTCACCCATTGTCTTCAATTCCAGTTCACATGATACTAATTTCAACACCACTAGTTTCAAAATCACTTGTCTGGAGTATATAAGCATAACACCGCAAAAAACAAAAAAATGGGATACTTACATCACCAAAGTTCAGGAGCTAGATTCCTCCTGGTCAAGCCCCTGGTGCAACTCCAGACCCTCCTGCCCCTCTCATTTCAGCAACAGTGTCTTTTGGTGCGGCACACCTCCTAGGTACGGAATATTTCCCTCCATCCTTTGGTTGGGGCAAGGGAAGTACCCTATCCTCTGCAATCTCATGCGGATCTGTAATCTCCTCAGGACCAAATATAGCAATATCATAAACATCTTGAGCCATTTGTCGCATCACAGGTGCCAACAGAAAAATGTTTGGGAAAACCACAGAATCATTTGGAAGGCAAAGGGAATCATTCTCATGGATTCTAGCCTTGTATGCCTTTGGAAATGGTGCAGAAAAGAATCCTTGCCTAGCACCGCCACAGACTACCCGCTGATCTCCAACAAGAACCACCTCTTCATTGATAACAAATTGACCTCTATCAGGATGTACAACATACAGAACCCATCCATCCTGCAACCCCCTGAGTTGTGGATGTGGAACCTGCTGAGGCTCTTGTCTTCCAACACCACCAGAAGCGTCGGAACAACCCCGAGCTGCAACCTTCTCTTCATTGCCACCATTAACCCCACTTGTAACTTCATGCTTGTCCGCCTCTGGAGATTTACTACTGCTACTTATTTCTACCACCTGCCAAAGTGGAGGAAATGGAAATTATTGGTAATCAGATTCTTAAATACATGAAAACCAAACTCGACAGCTAGGACTTGCCTATTTGACTATGAATGTCAAAAACCAGTACCTGTTTATCATGCATATCAATCTTGGGCTTCTTTACCCCTGGAACATCTATGGTCAATCGATTTCCACTCCTAGATGGAAGCTTATTCAAATTCTGATAAGCATTTTGGCTTCTCTTCGACATCAATTCAATGGGCAAAGAAATGTTTGGAATTATCAGGTATGGAAATTGAAATTGCTCTCTCTCCAGAAGGATATATGGATGGGAAGACCAACAGTTATCGCATCTCAACCATCAATTAAACATCATAGAGATTGGGTTATCTGGATCTTGAGGAGGCACATGCCTACTGGATGCATGCAATTTTCTATTGTACACTACTCAATTTTTATTGGCTAATACGAGGCGACAACCAACACTTGTTAGTTACTACACAAGCAGGAACTCGAATCGTATTCTGCCTCCCCCTAACCCGGTTTTGACACCACATTTCGACCCACAAATGGATCCAACACAACGCAGCAGAGTCATTACTGTGGAAGGAAGCTGGGGCCCAACAACAACTCATCCAACAGAAAATGTTAACTACAATTTCATGAATAATCCCACATACAACTTAAGGTATACGGTTAGCGACCGCACGTGCTTCAGGTATCACTTCAACCACACGTGCTTCAGGTACCACTTCAACCACAATCTCAGGAATAAGACCAACTGCAATACGGATCATAATGTACGCATTCGCACGTGCTATAGGTATGATCTCAATCTGGTCCTTATCCAAAGTCAGTTCACTACTACCATCACTGTCTCTCAAGTTACTTTCCTAGAATCTACAATGCAGTTCAAACTTGAGAGAATCTTGAAGTACATAGGACTACCCAGCCTCTTACCTCTAAACCACATAAATTGGTACTCATATATGACTTCCATTAGGGAGCAAATCCTAAGTCACTATCAGCATATAAAGTACATACCCATCACATGGAAAATAATAAACATGAACTGTCAAGATAATAGTTTGAACAAAAAGAAATTCCCTCAAACCAAAGTCCAAAAAATATGTTTTTATTTGCTTATCTATCACCCGTATTGTGGAATTTGTCTTGGTTCTATCTTGGATGACAGGTTCTACTCCAACATATTGCTAGTAGTCAAGGTCATCAACAATCTCAGCTCTGATAAGGAACCCCCTAGATGGAGTCCATGGTCTTGCGCATGGCCCCTGAATTACATCTCAGCTATCTCTTGGTGCCATCCACTGCAAACTTCCCAACTGCAACAATACAACAATATGTACTATCTGAACCTCTCTGGTCAACAATTCAAAATTAAAATTAAAGTGCACCACAACAATACAACCTCTCCCTCTAATCTAAAACCCCTCTTTCATTCTTATTACTTGAACAAACACCTCAACATAAACTTCAGTATACACTCTTTCATGGCCTCATCTTCAGGAAATAAAAACTCTTAAAGTATTGACAATCTAGTGAAACAAATGAATTCTTCCCTAAATATCCCAGAGGATTTGTTCCCAAAAGTCTTTACAAAACAAGCCAATGTCTTACCAAAAAAAAAGGAAGACTGGAAATGGGTTTTCATTGGAAGGTGTTGCAGCAAAATTTCTCATGAAACAAGAATTATATCCAGATTCATCAATAACAACTGGGAACTACGAAGAAACTCAGAAGTCTCACTTTGGAGGAAGAAAAGAAACTACTACCAAATCAGGCTGACTAGTATTGAGGACTACAAAGTTTTCAGGAAAGGATGAACAAGAGGTATCTTCGACAAGCTTATTGTTCTTAATAAAGTTTCATCCTCAGGACTGGAGTACATTGTTGAAGAAAACTTCTACTAAGTTTGGATCTGGACGCTGGTGAAAAGAATACCAACTCACATCATACCTGACATACACAATCTAATTGGACCAGCTGGAATTTATCAAGGATCCAAGAAAGCCTATGGAAGAGACGATGATGAGAAGAATCTGGAAGTCCTGCTCACCATAGACGTAACTAAAGCTCTAAAATATGGTATCGATGCTTATGATGATACTAATACCTCTTACTGGTTGGAACTGGCTTATGCTCTTAATGGAATAGCTTTCTGTAAAATTTGTAGAATTCTTGATCATCCTGGTCCGCTTTGCTTAGAAGAAGAAGAAGATTCTCAGAAAACTCCCAATAACCAATACACATCCACCTCCAAAAATAAATATCCATCAACACCCACTACCCCTTCTTCTTCTAATACCAGTAACATTCCGGACAGCAGCCCGAAAAAACCACCCCTTATCCGCCATTATACTGATAAAGCTGTTGCAGAAGAGTTTGCAATCAAAATGAGAATTGCTCAACAGAAGATTCTCCTTCAAAACTCTTCTGAGGAATTGGATGGTTCTCCACAATATCTAATCTTCCAAGCTGGTCTAGATTAACCTATCACTGGTGACATACCCACTACCAACCCTGAGGATGTCGCCTGCCAGAAGAAACACAAGAAGCTAATGAAAAGCAGCAGAAGCAAAGAGTCTCTGATGAAGAAGAAAAGTAACATCAAGGTTGCAGCAAGAAGGAAATTCACTACCATTTCCACTTCCACGAACTAGAGGAAATCTTCCCAAAAACCAATAACACCAATCATCACATTAATATTGACATTAATTCAAACAATGCTCTCATGAATCTTCCCACCTTAGCTGATGTTCAACAGCAGATGATGGAGGAGTTTGACAATCAGAAAAAGCTCCTATGGGAGAAAAGAAAAACTGAGTTTAAGCTCAAAGTTGTTGATTCTGAACAACATCCTCATCTGGTTGATATCAAGAGAAAACTGTACAACCTGCCCGCCTACCCTGATCATCAATCTTTGCAGTGGAATCGGCATCAATCAGCCAAAAGGAGTAACATGCAGAATACCCATATGGAAGAGGACCATATGACAAAAGAAACTACTAGGAATCTGGAAGGAGTCAATCCATTTAACACACCCCAGGTAAAATCCATACAATATTGCAGTCTACATTCTCACAATGACATATTTGCCTTTTTCAAAATGAACTTGTGTCTTTGGATTATTCTAGTCATAAATGCTAGGAATTTCTGCATAACATTACTAGGCTACAGAATTACTATCTTTAATTATATCCTATCATATCTTACTTTTGGCAATTTTACTCCATCATAACTTGGAACTGCCAAGGCATAGGACAAGCAAACACTATTAGATACCTAAATAACATGCTGAATAAACATAACCCTGACATATTTTTCCTATCTGAAACCAAACAACAATCTAGAAATCTTAAGAAAATCCTAGGTAACGTAGGTGTCACTAATTTCTGGTTTGTAGAACCTAAGGGCAAATCCAAAACTGCTGGATGTCTAGTTCTTTCCTGGAAAACCAATCTAGATGTCACTATTGAGGACTTTTCTGACCATCATATTAGTGCCACCATCCACCCTTTGCATGGAGAGCCTTGGTTATTTACTGGCTACTATGGTAGCCCTTATACTACTTGTGAAAAGCTTAATTCCTGGAAGATGATTGAAAATACTTATGCTGCTAACTCTTTGGCTTGGTTAATAATGGGAGACTGCAACTTTGTCCTTCATGAACATGAGAAATTTAGTCAACATCCCATTGATCAAGTTGAAGCTGATATATTCTTAAACAAAATTGAAGAAGCAAATCTCACTGACTTGGGTTACACTGAATGTCCCTTCACCTGGACCAACAAAAGAACTGGTCCCCAACTCACTGAGCAGAGATTAGACAGAGGACTAACTAATGAAGCTTGGCTAGAAAATCAACCCAACACTAACATCTCCAACCTCACTGCCATTGGTTCTGATCATAACCCTATCATTCTCAATACCAATCCAACATGGAAACAAGGTCAAATCCCATTCAAATTCTTTGGCCCTTGGCTCAACCATGAAAACTACAAAAGCATTATAGCTGAATGCTGGAAGGCCAACCATAAAGGCTCTCTAGCCATAAAAATAGCCAGGAAACTCAGGGATATAAAAGTTACACTAAAGAAATGGAATAAAGAAGTGTATGGCAACATCAAGACAAATTTAGAAGAAAGCATACAACACCTGGACTGGATAACCAAGCATCAATTCAACTCCAATAGAGGAAAAGATCTTAGAGAAGCAAGACTTCAAGTGGAACATTGGCAACAAGTGCAAGAGTCATTCTGGAATACTAAGAGCAGAGATCAACACATCAAACTTGGGGACATAAATACTGGATATTTTCACCTAGCAGCCAAAAAAAGATATAGAAGGAATAAAATTTATTTTATACAAAAATAAGATGGTACTTGGATACAAGACAATTCTGAGATCACTAAGACTTTCACAACCCACTTTGCCAACATGGAAACTGTTTAACCCATAAATATCAACCCTTCATTCTAAACCTCATTCCCACCACCATTACTTATCAAGAGAACCAGAACCTTACTAGAACCCCTGAGGCTCTGGAAATTAAAAATATTATCTTTAGCATGGCTGGAAACAAGCTTCAGGACCTAATGGCTTCCCCCCTAACTTATTTCAAGAAAACCGGGACATTGTTGGAGATGACATCATACACATGGTTCAACATTTCTTCACTTCTGGGCATATCCTAAAATAAATGAACTCTACCTTCATATCCTTCATTCCCAAAATTGATAACCCTACCACTTCAGCTCACTTCAGACCTATCTCCCTGTGTAATACCACCTACAAAATCATATCTAAAATTCTTTCCTAAATACTCAAACCCCTTCTACCCAAAATTATATCTCCATTCCAATCTTCCTTTATTCATGGAAGACAAATCTCTGACAACATTGCCATAGCTCATGAAATAATCCACCACATGAACACCAGAAGAGGGAAAAAAGGGAGTAATGGAACAATGGGCATAAAAATAGATATGGCCAAAGCCTTTGACAGAGTCAACTGGGACTTCCTTCTTCAAGTTCTATCTCAAATGGGATTCAGTCCTCAATGGTGCAATCTAATCCACCAATGCATATCAACTACCAGCATGGCTGTCCTAGTTAATGGATATCCAGGAAAGTTTTTCAAACCCTCCAGGGGATTAAGACAAGGGGATCCCCTATCCCTTTACCTTTTCCTCTTCTGTATGGAAGCTCTATCCAGATATCTGACTCATGCTGAAACTCAACACCAAATTCAAGGAATCAAGATTTGCAGGGATCCCCCAGCCATCAACCACCTTCTGTTTGCTGATGACTGCATGATATTCTGCAAATCCAATATGCAAGAATTCAATAACCTTATCCAGATCTTTCAAGAATTTGGGCAATCTTCAGGTCAGCTAATAAACTTCTCAAAATCTGGCATCTTCTTCAGCAAGAACACTGCTCCTGAAATAGCTGAAAACATCATTAATACTATGAAGGTTCAAAGGATCAATACATCTGACAAATATCTGGGATCTCCACTGTTCACAACTAAGAGTAAGATACAAGCCTTCAAACCTTGTGTTGACAAGCTAAAGTTCAGATTTGCTGGATGGAAGACAAACCTCTCAACTGCTGGGAAAATGACAATGATCCAATCAGATACTTCCACCTCTAGCATCTACCAAATGAATTGCTTCAAAATTCCGAAAACCACTTGCAATGAGATCAATTCCATTCAAAGATATTTCTTCTGGAACAAAGAACAAGACAAATCCAAAGGTCTCTACTATTTTGCTTGGGATGCTATCAACAAACCTAAAGAGCTTGGAGGTCTGGGGTTTAAAAACATGGAACTCTTCAACTTGCAAGGTCGCCTGGAGACTAATTATGGAACCAGACTCACTATGGAGCAGCACCATGAAGGCATCTCACTACCCCAATACTGAAGTTATAAGAATGGATACAAAGCCTAAGACTACTGACTCTTGGATCTGGAAAGGAATTCTGGAAGGCATAACCTTAATTTAGCAAAACTACATTTGGAAGATTGTTAATGGAATGCAAATTCATATATTAGAAGACAGATGGATCACCAACAACTCTGATAGAATAACCAAACCTACCATATCCCCAGAAAACCTCACAACAGTCAACCAAGTTTTCAACACCTATAGAGAATGGGATATTCATATCTTAAACCCAATGGTTCACACCTGACATTCAACACCTAATTCTCAAACCCCTCACTTCCAAAATGACCATGATGAAATCCAGTGGGCTCTCACCACCAATAACAAGTTTTCTGTCAAATCTCTATATGACAAACAGATTCAAGACAAGTATGCTAATGACAATCAGATAGCTCCTTGGAACCAAATTTGGGGCCTAGATACTAACCCATCCATCCATTTATTCATCTGGAAATTTGCTCATGGTATTCTCCCAACAAATTCTAAAACAACTAGCATCTTGAGCTAAATAGATCCCATATGCTCTTACTGCAACAATGGAGCTGAAGACATAACACATGTCCTCTTAACCTGCCCAGCCGCTTCTGAAGTCTGGAAGAAGCTTTTTGGAGAACATCATAATCTATTCTCCTCTTTCAACTTGTTTCATGCTTGGTTTAACAACTGGTTCCAGGAAAATAACCTCAATGTAAGCTGGAATGAAACTTATGCCACTATCTGCTGGTTTATCTGGAAAGCCAGATACGACTGGGTCTTTCGAAATATTTCTCCAGCTGCTACAACTACTGCAAGAGACATAACTCAGCATCTATGCAATCACTCAAGAGTGCACCATAAACCAGGGCACATCATTAATAACCTCTACTACCATTCTAATAGTACTAATTCTCCACCTGAGAATTACAGTCAACACAGGCACACCACTGATAAGTTTGGAGTCACTATTAGCATGCATATTGATCCAGCTGACCTATGTCATGTTACTAGTGATAATCAATCCTATACTAATCATTCCATTATTGCTCTGTCCCTAACAGGTCAATACATGGGAACAAGAAGCTTCAAGGACTATACCCGTGGAATCGGAAGAACAGAAAGATCAAGCAGGGGAGCTCAACTTGCTCTGACATGGGGGAAGACTATGCGACAAACAAACATCAACTTTGCTGTTGAAACTGAAGAAATTCTACAAGCTATCAAAATAGGTTACCAACTGGAGGTTCAACATCGGTTCAAAGGAAGAAGAAATCAAAACCAGGACAACAACAACAACAATGCATCAATTGATTTCGTCTTAGGGAATCTCACAAAAATTACCTCCCAACCAAACTATGCAGCTATCAATCTAGCTAGGCAATCTAACCTATTCTCTGACTCTAACTGGAGAGGAATTAATCTACAGACCATTATGCTTGTTTTACAGAATTCCACAAACACCTTTCAGTTGGATTACTGTAATAATGATAACTATATTTTGAGGGATATATCTGATGCTCGAGAAGGCTCAGGTAGTATCCAAGCTGTAACCATGAGTGGGTTGCTTATCTAGCCACCTAGACTCTTTTCTTAAAAAAAAAGGATAGTAGAAAAGTATATTTTTAATTATTGGACAATTAAACAGTATCAAACTTTACATGTCTTTTTCACCAAAGAATTATTGTTTTAGGGCTATTGGACCAAGTTTGTGATATTTTTTTTCTTTGCCACCTTGTCACAAGGCTCCCAACTAGTTTTTTTTTTTTTTTTGTAAAGATTATTAGACTTTTCTAATTGAATGTCAAATTGAAGAAGGAAAAAAAAAGGGGAAAAACATAAAAAGAAAAAAGGAGCTTCATTCATATGAATCTTTAACAACCTAGTTTATATGACATTTTTTCCCTTTGGAAATGACGTCTATTCTATGGCACCACTGAGTCACTGACTAGGCACTCAACACAGATCTTAGAATTCTCTCTAGCAATCTAACACATACACATACACCATTCTTTTCTTTTTTTTGAAGCACCACTTCGTTTACTTGGGGGTGATCATTTCTATATTTTCACTAATAAACAATCTCAAGTCCAGTAGTCGTCATGAACAGATCTTGGACCCTAGTGCTAGTAAACTCCATTACTTACTATAGCTTCCTGCTAGGTAGGCTAAGGGTCCAACTAAAGCAGCATTGATGTAAGTAGCAGGTTCCGAACGGCTATAATCACTCCGATCATCTGGGAACGCATCATTTTGATCAGGTCCACCCACAACGGCACCGATAAGGATGTTCGGGTTAGGTTTTGGAGAATAGAAAAACGGCTGGAATCCACCATCGCAACCTATGGTTTGCTTGTAAGTTTTGATGGAAGCGATGGATGATCCTCTGTGATGAATTTTGTGTGGGTAGGATGGCCCATAGCCTACCATGTACGACATTTTCCGTGGGTTCACCCCTAGAATGTAATCCACCTGAAATTTCCAACATGTGATTATGAGCGTATAATAATTAGCCGATGTTTTCAAACACAAATCAAAGTCTAGATGGCATTCATATGGTAAATTATGGCTTACCTGACTCTTGGCCAAATGCCTGAGGGTCTCTGATGTTACAAGTGTGTTACCGCAATTGAAGGTGTGTTTGGCAGATACCATGTACTTGGCATATGTTGCGAGCAAGAAGGTGATGGAAGTAACATATTGAAGATTACATTGACTTAATTTGTACATCAACCCCCCTGCAAAATTCATTCACTATTTAGGTAACCCTGACAATGAGCTACCCGTTAGCTTGCCCCCACAAAAAAGTTGTTTGAAATTTTTTTAGTACCTGGTGTATAATGTGTAGTTGAATAAGGTGAATTGGGTAGAATACGACACATGAAGTTTTCAGCTTTTTGAATGAATGGATCAAATGACTTGTCCTTGTCCAACAAAGCTTTCTGTAAAGATGCACAACAATCAATTAAAATTCAAATCAATGGATTTCATTTTAATTTTTTTCTTGTTGGATTTTGAATTTCTTGATTTTCCTTACCCTGGCGAGAAGAACATATGCACCAGCAAATTTGTTGTCCCAACTGAAGATATCAACCCCATCATCAGTGGCAAGGGATTTTATTAGGTTTGCGTACGAAACATCGTTCGTTGCTCTCAGCAACCATGTAGCACCCCAAATTAATTCATCCTGCAGGTACAGTAAATAAATATACCACCCTGATGAAGCTCCAACGTAACTAGATTAGTACATCAGTTATCATATAAGTTGTTCCAATTTCTTACCTTATAACCTGAATAAGAGCAATAAAAGGGACAAACAGCAGAACCAAGAGAATCACTATAGGCACCCTGATATGACAGTGCAAACTTCATGACCTTCTTTGCCGTCTTCAGAAGCAATAATGAATATTTACGATCCACCACCCTAAACACCATTGAACCTGCCGCCAAGGCGGCTGCAGTTTCAGCCGCAACATCTGAACCTGGACTACCAGCGGACACAGAATAAACAGTTCGAACGGTATCCATGTCCTCAGGGCGTTCCCAACATTTATGATCAACATTTGGATCACCTACACCTACATAGAGTTTACCAGGGGTAGCATTTGCACATTTTAGTAAGTAATCTGTGGCCCAACGGATTGCAACACGTGTTTTTCCTAACTGCGCTCCCATTTTCTTCCCGTTTTCGAGTGAACCCCATGATAACATAACAGTGGAATACGCCATCGGAAGGTTGAACTTAACATTGTCGCCGGCATCATAGTAGCCCCCGGTGAGATCAACCTAGAATGCAAAACAAGAATAGTAATAGTATGAGTATCATAGTAATGGGCATTTCTGACTGGGCTTGTGACAGACTCTTCATTTCCAGGTTGCATCAAAATCTAACTCCAAAAGAGGCATTTATATTTCAAATTATGTGAAAAAGTAAAAATAGGACGTTGTTCCATTCTGATTATGTTTAGTGTAATTTGTTTGAGCTGGGAGGCCAGATATGCGACACAAAAATTAGTGACAGGAAAAATCCTTGCTTCATTAGCCAAGGAATCCAACTTCCAATTGGCGTTAGCTTGAACACAAAAATCAAGGTCTAAAACAAAAAGTCCTATATCATGTACAAAGAAAGTTTGTTATCAGCTTAAATTTATAAAGTGCAGAAGCAAGAAGATAGATACAGGAGTAATTTTGATGATGAATAACGGAACAACTGTTCGAGATTGATGGGGTAATCCTATACGGAGAGATATTTAATTCAAAATTATAAAGTGATAGTAACACTTATGTAGAAACGGAGGGAGTATAATATTGATTCCAATTCAGTGAAGCAACCGCATTAACTTTCATACACAAGTCAAAACTGTGCAAGTAGACTTAAAACCAAGTAAATGATGTGACCATGCTTTGCAAGGAAAAAATTTAAGAAAATAAAACAACTCACAATTTGAAAGGGAGAAAACATAAAAGAAACAACTTATAGCATAACAAAAATGCAAAAACGTACATTAGCGGCAGAACCATCTTTAAGGCCAGAATGAGATCTCCAGGTGAGTTTTTGACCTGTGGGGAGCTTCCCTGATCTCTGACCTTCAAAAAACAATATGGACTTAGCTAAAGCATCCATATAATTAGGATTTCCATTAGCACTCTGAACCAAAAATAATAAGAAGAAGAAGATAGAGAGCAAGGAGGAGTTTGATGAGTGGGAAGCTCCCCTTGTCATCTTTTCTATCTTTTCTTTCAAATACTAGAGATTTTTCTCCAACTATAATTCAAATCTTTATGTTTGGCTCTCTCTTTATATAGATAAGTTACTGGGGACAAAAAAACTTTCAATCGAACGCAAATTTTGGCTTTTGTTTTTCCCTTGTTTAATGAAGATTAAATGTAAAAGAATGATTAAGGATGGTACTAATACTGTTTAATTGCATGGTAGGGTCAAAATAAGTCTAAAGGATCACTCTATATTCTATTTCTAACGTAAAATGTTGCCATTTGCACAGATAAAGTGGCCATCTTTTATAGGACCAAAAGCTTAATATGGGACTTAAAATACAAACAATATGATTAGTGGGTTTATCCCATTGGATTCTTGTTAGAAAACTAAGTATACAACACGCGCAGCACAGCAACAACTACAAGGTTATTCAGTCGGATGAATTTATGGTGTATCTAAAAGTTGCCCCGTGGAACAATATTATCGAGCTAAATTTGAACGCCTTGCCGAGTCAATCAAAGAAGAATAAGTCAAAGCATTCTCTATTTGTGTTTTGGATCTTGGCAAGTCCATGTGATAAATTTGTTATCGGGTGGATTGGTATAGATTTGTTGGATGCAGGTAAATTCAAGATTTTGAGTGGTAAATTAAGTAAAATGTGTTGTGGAAAAAACAAAAACCCTAGATTCAATATACTTGTCAAATTTTTCTTAGTTCCCTCCCTGGGCTAGTTGAAGAATGACCGTTGAGTAACCCAAAAAGGGCAAGAATAACGGCTACTTTATTTCAGTTAAGATTTTTTTCTTGCACCGATATTGCCTAGAAGATAAGACGCTGATAGCTGCCTAAAGTTTTCAAAAGCGATAGCTTGATTGGTTTTTAGGATTTCTATCTTCACGCTTTTGATTTTCTTGGATTTCTTAATAGAGAATCTCATGTATTGCATTTTCCTATAACAGAATTAGTTTAATTAACGCACTCTTATTAAACTTCAAGATCAAGCTTTAGATTTGGTTATGTTTTGTTTAAAAGTGGATTCTCTGTGATTCAGATTTCAGAGGCTACATGCAATAACAACACTCTCCAAAGAGTGTTCAGGACAACATCTCACTCTCAATCTCAATCTTTGAGCTGAGTATTTTGGGAGTTGTATAATAGATGCATTTTCCTTTTCTGTATGCATGAGGGCGCGTGGTTTACAGTATAGTATTGCTATCTTATCGGAGCCGACGATACAAAAACACCGTTTATATGCAATGCATAAAATTGTGTATGGGTCTACTTTCCACTAGGAATATCAGATGTTTCAAGATATTGGTCCCTTGTGACAACCTGTAGATAATATTGGTCCCTGGCTAGATGCCTGAAGACTTGTGTAGTTTATGCTAAAGAGTGAAGTTGTAAAAGACATTGAAGCTTATTTGGTTATTTCGAATCCTAAGAAAGCCAAAAGGGAGTTGATTCATAAACAGTTGACTAGCAGTTGCGCAAGTAGGCTTTACCAGTTGCTTATAAAATGAACTATGAACCCACATATAAATTGTTTTCTACTCTCTTCTTTATATCCAAAAAGCCATAGAAATAGGTTTTGATCAGAGAATATTGAATATAAGAAAAGTATATTATATAAGATTGAGCAAATCATTCCCTTTACTAACAAACAAACAAATTTTATCTACAATAACTACCAAAATTTTCAGCTTTCAAAGTTGTGTGTCAAAACTGAAATCCTTCAAAGTTTTGGAAAGTTCAGTGAATATTAGCAATGAAGTAATGGAACACCTTTTTATGTATTATTATAACCTTAGTTCACATCATCTCAATACTTCAAAACAAGCAAAGGGCCACTCTAGTGATCTAGTGCCTGCGCATACGAGACTTCAGAATTCAAATTTTAAATGTTAAGTAGGTCATGAAGATCATTACATAAACACAAGTTGGGCACTTGCTCTTCACATGTTGGCTTTAACATTTGAAAATTATTATCTGGCTAAAACTTAATTGCATATCAAGTAAAATCCAACCATGTCTAAGCCCCAATTGTCATAGGTATGAACCATGCTTTTGTATTGGTAATGGAGACCGGGCATGTTTCCGATATTTTCAATAGACACCCACAAAAAATTGGCTGGTAGGTGACAAGTTAAGGTAAACGCATTCTACAAATTGCTGAAACATTGGACAAAATCTGGACAGGTTTCAGGAGCTTTTAATCCATATAAGGTGCAGGTTTTGAAAAGTTCCGCTAGTACCCATGACATCTAACAAAGTAACTATCATGAATCCAACAGTCTGTTTAAATTTGAAGTTGTGCAGAGAATAAGCCATGCAGTGACCTTGCAAATTTAAGACAGTATGAGAATAATTTAAAGCCTCTATTCGTCACCAAAAACCAGTTCCGAGCGTTCAGGCCTACACTTCAGATGAAGACTTATGATATGAAGGAAATTTTAATTTCCTGGAGTAAACTGAAGAGTTAGGAAACATTTATGAGAGCGAATCATAACTTGAGTAACAAACTATATGAACCAAAGCATCCGGAGATCAATCTAACTGAAGCAGTATGGATCTAAAAAGGCAAACTGATAGAGTAGCTCTTGCAAAGTTATACTCGAGCAATCTCCGTATCACTCGTTCAAATGCCCTACTGTTTGTAAATGCAATATGTACGACTTTCATTTGCTTGTTTGTTTCTATAAGTAGACTCTAAAAAATAATTAGGAAATAGGTGCAAGGAATAGGAATGACATGAACAGAGCACGTAAGGTCAAGACTGTACGACAAAGATACATTCTGTACGTCTTAGCCAAAGATATGAGATGATGACAGTTCTATGATAGCCAGCTAAAATTCTTTGATGAAGACTGAAGTGTATATGATGATAGAGGTGAGCCCATGTATTGTGCAACGCTAAGCGAGTGCAATACAATGGCGTCAACCGTATTGAGAAATCACATAATGTAATGCAAAAACCCAATGAAGACAGAGGTGGGTAGGTGATACCTGTTGTTGTGCTTGGAGGAGGATACTGTCCATATGATGATGAAAGATAAGTTGGCAGTTCTTTCTGATAGCTAACACGAGTTTAACTTTAAGTTGGAACACTTCAACAGCAGAGGCCATAATATCCTATAAAATGCCTCCATCTCAAATAGTCAAACCAAATAAATAAGTATTATAACTAAACTGAATCCATTTTACAGCAGATTCATTACCAATAGTCATGGCAAGAACAATTACCCATTTTGAAATGATGAAATCGGCTTCCATCCCTTACAATAATCTCCCTCTCAAAAACCTTCGAGATCATCTTGCAAACCAAATGACAATCCCCACAAACTCTCAAATTTTTCACAATTCGAATACAATCACCAACTTGTGTTACCAACAAACCAAAAGCAATAGCTAACCTCTCACTGTGCACTCTAATTGCATTCTCTTTCTCCTCCTTTCCTATATCATGTAAAACAGGTGAAACATCTGGGGAGTATCCGGCTTCTGCCAGACGCCTATCAATCACATTGAGCATTTTGTATATCTCCAAAGAGTGCTTATGCTCTCTATCCCCTACAATAAACCGATGAACCTCTCCCTGTGCTTCAATCAAGCTCCATCCAGCAATTTTATTATTTCCTCGATCAACCATTAGTCTTCTTACTCTGACCACATCTTCCCATTTTCTAGCTTTCGCATAAATATTGGCAAGTAATACGTAATGGGCGTCATGCGTAGGATCCATTTCAATTAGTTTTCTCCCGAGTTTTTCCCCTAATTCAACTTTCCCATGAACCTTACATGCCCCTAATAATGTTCCCCATAATACAGGATCTGGTTGAATTGTCATATTCTCGACCAATTTCAGAGCTTCTTCCACAAAGCCAGCTCTACCCAAGAGATCAACGATGCACCCATAATGCTCCATCTCCGGCTCAATCCCATAAACCTCTGTCATCAACTTGAAATATTGCCGGCCTTCATAGACAAGACCTGCTCGACCGCAGGCGTTCAACACCCCGACAAAGGTCACATTAACTGGTCTCCACCCTTCTTTCGTGAACCTTTCAAAAAGTTCAAGAGCTTCCTTTCCTAGGCCATGTGTTGCTAAACCGCAAATCATGACATTCCAAGACCAAACATCTCTTCGACGCATTTCATCAAAAAGTTGCCTTGACATCTCAATACAACCACATTTTGCATACATATCAATAAGAGCAGTTCTTAGTGGAAGAGTCATTCGACAGTTGGACGCTTTTATAGTGGAATGAACTAGTTTCCCATGTTCAAGCAAACCCATTTGAGCTGAAGCCGAGAGAACAGTAACAAAAATTGCCTCATTTGGAATCAGTCCCTTCTCTTTCATCTCTCTAAAACAGTCCAAACCCTTTTCTAATTTCCCTCCTTGAACATAACCCACTATCAATGTACTCCAAGAAATCACATCTTTCTCAGGCATTTCACCAAACAACTGTTCCGCGATACCTAACTGTTCATCTCTAGCATAACTAGCTAAAATTGCATTCCAAGTAACAATATCACTACATTGAGGATTTTCATCAAACACTTGACGGGAATTCTGTATTTGACCACACATACTATAAAAAATAATCAAAGAGTTTTTGATGTAAACATCTTTAGTAAACCCAAGTTTAACAATATGATTATGAATCTGGGGTCCTTCACGAGTACCTAAAAGCTTACTGCAAGCTTGAAGAACAAACGGAAAAGTATAATTATTAGGCTGACAGTAAATGTTCTGATGCATGGATTTATATAGTAGAAATGAATTTTGAGGAGTTTGGGATTTAGCCAAACATCTAATCATACTGTTTGAAGCAAAAATGTTGGGGTTTTCGAAACGTTGAAATATCGAAAGTGAATACTGTGAGGTTGATGGCGATGAATCTGGTGGAGAGATAGCTAATGCGGAGAGAAGGTGAGCCATGATTGTGTTGTTGGTGGAGAGACCCACAGCTATGATAAGACCATGAGCTTGTTTGATATGGTGGATGGATGGACATGGCGGGAGATGAGAGAGTGGGGAGTAGAAGGTAGCCGTTGGAGACTTGAGAAATTCGACTTCTTAACTTTAATTCAGAGAGGTAAGTAGAGTTCAGAGTTACGAGTTAAGAGTCTTAAGACTTTAGACAGAGAAATAGTTGAAGAGGAAGTTGAAATGAGCAGCGGACCAAATCCAATGGTCCGACTCGATCCACAATATATCATGATTTATAAAGGGATAACAGTTCTACTAAGTGTTGATACCGTTTTATATAGGACAAAAAAATCCCACCGATCCTAGCTGTTGGATCGATGAAATGGTATCAGCACTTAGTAGGACTGGTATCTCCCTTTATAAATCGTGCAATATATATCCTCCCTTTTTCTTTTCTTTTTCTTTTTTTGTTTGGAAAGAAAATTTTCGTTGACTAATGAGAAATTACAGCATTACGGAGAAAACAGAGAAAGTTATTCTCATCCCATTCTCCTGTTACATTCCCAATTCTACTGTATTTTGCAGCTAAGTCTGCTACACTATTTAGCTCTTTTTTAAGATGTTTGAATCTAACAGGATTAATGTCTTTTAAAAGAAACAAGCAATCATCTAGAATAGAGCAAGAGGTCCAACTAGTTTGGCCTTTACAAATTTTAAGGTAAGCTATCATATTTTTGGCATCACTAATATATATCCTCCCTAGTTTTAGGTTTATAGGTTTTATTCGACCACTGCAAGAGAGAGATATTTTGAAGTAAAATAAAAAAATTTTGTATCCAACTATTTTAGTTAATGGCTAATTCATCTCTACTTAATTAGTATTAACCGATTGATTAGCAAATGTTTAATCTTGTTAATTCAAAAATCAAATAATGTTAATAATCATTAAATATGATTTATTTATTTTTATAAAACATCAACCAAGAATCGGTCAATGTTTTGTAGGATGATTCTGGTTGATGTTCATACTCCATCATTAATGAAGAAAACCCAAAATCAGTCGATACCAAATACTACATAGAGCGATTGCAGCTTCAAAAACAAAGTTAATAAAATAATATATTCTTTTACCTAGAACGGTCGATATGAACCTTCGCATCGACCGATTATCTGATGGCATTGAAAAACATCAAACCTAATTTAAATTTACACTCGAGTTAAGAATGAGTATGATTTCATACCCATTTTCAAATCGAGCATGAAATAATATTTTGAGAATTCATATTCAGTTCGAGTATAAAATCATACTCGTTTTGAAATTGGGTGTAATATCACTCTCACACTCATTGTCAATTCGGGTATAGAGTTGTTTTCTTTCGAGTATAACATTTATACTCGAACTGAAATCATTTAAAGGTATGACTTCATACTCATTCTATAATTGAGCACTAATTGAAGAAAAAAAAGGTTAACCAGAATGGATTTTTTTATAAGTGTCCACATTGATCTATTCTGGGTTGATGTTCCTCAACGACGAAGAACACCAAGAATAATCAGTCGACGTGTATGTGAATATCAATCGATTGTTCAAAATCGGCTAATGTGGAAATTCTAATCAACCGATTCTGGATAAAACCAGACAACCGAAATTTCTAAAAAAAAAAATTAAATGTATGAAATCATCAAAAACCTAATTAAGAGTAATGGGTTGATAGAAAAGAACCTAAGAAATACTTTATTTAAGTGTTTAAGTTTTAAAAGTGAGGGTAACTTAGTACTTTCACCCTTTTTAGACACCCCTTATCCCTCTCATCTAGGTGGGTGAATAAATTGATAGGCCTCAAATAAAAGTTATAGGCCTCAAATTAGGGAGGTATTTATACGCTTGCTTTTTTTTTGGGATGAGGGTGGGGGTAGGGAATAGTGTATCGAAAGATTTGTAACAAATGGAAAGAGCATTAGAGATTGACTATAAAATAAAACAAAAACTAGAAAGAAAAAAACAAAAATAATACTAGTCAGTTAGAAACTCCGATTTCAGTGTTGCAATAACCTCCATTATTTTAATAAAAAAATGATAATTTCTGTTCTTGACGCTGAACATAGAAATAACCATACATGGGCTGAGTACATGTCAATTGTTATATGGGGGAAAACAAGATGTGATCTAGTTTTTGAAAAGAAAAAACTAATCCCCCAATTACATGCCAATGCTATATATACTCATTATGATAAATAATGGTATAAGGAGATAGAGGATAGGGAGGATGATATCTTGATATCAAAATCACCCGACCCTCAAACGCCTTATAGAGAAAATAATAAGATTAACATCACCTTATCTTTTGACAAAAAGAAACAACAATGTGGAATTGCCCTGATAAGTTTTAATAATGCGGGTACTTACATAAGAGAAAGTGCTTATGCACTGAAGGATCAACAATAAAGGAAGTATAGGAAAAAGCGGCTCCACAGGAGATCAGGTGGACACAACATGTGATCTTTCACAAATTGTATATGGAGAGTGATAACTTTTGTTAGAGCACTGCTCGGTCGAACTCGCAAGCGTTGCTATCTCAAGCTTGTTTGTCAAGTTTAGTGATCAAAACTATAAGTCTTGATTTCTAGTCTACTTATAGTGATGTCTCGGACTAGGATAGATTGTGTAGTTGAGCTTTAGACTTCATGGCGTTCATCAATTGGAGACGAAGAACTACAAAGGAGAGCTTGTGGAACTTCATCAATTGGAGAGCTCGTGGAGACTGAAACTCATCTATCACTCAGAGAGTCTATTTCTACTCTATCTCCTTCTTGAGACAAAAGTCGTATTACTATATAGTATTCGATTTATACACATTTGATATTTCGAGCTGAGTTTAACTCGCTTACATATTTCTCGAAATATGTGTTGGTAAGAGGTAAGATTTCTCTTTAACCAAGTTCATCTTATATTCTTGATTAAAGTCAAAATATGATCATGTGAAAATTGCCTGGTAACATCTTACATGATTTGTGTGAGACAGTCATTTGATGCAGACCTGGAATGTATCGTATATTCGTATTGATTATTTCAATAACTTGAAAATTTCTTTGATGCTAATAGTTTGTGAAAACAACTATTGTCATCCTCTAAGAATGTTTCAATGATTCAAATAAAGTTTAAAACACTTAACCATATTTGGATTATAGACATAGTATGCGTACTTGCGTATATGTTGATCCAAGACCGGTATAGTATGCATACTCGTATGCGTACTGGCGAGGTCAGGTAAAGTACGGGAGCCTTGGTATGCGTACCCTCACGCGTACTGACGAACTCAGTTAAAGTCCGGGAACTATTGTATGCGTACTCATACGTGTACTAATCAACTGTTGTTTTGGATGTGTGATAGTATGCGTACCAGTTCGCATACTGTCAGACACATTCCAAGTCCGGCTACTTAAGTATACGTACATGTTTGCATACTTGAGTGGGTTAAGTTCTAGAATCGGTTGTCCCATGAACAAATACATTTATATAATAAGGAATGCAATCTTTTGCAAACCGTGTCTATAATGTCATGAATTGATTCGAGTGAATCAAACCGATTTTGCTTCAATAGTGTCTTGTATACTTCTATGAGAATATAAACAATTGAACAACTCTATAACTAGTTTCATTTGAGTCATTTGAACTAGTCGTGGTTAAGATGAATAAGGTTGAAATGAAAGTGATCATATGGCTAAATTGTTGAGCCAACAAGGTGTACACGTTTAGGTACGGTTACTCATATATAAATGAAGGTACATTTCACTTGTGTGTAACAAGCTAAGTTCGATCTAACGTTTGAAAGATATTAGCTTGAGTCTAATCAGGTTTTCATCTAACGGTGAATATTGAACGCCTTATTACCAAGGTAACATTGATTGCAAACCCTGATTTGAAAACTATATAAGGGAGAACTCTAGCAACTGGGAAACCTAATCCCTACACCTCATGTGTGATACTAGTTGCGACTAGAGTCGATTCTCCTTTAACCTTAGTTTTTTTTTAAAACCATATAGGTTAATGACTTGAAGATTTCATTGGGATTGTGAAGCCAGACCCAATTATTTTCTCTATAGTTGTTGTTCTGATCTTGCCATGTTCTATCGTATTGAGTACTATCTTTTCTAAGATTTGCTCGAGATTGATCTCCGATAGGCAAGATAAAAAGAAGTCACAAACATATTTGTCTCATCATTTGTGATTCCACAATATATTGTTTCGCTTCCATACGATTAAGATTATTGTGAGGTGATTGATAATACTAGGTTGTTCTTCGGGAATATAAGTCTGGTTTATCAATTGGTTCCTGTGCACCTTGATTTATAAAAGACCGAACAAAAATTTTAGGTATTTCTGTAGGAGACAGATTTATCTATCTCAATACACTTTTCTGTATGATACATATTTGTTTATCAAGTCTTCGACTTTGGGTCGTAGTAACTCTTAGTTGTGGGTGAGATCAGCTAAGGGAATCAAGTGCGTAGAATCCTGTTGGGGTTCAGAGACGTAAGGAGCGCAATTGTACCTTGATCAGTGTGAGATTGATTATGGCTCAACTACATTCCAGTCCGAAGTTCATTGGTAGTAGGCTAGTGTCTGTAGCGGCTTAATACAGTGTGGTGTTCAAAGCGGGGCTATGTCCCGAGGTTTTTCTGCATTTGCGGCTTCCTCGTTAACAAAATTTCTGGTGTTTGTGTTATTTGTTTTCCGCATTATATTTGTTTATATAATAGAAATATCACAGGTTGTGCGTTAAGTTCAATCAGTTCTTGAATCTGGCCTTTGGATTGTTGATCGAATTGATTGACACTTGGATATTGGTTTGTGATACCGTCCAAGTTATTTCTCTTATTCAATCGGGCTCGTAAATTCCTATTTGTTTGATTAGTCAGATTGAATTGAGAAATTGAGATATAAATTCTTTGATATACTTTTCTAAAGATTGAGTCTGACTGTCTAGTTGATTCTCTTGAAAGTATATTGGAGTTTTTCCATACAGATTGCTAAGAGAAATATTGGGTGTGGTTGTTAGACCCCTTCTTTTTTAATTGGTATCATAGCAGGAAAACACGTTTAAGACCTCATAAGTCTGTGTTTGTGGCAATCTGATTTATGTGGACTAAAGAAGTATCCCACAAAAACGCACTTTGAGATGTCTTCCAAAGGTTTTGATTATGCCAAAATTCTTGGGTTTACCTCAAAGGATAACTCCTTAACAGATTCTTCCGAATCCGAGGGTAAACACATGACAATTGACACCTTGTCAGAATCTGAAATGGAACTCACCAGATCGTTAAAAAAGGATGCCGAAATCTTTGATTTTCAAGTTTCTAAAATCAAGAAACTTGAAGAAAAGAATGATCAACTCATTGATGAATTTGAGAAGTCTCTTGAAAGAGAACGTGAACTCTATTACTTTATTGATCTCTCTCTAACAATATTGAAAAATTGGTTCAAGAAACTACTCTATAGCGTGAAAAGATTAGTATGCTTGAAGATACTGTTAAAGAAGTCTCAATTAGAGAAGAACGTTTAATCAAGACTCATTCATCAGAAATATACAACCATCGTGTTGAAAAATAGAAATCACTTGCAAAAATTGTGTGTGACAGAAAAGGTCGTGAGTCAAGGGAATTATGTTTCTGATCCACGATACTGTTCTTTGTGGGAAAAAGAATCACCATGTTCTAAATTGTTATACTAGAAAGAAACAGATATCTGATTTTCGAAATCTACTTCTTTTTACTGTCAACAGAGTAAATTGTCTGGCGACATCTACAATGGATTTAATTTCTACAGAAAACCAGAACTCTCATAAAAAGTGTTAGATCATTGCTCGGTCAACCTCGCATGCGTTGGTATCTCAAGAATGTTTGTCAATGTTATTGATCAAAACTATAAGTCTTGATTTCTAGTCTATTATAGCTAAGTCTCGGACTAGGATAGAAAGTGTAGTTAAGCTCAAGGACTTCATGGCGATTCATCATACAAGCAGAAGAACTACTCAAGGAACCGGTGGAACTTCTCGACAAAAAGGTATGTGAAGACTTGAACTTATCTATCACTCAAAAGTCTATCTACTCTATCTCCTTCTCTTTGAGACAAGAAGTCGTATGATATATATATAGACTTGGATTATACACATTTGGTATTTCGAGCCGAATATACCTCGCCTATCTATATCTCGAAATATGTGTTGGTAAGCTTTTCGCTTCAATCAAGTTTATCTTTACCTAGTGACGAAAGTCATGATATGTTTCAATCACTTTGAAAATTGCTTTTACGAGAAATGATATAACAACTATATAACGTCCTCAAACAATGTTTCAATGATTGAAATGAGAGTTTAGATTACATAACCAATTATGGACATAAGCATTGTTGTGGAAACACATTTATGTATAAGTCTTATTCCTTGAACCAAAGTTTGCGAACTTTGTTGATCAAGAGAAACCGGAAGAATGGCTTGTTGTCAAGTCCGCGAACTCAGTCCACGAACTGCCAAACTTCTCATCCCGAGAAATTTTGTTGGAGTTCAAAACTAGTTGCGTGAGTACCAACCCGCGAACCGGCGGAAGGTTGTTTGCCGAGATTTTCTGCTGGAGTTTGTAAAGTCTGCCCAAGTGCTTAAGTCCGCGAACCTAGTCTGCGAACTTAAGAAGGTTATATATCTGAAGATGATTTCTGAACTTAAACTTAAAAAGACTAAGGAATGCAGTTTGCAAACCGTGGCTATAAGAGTTCATGAACCGATTCAAGTGAATCAAATCATCTTTGCTTCAATTGTGTCTTTTGTAGTACATAATATTTCCTTGCAATTGAACAACTCTCTAACTAGTTCATTTGAAGTCATTTGAACTAGTTATGGTGAAGAAGAACATGGTTGATATGAGATGCTCATATGGCTAACCTTTTGATTAACTATTATTCAACCAATAAGTGCATACGTTTGGGTACGGTTAACAAACCTAGAAGCGTGCATTGTCAAGTGTGTGTAACAAGCTAAGTTTTCGATCTAACGGTTGAGAAATATTAGCTTGAATCTTAATCAGGTTTTCATCTAACGGTGAATATTAAATGCTTTGTTACTAAGCTAACATTGATTGCAAACCCTTATTTGAAAGATTATATAAAAGAGACATCTAGTATTGAAGAAAACTAATCCCCACACCTTATGTGTGATACTATTTTGCATACTAGATTCGATTCTCCTTTAACCTTTGGTTTTCATCTTTTAAAACCAGGTTAACGACTTAAAGACTTCATTGGGATTGTGAATCCAGACCGATACTACTTTTATCGTAGTTGTGTGATCTGATATCGCATCTTCTGTCGTACGAGTACAATCAGATTGATTGGCTTAAGATTGATATCTCCGATAGGCAAGATATAAAAAGTAATCACAAACATCTTCGTCTCATTGTTTGTGATTCCGCAACATCTTGTTTCGCTACCATACAATTAAGATTGTTGTGAGGTGATTGATAACTCTAGGCTGTTCTTCGGGAATATAAGACCTGATTATAAATTGGTTCCTATTCAACTTGATTACTATCAAAATACGGAACAAAAACTTTAAGGTTTATCTGTGGAAGACAGATTGATCCTTTAATAGACTTGTATGTGTGAGAAAGATTTGTTTATTGTCAAAGCCTGCGATTTTGGATCATAGCAACTCTTAGTTGTGGGTGAGATCAGCTAAGGGAATCAAATGCGCAGTATCCTGCTGGGATCATAGGCATAGGAGCATAACTGTACCTTGGATCAGTGGGAGATTGATTGGGGTTCAACTACAGTCCAGTCCGAAGTTAGCTTGGAGCAGGCTAGTGTCTGTAGCGACTTAATACAGTGTGTGTTCAATATGGACTAGGTCCCGGGGGTTTTCTGCATTTGCGGTTTCCTCGTTAACAAAAATTCTGGTGTCTGTGTTATTTCAATTTCCGCATTATATTGTTTTATCTTTATAATTGAAATAATACAGGTTGTGTGTTAGCTCATCAATTAGAGTAATCCAACCTTGGTTATTGATTGTCATTGATTGATCCTTGGATATCGGTCTTTGGTACCATCCAAGTTATTCCTTGTGTTTGATTAAAGACTCACTGATTTCTATTAGTTTGAGTAAATCAAAACAAGAGAGAGATATTAACTCCTCTATATACTTTAGTCTAGATTGAGTCTGACTTTTTAGTTGATTCTCTAGCAAAAGTATATTGGAGTTAGTCCATATAGATTGCGAAGCGAAATATTGGATGGTGTTGTTAGACCCCCGCTTTTTCAATTGGTATCAGAGAAGGCAAACATATTCAAGACCTCAAAAGTATGTGTTTGTAGCGATATGACTATATGGACGATAAGTACATCAATGATAACACAACACCAGTTCAGAGCCACTCACATGAGTCTAAAAGGGTTGAAACTTCTGAGAAAAACTCAAAAACTTGTCCATTGACTGAATCTGCTTTCGACTGGAAAAAATCTCTTGAGGAACAGTTGGATGATCTTTCGGACGATAGTGATTCAGAAGAAGGACAGAGTATTGATGAGCAAGTTTCTCAATATATCAAGTTTATTGACCATGCTTTGAAAGAAAAGAAGTCGACAACTTGCTTGAGAAAATACATGGGTCCTCTTTGTCAAGAAAACAGGAAGTTGAGAAAACTCTTTAAAGGTTATGATGATGGATACGGAATCTTACAATATACCGTTAAAGATCACAAAGAATAAGTCTTCTCAAAAAGGATCGAATGTGATAACCTTCTTCGAAATCTCTTCATGTTGAAAGAAAGACTTGCAGAAACTGAAGCAAGATGTGAATCTCAACAAAAATGTTTTAACGACAAAGAACGCAGTCTTCTTGCCAAAGATAAATCCCTGGAGACTAAACTTGCAGTTTCCCTTAATAAAGTAAATTCACTAGAAGAAAGTCTGAAAAAATTCAATTCTAGCTCCACAAAATTATCTTCTATGCTTGGAGCATGTAAAGAACATCGTGATACACGTGGTCTGGGATATAAAGGAATAGACGCTCCAAAAACTGGTAAGATCAATTTTTTTAAATCTTGTGATAATCCTTCATGTGAAAAACCCTTGGCAGTCTGCAATGATTCTAAAAAACAGGATTCTACTCCTTCTAAACCTGCTTGCAAGAGAACAGTTAAAAGTAATTCCTTTAACTGTTATTATTGTGGAAATAAAGGACATTCTGAGCAAAGATGTTGTTATTGGTTGATGAATGAAAAAATTCATAACATTCTTGCATGGATGTCTAAGGAAGTTATTAAACCGGTTTCCCACCTTGTTGGAGTAAAAGGCATTTTGAACACTAGAAGAATGCACTGTGATAAGTCCCTTCTTAATTGCATGTTCAAAACGAAAAATGCCTACAATAATAGAAGAAAGAGTGGCAAAAGAATGACTGATCAGGTAAATCGCCCTGACAAAAGAAAAAGGCATAGGAGAAGGAAAGAAAAGTCAAGTTCCTCTTCACTCCCTGAAGGAAGCTGTAAATCCAAAACTTCTGCTCTAGACTTCATTCATATCAATAATCGAGTCTCATAACTGAAAATCAGCGTAAATCGACTCAAACGGGGCATCAATAAAACATGGAAAATAGTTGATTCAGGTACTCCTATCTCTTCTCTTGATAACACTTCTTTTGATATGACATGTAAGTTTTCTCTAAACACCCGTGAAAAGGAAAAAGAATAAGAAGTGAATATTGATGAGCAAGATGCTCATCTTATTACACCATGACTTCTTTAGACTGCATCCCTCTTTTTTATCTTAAAGAAGGATGCGCATGAGTCTCAAGGAAATAGTCTTGAGAAAGCTGTCAAGGTTGTTTTGTGTTCTTTGTCAAAGGTCTTTTTCTTTTTGTTAAGAGTTCTTGTTCCTAGTGTCTACCTCTCGGAATTTCAATCTCGAAATTGTTTCGTGCAATTGTGCTTCTATGGGTCTCACATAGGCTTTGACCTAAAAGTACACGTACCAAATCCACACAGACTTCACGGTCTCTAGGGTTTATTTGGAATACCTTAAATACTGTGTTCCATAAGATGAAAAGATTCTACTGAATTATTTTAGTGTGTGCACAATGGATAGAAGCAACAAGATTGATGAAGATGAGGAGGGCAAAACTAATGAGTTGATTCTAGTTTCCATAACATGCTTTCATGTTGTTGATCATGAAAACAAACTACCAGTCCAGATGTCATCACAGCTGGTAGGAAACCTTCTTCGAGACTTTGAAGTAGTTCGTGAACAACTCAGGATTGCAACAAGGAATCTTGATTTTCTGAAGAACAAACTAAAGAAGGCAACTGATGAACTCGTCCATGTTCGATCTCTAGTTACTGACAAGGCTTAGTTTCTTTGGTTTTTAAACTGGGTTTTATTTATGTTGCCTAGTATGTCTTGTTTTTGGTTTAGTTGGAAGAATAACTAGTGCTTGAATAGCAATGATTGTGACTACACATAGCTATTATTTTTCATCTTCTTGTTCTTTTTTAGGTTTGTTGGTATTAAATTCTAAAAATATTTGGAGGATGATGTTTTTGCAGTATTAATCCTTGTGATTTGTTATATTGCAATTTTTTATGGGATATGTATGTTTGCGTCCGTGAACTTGAAGGTCCCATATTCTGTCAAAAGTAAAGTCGTTTGTGATCGGTATTCACGTACTGGTAGAAGAATGAATAGACTTTTGACAAATACAAAAGTTAAGCCTATATTGTCAAACATTTGATGGAAGATAGGTTAAAATCTTTTGTTTTCAAGAATTATGTCTATTAATATCGTTATGCAAATAGTGATTGAAGATAGAATGAATCCTTGTGTATTCCGCAGTATTCATCATCCCTGACCCATTTTTTTTATGTATTACTGTGAGGCTCCGTAATGCATCTTATGTTGAGCACTAAACAACCAAGTTGATTTATTAGCTTAGTTAGTGTTCCGTGAGATATGTTATGCCGAGCATATTGAACTAAATTAATCATCTTTTGGTTATTTAGTTATTGCTCCGTAAGTTTTCTTATGTCGAGAAAAACAAATGATAATTAAATTGATTACTTTTGTGATTAGTTTGGTTGTGTATTCCAATTAGATTAATTATGAGTTCTGTTGTAATTAATCTGGTTGAGTATTTTTCGTGTCTCCATAAATTCTCTTATGTTGAGCACAATCAATTGAATTGATCACTTTTTGTGTTTAATTTTATTACGTATTCCGATTAAATTAATCATGGGTTTACTTATGATTAATTTGATTGAGTTTTTTGGATATAGAAAATCATTCTCATGGTTTTTGGTATCCAGTAAAATCCTTCTTTTATTTTGAAATTAAGGTCGCTCTTGTTGTTCTTTCGGGAATGACATCAAATGGAGGAGAGTTTTTTTGAACTTGTTCTTAATGGTCATATCTTGAGGGGTGTGCGGCTGTGGAATATTATATGGGTTATCTTGTATCTTTAAACTCCTTGATGAATGCATTTAGATTCGGATTTATGATTGCATCTAAATTAGTTGGTATGTATTCTTCTTTTGTCATGAAATGTCTCTCTCGGAAATTTCATTATGATCCCGTTCTTGTACCGTTGCCAATTTTATTGACAAAAAGGGGGAGAATTAATATGTAGTTCATACTACAAATACATATGGTTTTCGGATCATTATGTAAGGGGGAGTGGTTTCTATGTGAGATGGAGTATTGACTAAGGGGGAGTGATACATATCACCATAGTATTATTGTTAAAGTTGTGATACAATTGAACTTTGACACTGTGTAATAATACTATGACATTGTATAACAATGATCGAGACCGATGCTTTCTCATTGTTATAGCTACGGATCTTCAACAACGGTGATACTAAACTTACAACCTTTGGGATCATTGGAGTACTTGGAAGTGAGGAAGATTTCGAGGAATGTTGAAGATTAGACATGTGGAATAGGAGCTACTAAAGTTTCTTTATATTTTTTGTATTCCATATGTATTGATAGTTTTGTCACTAAAATTGATAAAGGAGGAGATTGTTAGAGCATTGCTCGGTCAACCTCGCATGCGTTGCTATCTCAAGCATGTTTATCAATGTTGGTGATCAAAACTATAAGTCTTGATTTCTAGTCTATTATAGCTAAGTCTCGGACTAGGATAGAAAGTGTATTTTAGCTCAAGGACTTCATGGGGATTCATCATACAAGCAGAAGAACTACTCAAGGAACCGGTGGAACTTCTCGACAAAAAGGTATGTGAAGACTTGAACTTATCTATCACTCAAAAGTCTATCTACTCTATCTCCTACTCTTTGAGACAAGAAGTCGTATGCTATATATATAGACTTGGATTATACACATTTGGTATTTCGAGCCGAGTATACCTCTCCTATATATATCTCGAAATATGTGTTGGTAAGCTTTTCGCTTCGATCAAGTTTATCTTTACCTATTGACGAAAGTCATTATATTTTTCAATCATTTTGAAAATTGCTTTGACGAGAAATGGTGTAACAACTGTATAACGTCCTCTAAGAATGTTTCAATGATTGAAATGAGAGTTTAGATTACATAACCAATGATAGACATAAGCATTGTTGTGGAAACACATTTATGTATAAGTCATATTCCTTGAACCAAAGTTTGCGAACTTTGTTGATCAAGAGAAATCGGAAGAATGGCTTGTTGCCAAGTCCGAGAACTACCGAACTTCTCATCCCGAGAAATTCTGCTGGAGTTGACAAACTAGTTGCGTGAGTACCAGTCCGCGAACCCAGTCCACGAACCGGAGGAAGGTATTTTACCGAGATTTTCTGCTGGAGTTTGTAAAGTCTACCCTGTTACTTAAGTCCGCGAACCTAGTCTGCAAACTTGAGAAGGTTATATATCTGAAGATAATTTCTGAAATTAAACTTAAAAAGACTAAGGAATGCAGTTTGTAAACCGTGGCTATAAAATTTCATGAACCGATTCAAGTGAATCAAATCATCTTTGCTTCAATTGTGTCTTGTGTAGTACATAAGATTTCCTTGCAATTGAACAACTCTCTAACTAGTTCATTTGAAGTCATTTGAACTAGTTATGGTGAAGAAGAACATGGTTGATATGAAATGCTCATATGTCTAACCTTTTGATTAACTATTATTCAACCAATAAGTGCATACGTTTGGGTACGGTTAACAAACCTAGAAGCGTGCATTGTCAAGTGTGTGTAACAAGATAAGTTTTCGATCTAACGGTTGAGAAATATTAGCTTGAATCCAAATCAGGTTTTCATCTAACGGTGGATATTTATTGCTTTGTTACCAAGGTAACCTAATTGCAAACCCTGATTTGAAAGACTATATAAAGGAGACATCTACTATTGTGCAAAACTAATCCCCACACCTTACGTGTGATACTAGTTTGCATACTAGAGTCGGTTCTCCTTTAACCTTTGGTTTTCTTCTTCTAAAACCAGGTTAACGACTTAAAGACTTCATTGGGGTTGTGAAGCCAGACCGATACTACTTTTATCGTAGTTGTGTGATCTGATATCGCATCTTCTATCGTACGAGTACAATCAGATTGATTGGCTTGATATTGATATCTCCGATTGGAAAGATATAAAAAATAATCACAAACATCTTCGTCTCATTGTTTGTGATTCCGCAACATCTTGTTTCGCTACCATACGATTAAGATTGTTGTGAGGTGATTGATAACTCTAGGCTGTTCTTCGGGAATATAAGACCTGATTATCAATTGGTTCCTATTCAACTTGATTACTATCAAAAGACGGAACAAAAACTTTAGGGTTTATGTGTGGGAGACAGATTGATCCTTTGATAGACTTGTCTGTGTGAGTAAGATTTTTTTATTGTCAAAGCCTGCAATTTTGGATCGTAGCGACTCTTAGTTGTGGGTGAGATCAGCTAAGGGAATCAAGTGCGCAGTATCCTGCTGGGATCAGAGGCGTAGGAGCATAACTATACCTTGGATCAGTGGGAGATTGATTGGGGTTCAACTACAGTCCAGTCCGAAGTTAGCTTGGAGTAGGCTAGTGTCTGTAGCGGCTTAATACAGTGTGTTTTCAATATGGACTAGGTCCCGGGGTTTTTCTGCATTTGTGGTTTCCTCGTTAACAAAATTTCTGGTGTCTGTGTTATTTCAATTTCCGCATTATATTGTTTTATCTTTATAATTGAAATAATACAGGTTGTGCGTTAGCTCATCAATTACAGTAATCCAACCTTGGTTGTTGATTGTCATTGATTGATCCTTGGATATCGGTCTTTGGTACCATCCAAGTTATTCCTTGTGTTTGATTAAAGACTCACTGATTTCTATTAGTTTGAGTAAATCAAAACAAGAGAGAGATATTAACTCCTCGATATACTTTAGTCTAGATTTAGTCTGACTGTTTAGTTGATTCTCTAGCAAAAGTATATTGCAGTTGGTCCATACAGATTGCTAAGCGAAGTATTGGGTGGTGTTGTTAGACCCCCGCTTTTTCAAAAAGGATTTCAACGGTCACTCATCTCTAAATCCTTTCTAGAATGGTGTTCCTTCTCATGGTGCAAATTCTACACCAATATACACATTCCCAGTAGTTATGAGAATGAAACTGGTAAGTCTAAGTCTAGGAGGTGGAAATCTCACAATTCTGATCATCTGGAACCAAGAGGTCCTAGACTTAATCCTTAGAAAAATATCTTTGATGGATTTTTTATAAGGGTTATGTTTATTTCCTCTGGAAAGAGAAATAACCGAAGGAAGGAAAGGAATACAAGAACCAAACCTTCATATGTTATTTACAATTCATCTCTCAATTCTCATGGTGGGACTACGTCTCAATCTCTTACCTAACTCTAGGTAACTCCATCCTTGTATCTAACTTGAGATTTGCAAGGATGATTTTTGAGAGTTACTCAAGTCTACTGTAGGTTACCACTATTCTTGTGTTTGATTTAGTTTTTTTTTTTAAGGTTTAGGAAATTCCTAACTCCCGGTAACTCTTTTATCTTTTATTTATGCTCTGATCGACTCTCTTAATTATTGAGCTATGAATATAAGAGTTATAAAAAAAAGGTGTATTTCCTTTTATTGGATCTCTTTGATCTATTAATCTTCCTTGTTCGGTCCACGAACGTCTGTGTCCTTGCTTGGGAGTTTTTGTTTTGGGTTTCCATAACAAGAGTTTTTCTTCTCTTGATTATAAACATATATATTTTATATACTGTTATTCCGTCCCTAATAAAAATAAAATGGAGAACTCTTCAAGACCTCAGGAAGTGATGATCTTGAGATGGAAGAAGACGTTAAAGGATGTGATTCGATTCAAGAACTTGTCTTGAAAAATATGATTGCAAGGAAAGAGTACAACTCCTGGATTGGTGACTCTGTCAAGGATTCTTTTTCAGAATGACTCAAAGGTCAAATTTGCAAATCTTCAACTGCAAATAAATCATCTGAAAAGACGAGGGTACCCAAATATACCTCAATCTAAAACTTTTCCACCTATAAGTCCTCTTACCGAAAGTGATTGTCTATGGACTGAGTCGAGACAATACAATGAATCGGTTCACACTTCGTGTGATCGTCTATGGATACAAGATCGAGATAATACGACAACAAGATAACTTGTCTGATTGATTATGGATTCAAGATCGAGACAATACAGTAACGAAGTATGATTACTTGATAATAGGTTCGGACTTTACCAAATTCTATAGGATTGCTATCAAGTAATACGGAGTTAATGTTTGTGTAATTTACTTTAAATTATAATAAATACAATCATAATTGCGGAAAACAAAAGTAAATGACACAGCAAGATTTTGTTAACGAGGAAACCGCAAATGCAGAAAAACCCCGGGACCTAGTCCAGAATTGAATACTCTCATAATTAAGCCGCTATAAAAAAATCAAACCAACTTTGTATAGTGGAGACCAAGCAACTAAACCTATGGTTTACATAGTTTTTTCAGTATCCTTGCGTTTCCGACATTCGATAAGTGCGCGCACTGGAACAATTCCTTTGATTTTTATTCCAAACAGTAAAGGAACAACAAATCTTTTTGGTAACAACTCTTTTCAAACAAGTGATATGAGTTTGGAAAAGGCTCTTCTGTTTAACCAATAAACTTCTTTGTCGGACCCAACATCTATCAAAATATACAACTACCAAAGTAGTTGGGTTTAGATTTTGCAATCAATATTATAAATCACAAATAAATATATTGATGTCGATATACACAACTAATCAATTAAGACTATCAAGATAAATCGATTATAGTTGAATTCCCCAGCCGATCAAGTTTTGTGCACATCAAAGATTATGAACCCAATAAGAAATCTTCTTTGTCTTCAAATCTTCTTAGATCTTCAATAATCACCTACACACAACAACTTGAATATTTTGTGATTAATCATGCACATAAAGGAGTCTGTTAACAATGAATTCTCACAAGACGTCTTTAGATCTAACAACAGTTCTAAACATCCCGTCGAAACTTCGATCTAGTTTGAGTGAATCTTATATCAGAAGAGAAGATTCTCAAGCATAAACAAACTAGATGCAATCAAAGTTTAACCACCGTTAGCCAATCAAATCAAATCGACAACTCATAACACTGCAATTATCTAGATTCCCACCAACGGTACTCGTAGACATTCTCAATCCAAAAGAATTCTTTAAAATGAGCTGTCGTAAGAGATTTCGCCTAATTAGGGTACTTTCATATCCAGATAGACGACTCCACCAGTAACAACACAACTTGGTAGTTTTGCTGGCTATGAGGATTAGTTTGCTCGAAATGAAAACTTAGGTATTTATAGACCAAGGAAGTTTGGACACCAAGGAATTTCCAAAACCGAATATTCTCAAGATATGCAATAAATGCCCAAATCGGTTTTCATAATTCCTGGAAATGCTCTGTCCAGATATTGACCGAAATCTCACTAGAAAATCTCCAATTAGTAAATGCACATTACTAATTTTTATTCTCCAGAGATATGCAATTAATTGCTGGAAATTAAAAGAATATAAAACTAAAAACCTTAATTAAAAGATTCTCAATTTATTTCGATCGGGGATTCTCCTTTAGTTAATATCTTTGAACAACAATAGATAAGGATTACTGCACATGTTAAAAGTATGTCAACATCTTTACTTTGTAAATCCTTTTTCATATTTACAATCTCGGAACCGATTTACCACACTTACAAACAAGTTTAGGACTGATTCATCTGATTTCCAAGAACTATGTGATTGATCAAAATATCAAATCACCAAACATGGGTTTAACGGTTCTACCAAACACAAGGATCGTATCTAACTCCATGTGGATACTAGGACCGGTTACAATAGTTTCCAAAAATTGGTTACCTTAGTACCAGGACCGGTTACCACAACTCATGGTATTACTTGTGATAGGTTGCACAATTCATAGGATCGGTTACACCAACTACTAAGACTTGTTAACCTATTACAAGGATCAATTACACATTCTCTTTGTGATCGGTCACACCAACTACTAGGATCGTTACCCAATGACTAGGATCGGTCACATCAATTACAAATATCGATCATACCATCCCAGGTGATTACTTAGGATCGGTTACACTAATAAAAGTCATACCAATACATAAGTCATGCACTGTGATTACATAAAGAAGTTATGATCGGTTCTACTCAATCACACATATTGGTAATTCAAAGATTTGCAATGAATAAAAATACCAATAAGCCTAGTGATTTCTCTTTCGATTCACAAAACAAGTTTATGAATGTACTTCCTTTAAACGAATGTAAACATTGTTTCCTAGGATGAAATCTTCACCATTAACTATACATAATCACAATAGCATTCATACGATTATGTCGATGTCTTACATACAAAGTTCAAAAGATAAGCGTTATACTTCGTATTGTAATTCCTCAATACTATGTCTAACTAGAGTATAATCACTCACAGCTTCGCAGTTATGTTTTCAATATAACACGACTTGAAAGATACGTTAGGAATGAAATAGTTCAAGTCAAAATATTACTAACCTCAAGAGGAAGGATGATGTCGTCGATGTATCTCTTTACTTTTTCACATTATTCAAGTCTTCAAGTAATACTTATATGTCTCATATCCTAATAACTTTCTAGATAACCTATACGAAGTTGGCTCTAGCATATAATCAAGCGACTCTCTAAATGAGTTTTGGTTCACTAAAATATGAAAACCAAACTTGACATACCAACGCTTGGTGGGTTCAACCGATCTATGCTCTAACGTCATCTTATTGGTGGTCAGACCAAAATCCTTGAAAATCAAAATATCTTGATTCAGAATCAGAAGAAACTCATCGTGGATTGTGTCAAATCTAGGCATCTTGGACGCATAGTTGATCGGAAATTTAATGTTCTAACTCATGAACATGGAGTATCTATGGTCAAAAGGATCAAGGATATCAGTCATACCTTTTATGATGGACCTTTTCAAAGGTATGATGTTATCAAGGAAACTTGATTTCTTATTTTATCTAGGAAACTTCTTATGAGAATTTATTCTTGTGTTTTAAGAAGGATAACTAGGATTTGGAATAGCAATTATTGTGAGTACACATAGCTATTAACAACGATTTTCATTTTGCAATGTTTTTAGATTTATTTATTTAAATTCTAAAGCTTATTTGGAAGATGATTTTGCAGTATTAATCTTTATTTGTTTTATATAATGTAAATTGTCATGGGATATGTGTGTGTTTACGTCCGTGAACTATGATTGTCCCATACATGCTCAAAAATTAAGTCATCATATGTCTTTATTCAAATACTGATGAAAGATGAATGAACTTTTGACATCAAAGATTAAGTCTATTATATACCATTTTACAAATAATGATGAAAATTAGAATGAATCTTTGATTATTCAGCAGTATTGGTCTTCCCCTGATCCACATCTTTGTGAAAATATTGTATTGCTACGTAAGTTCTCTTATGTTGAGCATGGATAATTGTATTAATCACTTTCTTTCTGAAAAGATGAGGGTACCCAAATACACCAAAATATTTAAAATATCCGCCTATAAGTCCTCTTACCGAAAGTGATTGTCTACGGACGAAGTCGAGACAGTACGAAAAATCTGTATTCACACTTTGTGTGATCATCTATGGATACAAGATCGAGAAAATACAACAATCAAAGTGTGATTACTTGATAATAGGTTCGGACTTAACTAAACTCTATAGGATCACTATCAAGTAATACGGAATTAACGTTTGTGTAATTTACTTTAAATTATAATAACAACAATTATAATTGCGGAAAATAAAAGTAAATGACACAGCAAGATTTTGTTAACGAGGAAACTGCAAATGCAGAAAAATCCCGGGACCAAGTCCATAATTGAATACTCTCAGAATTAAGCCGCTATACAAAATCTAAACAACTTCGTATAGTTGAGACCAAACAACTAAACCTAGTTCACTTAGTTTCTTCAGTATCCATGCGCTTCCGACATTCAATAAGTGCATGCGCTGGAACAGTTCCTTTTGATCGTATTCCAAACATTAAAGCAACAAAAAATATATTTGGTAACAACTGTATTGATTTTTTAAGATAAAGATATCTCAAGTCATATGCAAAGGCTCTTATGTTTAATCTAATAAACTTATTTGCCTGGTTAGATCAATCTATCCAACAACTACCGAAGTAGCAGAGTTAATATTTGCAATCAATCAATATATAATCTAACAAGAGACTATAAATAGATATCGATCTCACGAAAATAATCAATCGAATAAATATGATTCTAGTTGGATCCCAGCCGATCAAGGTTTGTGCTACACAAAGATATGAGAAACCAATAAGAAATATTCTTCTTCTTCAATTAAATCTGCACAACACCACTTGAATCTTTTGTGATCAATCACACACAAAACATAGTCTGTTAACGATGGATTATCATAAAATGTCTTTAGATCTACAAACAGTTCTAAAGATCCCGTCGAAACTTCGATCTAGTTTGAGTGAATCTTATATCAGAAGAGAAGATTCTCAAGAATAAACCAACTAGGTGCAATCAAAGTCCAACAACCGTTAGTCAATCAAATCAACCGAAAACTAATAAACTGCAATTATCTAGTTTCCCACCAACGGTAATCGTAGAGCTTCTTGATCCCACAGAAGTCTTTAAACGAGCGGTCGTAAGATATTTCGCCTAATTAGGGTACTTTTCTCTATGGATAGACGGCTCCACCAGAAACAACAAAAAAATGAAGTTTTCCTGGCTCTTGGGATAGTTTGCAAGAGATACAAACTTAGGTATTTATAGACCAAGGATGTTTGGACACCAAGGAATTTCCAAAACCGGATATTCTTAATATATGCAACAAATGCCCAAAATCGGTTTTCATAATTCCTGGAAATGCTTTGTCCAATATTTCTGAAATATCTCTGTAGAAAATCTCCAATCAGTAAATGCACATTACTATAAAACTAACAACCTTAATTAAAAGATTCTTAGTTTATTTCGGACCGAGGTCTCCTTGAGTTATTAAGGAATATCTTTGAACAATAAAAGATAAGAGTTATTGTTCATGTTCAAAGTATGTTGACATCTTTTGTTTGTAAATCCTCTTTCATATTTACAATCTTGGAATCGATTATACCACACTTCCAAACAAGTTTAGAATTGGTTCATTCGTATTCCAAGACAACTATGTGATTGATCAATTATCAATTCACAATCATGGTTTTAATCGGTTCTACCAATCACAAAGATCGGTTCTACCTTAATATGGATTAATTGTGATCGAACACACAAGTTACCAAGATCGGTTACGTCAATTACCAGGACCGATTACCATATACTCATGGTATTTCTTGTGATCGGTTATACAAGTCACTAGGATCGGTTACACCAATTACCAGGATCGGTTACACCAATTACTAGGACCGTTTACACCAATTACAAGGATCGATTACACAATTTTTTGTGATCGGTCACACCAATTACTAGGATCGGTCACACCAATTACAAATATCAATCATGCCATCTCAGGTTATTACTTAGGATCGGTTCCACTAATTAATAAAAACTAGTCATACTAAATCATAATTCAGGCACTGTGATTAGTTATACCAAGATATATAACAAATTATGATTGGTTCTACTAACTCATACATATTGGTAATCCAAAGATATGAATTGAATAACAATACTAATAAGCCTGACGATTTCCCTTTCGATTCATAAAACAAGTTCATGAATGTACTTCTTTTAAACAATTGTAAACATTATTTCCTAGGATGAACTCTTCACCTTTACCAATACACATAATCACAATAGGATTCGTACGATTATGCCTATGTCATATATTTGAACTTCAAAAGATAAGCGTTATACTTCGTATCCTAATTCCTTAACAATATGATCATGAGATCACTTCTTACTACTAGAGTATAATCATTCACAGCTTCACAGTTATGTTTTTAATATAGCACGACTTGAAAGATACGTTAGGAATGAAATAATTCAAGTCAATATTACTAACCTCAAGAGGAAGGATGATGTTGTCGTTGTATCTTGTTCCTTCTTCACATTCTTCAGGTCTTCGAGTAATACTTGTATGTCTCATAATCCTAGACTTTCTAGTCTAACCTATACGAAGTTGTCTCTAGTACATAATCAAACGACTCTTAAATGAGTTTTGGTTCACTAAAATATGACAACCAAACTTGACATACCAACGCTTGGTGGGTTCAACCGAGCTATGATCTAACAATCTCCTCCTTTGTCAATTTTAGTGACAAAACTCTTAATACATATGGATAAACAAATTACAAGAATTCATTACACATGCGCTTGATTCAAAGTTTCAACAACACAATAACCTGTATATATTCAATTAATAAATGCCGATGTTGATATTTGAATGACAAAACTAATACTCCCCCTAAAGGTGAGATAGGTAGATTTTCAATCCGAACATCTTTGTTATTTCCCTTTTGTAGTCCAGATAACTACAAACATCACATAAGGTATACTGTGTAGTATTTCTCCCCCTTTGTAAATACAACAATATGATATGTTTCCCCCCCTTAGTCTATGCTTTACTCTTTCGTTAGATATAACGTTTAAGCACAATTGTCCTTTACTTAGTAATCAAATCACTTGTTTACTCCATATATTTCTTCCCATTTTTGTCATAAAATGACAAAGGATCAAGCAAATAAAGGTCAAACCGAAAGGATCTTACAAATATAAAAGACTTGTACAACGTATAAGAGTTAAACACGAAGGTTTCACATACCACTTTAGACAACCAATATCAAAACCGAAACTACAAGTAATTTAGTTTTAATATGTTACCAAGGAAACAATTACCCGAAGCAATTTTCCCTAAGAGTTTAACAATTTGACTAAGAGACTTAGTTCCCTTGTTAAACCTGTAATACCCCGATATTCGGCAGTGGTTTGCCGAATGGAATATAAGTAATGGTTCGTTATTTCCCAACCCATAGGCCTTATGGGTTCACTTGACTGAGTTATGGGAAAAAAGTTCTCAGTTAAGCGTGCTCGGCCGGTAGTAGTCACAGGATGGGTGACCTCTCGGGAAGCTGCTGCTGGATAACCGCAGTATTGTCGTTAAAAATCCTACAATGCTGATAACCGCAGTAGATAAGTGGGAACAATATCGGTGTTAATTGGGATACAACTAGGGACGGTTCGCTTATGCTCGGATGGGAGAGTATGCTAGGCCATTGAGCTAGATACTAGTCTCACAAGAGGCAAGGAACGTTTACATTATACCGAGGCCTGATGGGTTCACTTGACTGAGTTGTGGTAAAAAACTTCTCAGTTAAGCGTGATCGGCCGGGAGTAGTCACAGAATGGGTGACCTATTGGGAAGCTTCTGTTGGATGACCGCAGTAGTGCCGTTAAAAATCCCACACTGCTGGATAACCGCAGTGGGTAAGTGGGAACAATAGCGAAGGAATGAAAGGAAAGCCGAGACACAGCATCAGAGCGCTTCTCCAACATCCCAGGCTCCTCTGAAGGCGCGAAGAAAAGATAACCAATCCTGAAATGCACAAACCTCGACCCGGCATCAACGAACGGGGAAATGATCACACAGATTCAAACTTCTCTCTTCTCATGAAGGAGTGATCGAGTTACTTGAAGTCCGGGTTCAAGATGGTGCAATTAAATTGTCGTTCATCAGGAGAGATCCAACTGAAGAAAAAATGGAGAATCCAAGACGTCTGTCCACCCCGTAAATACTCCTTGAACCTTCATCCACAGACAGGGAGATGCACGACTGGGGACTTCTTACCACATTCCATCTCAGAGGAAATGAATTAGGAAGAATGATCGATACTAACACCGTCATAAACGTCATTCCACTGAAAACCCTCAGAGCCGCAGGAATCACTCGACAAGAAGCTACTCGTGATCCCTTCTCAATCAGAGACCTTGAAGGAATGCTCAGAAATACTTATGGCTACATCACTCTCAAAGTGAACATAAGTTCAACCTGGACAGAAACCATATTTCACATAATCAGGAAGATCCAGGATATGGCATATTCTTCAGACGAGCGTGGATCCACGCTGAAAATATGGGTATTGAGTTGCACATCTCTCCAACAAAGAAAGTTCTAATCCAGAAGATTTGGCGGACATTCCATCATCAGAGCACTTGGAGGAATTTTGAACTTTGACGAGGTTAACACAAGAACCTGCAAAATATGCATAAACATTCATCAATAGGTTCTGCACTCAGGCAAGTGTCATTCATTCCATGTCTATGTCATTTATTTCCTCACATGCTATCCTAGCATGGTGACTCAATTCTTCTAGCAGTTATCTATCACAAGACGTTATGAATGGTAGCTTTACCGTATTAGTATTTTACTAAGTGGTTGAATATGACACCTCTCCGAGCATCTCACTGAGACATTCATTAATGAGAGGATGTACGAAGCATTGCAAAGAACACTTTGGGCATTTCTCCATAGCCTTGTAGGAGTGTCCATGTGTGCCACAAAATCAGAAAGGTCTGATGTCCACACAAGTGTTGAATCCCACTACCGCAACGAAAGGGATGCTGAATCAACAGAAGATACTCGGGGCCGAGACGATCAAACTTAAGACATTCGATACTTAAGAGATATGACACTTCAACGCTCAAGCATCTTAGAAACCTTCAAATTGTACTCCCAACCAAAGAGTACACCTTCGATAATGGCGCATCTTTCTTCAGCACAAATATCTCGACGATGACACGTTGATTCAATGCCAAAATGGTCAAAGTGTGAACACCTCTGGGACACACTTGGGGACTTGATCTTGTTGAAAATATCAATTCAAATCACTCAATAAATGTGTTCCATATAACAAGTCATCGCAACCTGATGTGATGCCATGAAACGTCGTCAACGGATCTCTACATCGCAAACCTTTCACGACTAAGGAACTTCTTCTCCCGATCACATCCACAGTGGAGAATGCCGTTGCTATCTGCCGCAACAACATCAATTCCCTGAAAAATCCACTTAATAGTAAAGTCATACTGTTCAAGAGAATTTGGGTTGAACTCTCAGTACACCTTCATCCTAGGAATGCTCAACTCACCAATTAGTTCGTGAATTTAAAGGCTCATCGGATGGAGGATAATTGTGGTTCTAACTTTTCGGTCTCTTGAGAAACTTTAACCATGGTATCAACATCAAAAATGATCTCTATAGGAACTCCATCCATGGTATCAGCATCAACAAGGATCTATGGAGCGTAATCATTCTGATCTCAGCATTTACAACGGTCTTAAGAAAAAAATTCCGCTCCATCAACTGTCCGTTCTCTACGACCTAAGTCTGGAAGTGTTACTCGATGGATCATACTTCTCCAAGCACTAATGACTCATATCAAGATGTGTAAAAATGAAAACATGTTAACATCAAAGTCTTCCCAAAGTTTGCACGACGGACGGGCACAAGCCAAAGCCTTCTACAAGATGTTCTCATCACCTCTACAAATGAGATACAACACACTTCATGCCATGGGTTTACAAAAACGTACCAATGAGTGAGGAATGGGAAAAAACTTCCTTGAAAAAAGATGTTCTTTTATGTCTCTACTATAGCATACCAAAAGGGTCCATCAATCAGACATACGAGTAGAAAGATATGGCTTCCACACTCAGTTTTATGAAATCTGAATATTTGCACGGGATTACAAGTTATAATTGTGCACGCGTTGTTGAATACCCTAGACATTTACAAACTGAAGGATTCTTTTGCATATAATTCCTCAGTATCTTAGCTTCGTAAGATGGGGTCAGTCATCGAATTCCGACATTGTATGAAGTTTCAATGGCTTTCAGAGCGGATGACATGCAAGCAGAAATTTCTAGACGAGATTCATAACACTCACAGTCAAGCGACGTCCCCCTAGGTATTTCCAGAAAGTATTTAAACCTTGATATCTCTACCTTTTTTGTAAATAGGAAAGAATAAAGAGAAGGAACGAAGGGAAGATCCCACCAATACTGGGGACTGACAGTATGCCGCTCTAATACTACACGTCCCTCCATGTTGGATCCATAAGTTTCGAAGACGCAAGAAAATGGATGTTTTTGCAGCAAGCTCGTATATTGAAATTTTACATTGTCTTGCGCAAAGCAGCAGATTGGAGCAATTGATGAAGAATCTAAAGGCAGGTCATTCTATCCATACGGATGTCCATTACAACATATCCAAAATTCACAGTAATTGGATGAACCAACTAAAACATTTTGAAGAAGAATCGTAATCTTCCCCGCATATGGACGTTTGTCCACTTCATTCAATCAGAGTCAAAGAGACAAGAAAGGTTTCTGATATCCATGAAGCAAAAATTCTAATCAAGGGAACATCTACACCTACAAAAATCAAAAGGATGTTCAACTGCTACAGTAATTGATCATATCATCCTCGTGATCAGAATTTTCTTCAAGCTCATCATATTCAGAGTTTTCCTTAGAAATCTATTCGAGATGAAATTCAGGATCATCACAGACTGCATCCAAATAGTAATTTTCCTTACATTCTGGAAATCGATCTTGACTAAACATTCAACCTCCATACCGGGTGGATACAGCTCAACCCTACAACTAATGGGTTCCTAGGAAGGTTCGACTTCATCTGAATAGTAGCTACGTCACCGATGAATGATCATGGCTCGTCCACAGCCGCTAGTCTTGCTCCCTGAATCAGACGTTGTTTCTATCGATAAACATCCAGATTTTCATCTTCGGCTCTCTTCTTCCTCAGCTGATCGAGGCGTACCACGAATCAACTACCTTGTATCATGACGATTCACCTCGGCATGAACATCTGCAAAAGCGCCATCTTTGGTTTAAGGTTTCCAGATTGTTTCCCAGAAGAAACAGAGACACGACTATAATCAGGGACTACCATTATCTGTTACGAAAAGTGTGGAGTCAAACACATGGTAACAATACGCACAAAAATGGTAATTCTTAACTCTTACCTGTTTACGATCCCACTAACAGTAGTGATTGTGATACAAGAGTTAACACTTCAAAACTCGTTCGTTTCTTTAAACTTATAAAATGAGCAAAACTTTCGTTTTCGAAAATCGAAACCTGATTTTTCATGAAATCATGAACATAATTTCCACCGTGTGAACATTCACCATTGAGTTATGAAAAACTCACACCAAGATAATATTTTAGCACAAATGATTGTCTACTTTTAAAGATTACTCAAAATCAATTTTTGATTTTAACAAAATAATAAAACGTGAATTACTCACCTAAAATTTTCAAAAAAAAATTTAACATGAGCAAACTCACGTAAATAAAATATATATATGATATATTTTTCGTGAATATTCACGTATTTAAAAAAAAAAAAAATCCCTCGTACGATCATACGTCTTTGAAACGAGTTGTTTATTTCAATTTTGTGAAAACTCACCCTTTTAAGGTAAAATTTTGGTTTTCAACAAAGCTCATAAACAAAATTTTATCATTAGACACATCTCTATAACAAAAAAAAATCCCTCCTAAGTTAGGGATTATTGCTCGTCTCTTAAACTAACGAACGAACGAACGTCCAAAACCTAATTCCACAAGGATTTCTTTTCTTGGGCACGGACACGTGAATCCTAAATCGACCAAGGTTCCATCATCAAATCAGCGGTGCTACACCAATTTACGCTCGTTAGACGACGCTCTATAGTGCCACTGGGATCTTCGTTCAAGCCACGGCTCATTCGTGCAATCGAAAATCCGGTAACATTCTTTACGACTAAGTTCAATTACTTATTTCTTCTGTAACTAGAAAAACCACCATCTACTGCTGACTGAGGAACATGACTGTCCCTCACTAAGCAGGGGACTTAATGTAGATGGTGGATTTTTGACAAAGGTTAAAATCGTTGTAGATGGGGAAAAACGATTTGCTGGTTTTTACGGGATTGAGGATATGACCGTGCGGAGGAGACTCCTTGAACCGAGAAAATGTTCAACCTCACACAGATGCACTGCAAGAAGGGGGTGCTTTAAGTTCGAGAGATAAATCTGTAGGACTCCGGACTAAACCAAGACAATGGCTGTTCCAGAGTCAATTCGGTCACAAGAGAGGATGGGTTGATCTGTAGGAGGGAAGATGAGAAATGTGTGACATCAATGGTGATCAAAGATTGTAGGTGTGTTGTGTATTCTGCGTGAAGAAATAAGTTCTGATTGATTGAATTTTGCTCTGTTGAGAGTAATTGCTCAGACGTTGAGTTGTTAATCTCGTGTTATCTGCTTGACCAGAGATTGTCTGTTGTTGCAATCATGATTTCGAGACTTATTTATATTGATATAATTGTAAACACCTCGATCCCATGAAGTGTGACAGTTGCTGGAGTCAAAGAGTGGAGAAGTGGAGATCGTGTTAAAACCAGTTGCTCATTATGCGGAGACTTGGTTAACTTTCCACCCACTACTTTGCTAACTCCTCCAACTGATTGCACGACTTGCTCACATTCTCATCGTATGTATGAACACACGTGCCATAGACCGCCAGACCAAAACCCTAGTTAATATCCCCCATGTGACACGATTGACATCTCGTAATTGTGGAGTCAGTTGCTGACTTTATGGAATAATGAGTCCTTGTGTTGCTGAGTCGAACGTGATTTGCAAATATTTTGAGACTCATGAATTGAACATGTCTGCTGAGACAAAAGCATATTGTCGAATAAATGTTGTTAACTTAACGTGAGCAAATGTTGCTGAAATGTTGAATATTAATAGTTGAACCAATATCCCTTAGTCTGAGTAAATGTTGCTCATCTGATGAATTGTTGGTAGCAGGACCAAATAAAACGTTAATTTAAGATACTGACAGCTAGACCGAGCATAATAATAAAAGTGTTGATCACGAGATCGACATAAAATTATTGGTGTTTGAATCTGCTCAGAATTATGTTTTGCAGAGCTCTAGATTCGAAACCCTAATTTTTGATCAATTGATGATTTATTGAAAATCAACCATAGAGTGAAGGAGGGACCGGCTACATGGGATGATAAGTCTACCATGTAACGCCCAGATGCTTAAATGAGCAAAATACCAAAGTCTCCTGGAGACCAGTTGGTGAAAGGATGATTAAATGCTGGTTTAATCATTTATTGAAATAATGCTCGTATGAGCGTTAGGTAGTAAAACCTGATTATGGAGAGATGAGGGACCGACCAAGGGGTCATAGGACCGGCTCTTGGTGGTCGTGAGACCAGCTGATGGTCGTTTGAGCAAACTCCAAATTGTTTGAAAAGAGCTTGGACCCAATATGAGCAATTGAGTAAATTAGGTCAAAATTATTAAAACATGCAGGACTGGCTATTTGTAAGCCCTAGGGCCGGCCTTGGTAGGTCAAGGATACATGCTCATGTCACCATAATGTACGTGTCTCAGTCCTGAGAGTTTTGATATTTTCTGATGCGCGTTTGAGCAACATTTTGAGAAAATATGAATGATTCAGGGTTTTGCTGAAACTGGGGAATCTTCATAAGATTATGAAAAATAATTAATAAAATAGGGAATTGCAAGGTGTAGGACCGGCCACGGCTAGGGCATGGCCGACCAGCTAGCAAGCTCGGTCCCGCAGCACCTTTCCCAATTTTATGTATTTTCCCTGATGTGACGGAAATACCATGAAACTGAGGAATTTCATGAGGTTAAGGAATTTCCATGAGATTATGGAAATAATAAAATAGGAGTCATGAAGTGTGGCACCGGCTATGGCCAAGCATGGCCGGACGACCAGTGGGCACGGTCCCATGTCACTTTCTCTAATTTTATAACATTTTCATGATTTTAGGGAAATATCATGAGATCAAGGAGTTTGCTGAAACTAGGGATTTTCCTTGAAGTGAAGGAGTTTCCATGAGATGAGGGAAACAAACAATATTAAAATAATGATACAAGGGCGTGTGGGACCGACCACATCTAGGGCATGGCCGGCCGGCCAATGAGCCTGGTCCCGTGAGTTTTCTCCCTAATTTTGTATAATTTTCATGAGTTGAGGAAAATATCATGAAATCAGGGAATTTTCATGGGATGAGGGAAATAACAAAATAATAAGGAACCATGAGGTGTGGGACCGGCCACGGCTAGGGCATGGTCGGCCGGATAGTGAGCCCGGTCCCACAACACCTTTCCTAATTTTTATTATTCCTTTGATACGAGGAAATACCATGAGACTAGGGAGTTTATTTGAGACGAAGGAGATTTGTTCAAATGAAGGGATTTTCATGAGATCATGGAAAAATAATAAAACATGATAAAATATAAAATTGGGCGTGGGACAGGCCACGACGTGACCGGCCGGTGAACCCAGTCCCCCAGCGCATTTTCCAATATTTTATTATTATTTTTTTTCATCCTATTTTGCATAGGTTCATCGTTCCTTCGTGTTTTGGAATGCTCGTTTGTGCATTCAGGTGCTCGTTTGTGCATTATTGATGGATACACTTGCACCATTTTAGTCAGGGCTTACTCGATAGCTGCTCAGATGCCCGTACGTTGAATATTTATCACTAACCCATGGAATTTTGCTGGGAAGAACCACGAATTGAAGTAACGAAACATTATGAAGAACGTAGAATATTCCTGAATATTCAGTTAATGAATTTAAGGATTAGAGATAATTTTGATGGCTCTATACTAGAAGGCATGCTGTCTAGGAGCATTAATTATCTGAGAATTGAGTAATATGAGCTTGTTGAAGCGTCATAATTATCACGTATAGTCAGGGAAAACATTGTTGCATCCTGAAGACATTATCGCTCTATACTATCAGGAAAGCTGTCTAGGAGCCATCCAATCATAATGATTCTATACACATGTCTTTTATATAGTCAGGGAAAACATTGTTACATCTTGAAGACGTTATCGCTCTATACTAGCAGGCAAGATGTCTAGGAGCCGTTCAATCGTTCGATTCTATATAAAAGTGATTACTGAAATTGCTCAGTATTCATGAGATATGCCGTTGTCTCAGTTGAGAGACTGCACATCTGCATATGCTCTGAGAGACAGTATTCTCAGTCAGAGGTTCTTGTGGCATGAACTTTCATGCTTCGATGAGAGACATGATCCTCAATATTCATCTGATTGATGAATCATGAGTATGTACAATTATGGTTTTACGATTTTAGCCTTTGTCAAAAATCCACCATCTACAATCGTAAAACCATAATTATACATATTCCTGATCCAACAATCGTATGAGTATTGAGGCTCATGTCTCTCATTGAAGCATGATATCTCATGCCACAAGAATCTCTGACTGAGTATATTGTCTCTCAGAGTATACGTGAATATGCAGTCACTCAACTGAGGCAACAACATATCTCATGAATATTGAGCAATTTCAGTAATTACTTCTATATAGAACGAACGATTGGACGGCTCCTAGACAGCTTGCCTGCTATTATAGAGCAATAACGTCTTCAGGATGTAACAATGTTTTCCCTGACTATACAAAAGAAATATGACGCTTCAACAAGCTCATATCGCTCAATTCTTTAATAATTAATGCTCCTAGACGATCATGCTAGTATAGAGCCATCAATTAATTATTTCTAAATCATTAGATTCATTAACTGAATCCCTAGAAAATATTCTATGTTCTTCATAATATTTCATTACTTCAACTCATGGTTCTTCCCAGCAGAATTCCATGGGTTAGTGATAAATATTCAACGTACGGGCATCTGAGCCGCTATTGAGTAAGCCCCGACCAAAATGGTGCAAGTGTACTCAACAATAATACACTAACGAGCACTTGAATGCACGAACGAGCATTCAAAAATACGAAGGAACGATGAACCTATGCAAAATAGGAAGAAAAATAATAATAATAAAATATAATCTAAGGCGCTAGGGGACTGGGTCCACCGGCAATTCTAGCAAACTAATCCTTCGTGACAGAAAACTTCCTCGGTTGTGATGTTACTGGTGAAGCCGCCTATTCGGAGAGGAGAGTAACCAAATTGGGCTAAATCTCTTACGGCCGCTCAGTTTAAAGTCCTCTTTGGGATTGAGAAGATCCATTAGTACCGTTGGTGGGAAACTAGACAATTGCGGTTTATCTTTTATTTTCGATTGATTTGATTGACTAACGGTGGTAGAACTTTGATTGCACCTAGTTTGTTTATGCTTGAGAATCTTCTCTTCTGATATAACTAGATCGAGTTTCGACAGGGATCTTTAGACTGTTTGCAGATCTAAATACGTCTTGTGATAATCCATTGTTAACAGACTCCGTTCTGTGCATGATTGATCACAAGAGATTCAAGTTGTTGTGTGCAGGTATTTATTGAAGATCTAAGAATATTTGAAGAAAAGAAGATATTGAAGATTTTTGATTTAGGGTTCATAATCTTTGGTGTGCACCATACTTGTTTCGGTATAGAGGATCCAACTATAATCGGTTTATCCTTGTGATAGATTAGATTGATTAATTGTGTAGATCGGCATTAATACAATTCTTTGTGATTAAAAGTATTGATTGCAAAATCTTAACAATTACTTCGGTAGTGGATAGTTAGATAGATCTTAGAACCTGACGAAGGAGTTTATTGAGATAAACAGAAGAGCCTTTGTCGAACTCATATCACTTGGTTGAATAGAGTTGCTACCAAACATATTTGTTGTTCCTTTACTGTTTGGAATACGAACCAAAGGGACTGTTCCAAGTACGTGACTTATTCATAAGTTCGAGGCGTGGGAATACATACAGAACTAGGTGAACTACAGGTTTAGTTGCTTGGTATCAACTATACTAGTTGGTCTATTTTGTAGAGTCTTAATCCTGAGAGTATTCAATTCTAGACAAGGTCCCGGGGTTTTTTCTGCATTTGCGGTTTCCTCGTTAACAAAATCTTGCCGTGTCATTTACTTTTATTTTCCGCAGTTATAATTGTTTTTCTTATAATTTAAAGTAAATTACACAAATGTTAATTCCTATCTACTTGATAAGTAATCCTATTGTGTTTGGTTAAGTCCGAACCTATTTATCAAGTAAACATACTTCGTTGTTGTATTGTCTCGATCTCGTATACATAGAAAATCACACGAAGTGTGAACCGATTAGTTGTATTGTCTCGACTCAGTCTATAGACATAGGTAGGAAAAGTTTTAGATTGAGGTATATTTGGGTACCCTCGCATTTTCATAATTGATATCGAAATATCATTATGTTGTCATCCTTATGCAAAACAAAAGAATAACAACAACCAACCTTTACCATAGAAAGGTTGAAAATCGGTTTTAACAATTGCAAGAAAAAGTTGAAAACCGCCGAAACGCATATGCTTTTATGCTAAATCAAAACCGATTCAACATATTGTGACTTTTTCACATATTGTTTCTATCAGAACCCCTCATGATCCTTTGATAAAGCCTACCACATGGGGATAGAACTTAATCCTGCTAAATCAAAAAGTCACCCAAACCATAAGGGTTCACAACATATGAGATCGAATATCAAGGTTAGAAAACCGAAATCAAACACATAAACATACATAAAAATAATATAAAGTATTCAGGCACAGGCTATGTAAATCAAAAACTATCGGAAGAAAAATTATAAATCAAATAATTTTATTCATAATAGACCTAATACAATCATTGATGTCTATTTTCTTTTGCAACTCAGTCCTTCATATCAGTGCTAAATGAAGGCGGATTACTACTTTCAGTCTTCATCTTTTGAATTTCTTCAAGTAGAAAACCTTGTTGCTTGACCAGAATTTCTTGCAGGTGAGAAATTTTCGTGAAGGATTCTGCAAGAGCATGTAATTCTTACAAAAGTGTGTCAATGCTTCAATACACTGATCTTTCCTCGGTGTATTCTCTTTCCTTCTTTCTAAGCCAATCTCCCTTTTTGATTTTACTTTTAATATCAAGAGACGATCCAGACTTAACCTTAAGATGATCTTTCTGATCTAGCATCTTTTCCAGAGAAGCCATTTGATCCAGACCCATAGTTCGGACAAGGAATGACCAAAGTAGGAGAAGGATCTTTTTATAATTTTCATACTTCCAAAAATATAATATTCCTAAAATATACGAATATCTCAAATATCTTTAATTACTAGACATTATTTCCATAATCTATATAAAAGTGCCTTGATTTTTCTTCTTCTTCACACAAAGATTTGGCACACGTGGTGAGGAAAGAATTCTAATACCGATTAGGTGGCATTAGTATGATATTTTCTCTCATTATGTAATTTTGAACAACCAGAGTGTTCTTGATCTAGTATACATGAAAATATCTTCTCTTGTCACCTCGACCTAGCGAAGTATCTTGATTGACTTGAATTGCTTATGCAACTTTTAGCAATTCTGTTTTTGAGACAGTTTTTGCATCTTGTTTTATTTTTCCCTTTACCATTAGATGATTTAATAACATCGGAAGACATGTCCATTTTTAAAATGGGTAAATCACTAATGGAGGAGGAATAAATAACATTGACAACTAATGCAATATTAGTTGTTTCCTCTACTTCAGAATCGTATGAATCAGAGGTCTCATCAAGAGTTACAGCCAAAGCCTTGCTTCCAGTGTATTTCTTAAGATTGGGACAGTCTTTAGCAATATGACCAAACCCTTTACATTTGAAACATTGCGGATGATATTCATCATCTTCTTCAAGATCCTTTTTGACAGAAACTCCATCATGTGGACGAGAAGATCGATGAGTATCCTTTATGAATCTCTTATTTCTTTTCTATAAGAGATATCGAAACTGTCTGGTAATCAAAGATAATGATTGTTCAATTTCATCATCATAATTTTCTGCAATCTGTTCATCTCAATCATCCATATGTCTATTCTTCTTCATTGGAGCTTTCGAAATTTTTGCAGCTTTAAAAGCAATTCATTTATTTTGAATAGACTGTGATTCATGATCAAAGATCTTTAACTTACCAATGAGTGTGCTTCGCGAGGGAGTTGAAAGATCGTTTTCTTCTATGATTGCATGCTTCTTATAATCGTATCTAGATGGCAATGATCTGAGAATTTTGCATACTATATCCTTTTCATAAATAGTCTTTCCTAACTAGAATAAAGCATTAATTATCTCAGAGAGTTTAATATGAAACTCTTAAAAAGTTTCGTTGTCATCCATTCGAAGGTTTTCCCAATCGGAAGTGAGAGTTTGAAGTCTAGCTTCTTTCTCTGATGAATTTCCTTCGAATACAATCTGAAGATTATCCCAAGATTCTTTCGAAGTTTGACATGTTGATACATGATACTGTAGATCACAACTCACAGCATGTATAATAGCATTCAATCCATCTGAATTCTTCTTTGCAGGTGTCTTTTCTTCGTTTGAAAAATCTACTAAGCGTTTAAACTCGGTTTCTGAATTTTGTATCTTTGGAAGAATATAACCATCGATGACTAATAGCCATGTATTGAAGTCTCGTGATTGAAGAAAAGATCTCATAGCAGATTTCCACCGTAGATAGTTTGTTCCGTCAAATCTTGGCGGTACGTTAATTGAAGTCGATTCATGAGATCTCTAGTTCATTCTTATAGGTTGGATCGCACCAAAAACAGATTGTGAGATATTTTCGTGTTTGCCTTCTCTGATACCAATTGAAAAGGAGAGGGTACTCAAATTTACCTCAAGCTAAAACTTTTCCTACCTATAAGTCCGTTCTCCGAAAGTGATTTTCTATGGACTGAGTCGAGACAATAGAACTAATCGGTTCACACTTTGTGTGATCGTCTACGGATACGAGATCGAGACAATACTACAACGAAGTATGTTTACTTGATAAAAAGGTTCGGACTTAACCAAACACAATAGAATTACTTATCAAGTAAATAGGAATTAACGTTTGTGTAATTTACTTTAAATTATAATAAAGACAATTATAATTGAGGAAAATAAAAGTATATGACACAACAAGATTTTGTTAACGAGGAAAACGCAAATGCAGAAAAACCCCGGGACCTTGTCCAGAATTGAATACTCTCAGGATTAATCCGCTATACAAAATAAATCAACTTCGTATAGTTGAGACCAAGCAACTAAACCTATAGTTCACCTAGTTCCGTTTGTATTCCCACGCCTCCAACTTATGAATAAGTCACGTACTTGGAACAATTCCTTTGGTTTGTATTCCAAACAGTAAAGGAACAACAAATTTGTTTGGTAACAACTCTCTTCAACCAAGTGATGTGAGTTCGACAAAGGCTCTCCTATTTATCTCAATAAACTCCTTCGTCAAGTTCTAAGATCTATCTTATTCTCAACTACCGTAGTAATTTTTAAGATTTTGCAATCAATACTTTTAATCACAAAGAATTGTATTGATGTCAATCTACACAACTAATCAATATAATCTATCACAAGGATAAACAGATTATAGTTGTATCCTCTATACCGAAACAAGTATTGTGCACACCAAAGATTATGAACCCCAAATCAAAAATCTTCAATATCTTCTTTGTCTTTAAATCTTCTTAGATCTTCAATAAACACTTGCACACAGCAACTTGAATCTCTTGTGATCAATCACACACAGAACGGAGTCTGCTAAAATGGATTATCACAAGACGTCTTTAGATCTACAAACAGTCTAAATATCCCTGTCGAAACTTCGATCTATTTTGAGTGAATCTTATATCAGAAGAGAAGATTCTCAAGCATAAACAAACTAGGTGCAATCAAAGTTCAACCACCGTTAGTCAATCAAATCAATCGAAAACAAAAGATAAACCGCAATTATCTAGTTTCCTACCAACGGTACTAATGGAAATTCTCAATCCCAAAGAAGACTTTAAACTGAGGCCGTAAGAGATTTCGCCTAATTAGGTTACTCTCCTCTCCGAATAGGCGGCTTCACCAGTAAAAACACAACTGAGGAAGTTTGCTGTCACGAAGGATTAGTTTGCTAGAAATACAAACTTTCATATTTATAGACCAAGGAAGTTTGGACACCAAGGAATTTCCAAAACCTAAAATATTCTCAAGATATTCATTAAAGCTCATATTCGGTTTCCATAATTCCTGGAAATGCTTTGTCCAAAATAATGACCGAAAATCTCTTTGGAAAATCTCTAACTAGTAAATGCACATTTCTCATTTTCCTAAAATAAAATTAAAAACCTTAAATAAAAGATTCTTAACTTATATATGTTTCGATCCGGGGATTTTCTTTCTTTAGCTATTAAGGAATAACTTTGAACAACTAAAGATAAGCGTTTACTGCATGTGTTCAATGTATGTCGACATCCTTACTTTGTAAGTCCTCTTTCATACTTACAATCTTGAAACCTATTTTCCACACTTTCAAACAAGTTTAGAATTGGTTCATCTGATTTTCAAGAACTATGTGATTGATCAAGAACACTCAATCACAAATCATGGGTTTAACGGATCTACCAAAACAAGTTTCGGTTCTACCTCCATGTGAGTACTGTGCATAGTCACACTAGATTTCCAAAATTCGATTGACTATGTACTAGGATCGGTTCCCCACATATATATGGTATCCAACCTGAATGTGTTGCACATGTCCATATGATCGGTTCCCCTTTGCCTAAAAACATGTTGCACATGTCCATAGGATCGGTTCCTCTTTCTGCTATACGAAGTTGACTCTAGTACATAATCAAGCGACTCTTTAAATGAGTTTTGATTCACTAAAATATGACAATCAAACTTTACATACCAACGCTTGGTGGGTTCAACTGAGTTATGCTCTAACATAGGCTACCTGACAACAAGCCCAGAAAATATTTAAAAAAAAAACAACAAAATTTTCGACTTAAAATCAAAATCTAGGGTTTTGTTAGAAATTGAACCATCTATCAGAGGGAAAAGCAGAGGCACCCAAATAAGCGTAAGAGGAAATTGAAATTCATTCACCAGAAGTTCATGTAGTAAGAACAAAATCATAGTCGGTAGATAAATATATTCAAAATATTTCACAAATAGTTCTGTGGTGTGACAGTGTTATAAATTAAGATCAAAATGTGCCATGCTAGGATAAATATCGAGTACCTTGGGAGTTATTGCTTTTTACCAAACCTGTAAGTGATAGAGATGAATCACATGGTTTGTTTGAAATTTTGGGGTTACTGTTGATTTTTTTTTTAAATTGGTGAATAATTCGTGATTGATGAATTTTGATTGTGTAATGGATGAATTTTGATAGTGTAATGGATGAACTTGGGTTACTTTGAATTTACTTTTTTGATTGTGTAATTGATGAATTTTGAATCTACTGTTTTGATTGCTCTTCTTCATCAATAGGTTTCTGATATTTAGTCGACTATTGTCTATGAAGTGCGGAGGCGGAAGAAGAAGAAGAGAAGGACTAGAGAGTTAGGTTATAAGCAATATTAAATCGTGACCACCGGATTAAAGATTTTATTAAAACCGTTGGATCTGTGCCAGTTCAGAGGTAAACTTGTAAAATAATTATTATTTATTTTTATAAAATTCATTAAGTCAAGTCAGTGACAGTCAACGTCATTTACAAGTACCAAACGCAAAGCTGGACAAATGTTAGACCAAACACTAAAGTTGGAAAAAACCTGAGTACCAAAAACCAAATAACCCAATTATAATTGCGGAAATAGAAAAGTAAAAGACACGGCAAGATTTTGTTAACGAGGAAACCGCAAATGCAGAAAAACCCCGGGACCTAGTCCAGAATTGAATACTCTCAGAATTAAGCCTCTATACAAAATCTAAACAACTTCGTATCGTTGAGACCAAGCAACTAAACCTAGTTCACTTAGTTTCTTCAGTATCCCCGCGCTTCCGACATTCAATAAGTATACACACTGGAACAATTCCTTTGGATATATTCCAAATAGGAAAGGAACAAAAAATCTGTTTGGTAACAAATCTATTGATTCTTTAAGTTTAAATGGAGTTTATTAGTTTAAACGGAAGAGACTTTGCATATGACTTGAGATATCTTTATCTTAAAGAATCAATAGAGTTATTACCAAACAGATTTGTTGTTCCTTTACTGTTTGGAATACGATCTGAAGGAATTGTTCCAGTGCGTGCACTTATTGAATGTCGGAAGCGCAAGGATACTGAAGAAACTAAGTGAACTAGGTTTAGTTGCTTGGTCTCAACTATACGAAGTTGGTTTATATTTTGTATAGCGGCTTAATTCTGAGAGTATTCAATTCTGGACTAGGTCCTGAGGTTTTTCTACATTTGCGGTTTCCTCGTTAATAAAATCTTTCCGTATCATTTACTTTTATTTTCCGCAATTATAATTGTTGTTATTATAATTTAAAGTAAATTACACAAACCTTAATTCCGTATTACTTGGTGGTGAACCTATAGAGTTTGGTTAAGTCCGAACCTATTATCAAGTAATCACACTTTGATTGTTGTATTGTCTCAATCTCGTATCCATAGACGGTCACACAAACTGTGAATACCGATATGTCGTATTGTCTCGACTTAGTCCATAGAAAATCACTTTCGGTAAGTGGACTTATAGGTGGATATTATAAAGATTGTGGTGTATTTCGGTACCCTCGTCTTTTCAATTGGTATCAGAGCAGGAAAAAACGAAAAGATCTAACAATCTATGTATGGTGTTATCCAACCTATAAGATTTGAATCTATGTCTGATACAATTAACGTTATGCAAGAGTATGGATACTCAAATGTTGAAGATGTTATTACTTCGTTGACTCATGATCCAGGAGTTACGAAAACATCTGAGTCTATCTCTGATGGAAAATAAGTTGTTGATAAAGAGTTGGTAAAACTCCTAAAGCCTACTAGATCTCTGTCTACAAGGATGTTGATATTAAATAAATAATCTAATCTTCTTAAGAAAAAGATCAGAGAAAAAGACAGTCAACTAAATATTCTAGCCAAAGAGAATATGGATCTTACTGTCAAATTATAAGCTCTTGGTAAATCTCTTACTCAACATCAAGAGATGCATCCTATGACTCTGACTAGTGATGCTGTTATAATTTCTTCTGATAATGAGGAAATGAAAAGTCCTTGTTTGACTTTTGCAGATTGTGATAACAAAACACGTTTAGTCACATCTGAAACAGATCATAATGATGGTAGTCTGCCTAACTACATCAAGTCAGAAGAGGATGAGAAACCATCTTCTACATCTACTGATGATCAAACAAAATCTTGTCCAAAGGAAACTTTGAACCGATTCTGTGAAAGTGATCTTAAGGAATACAACTTTCAGTCACTTGACAGGAAACTTATACTTCTTCAAAATACTGTGGTAAAAGTTTTGAAAGAAGTTTCTTTTCTTAAAAAACTGAAAGATCATTCCTCAGTAGAAAGACAGAATATACCCCAATCCGATAATGTCAACTCAAAAGAATCAGGAGTAAGAGTTGATAATCGCTTCTGGAAAAAGGTTCCTCCTCATTCATGTCGAAATAGTCCTTGTTTACATTAAGAACGATTCCAGAAAAAAGGAAAGAGAGAATCTCTGCCAAAGGAAATAATCGTGAATTTCCGATAATTGTTTCAAATAATCATACTGATGTGCATAGTAAGGAAATCCTTAGAATGAGAAAATCTTATGAAAATATCATTGAAAGAATGAAGAGAGATTTATCTGCCTCTGAAAATTCTCACATCAGTACAGTTTCTCTAATGATTATACCTTTAAATCAAGGAAGGATCGTCTTCTTGGGAGAAAATACCTTGGGCAGAAATTTCCAAAGAGAAACATGAACTATGTTTCTAATACTAGTTGTAAGCAAGAAAAGGCTTACTCCGGTACAACCTAGTTGTATGGAGATTGTGCACTCTCATCCTAGTTTGTGCTCGTAATATTGGATGGGAAAAGACACATAAATACAAGAGCACAATTTTTGTTTGTATCAGAAAACTCTGTGACAATGTCTGGATAGCTGTGAATCCATGTTTGTCCAAAAAAAAAAAATTGTTCATGTTTATCATGATCTTCCAAAAATAGGTTTTATTGAAAATTTTCAAATTTTAATAAACCTTCCAGCATGAGAGGTTCGGACATAGGAAACAAAATATATTCTGTATATATTTTTGGAATTCCCTGAGTATTTTCGGTCCGAAAGTTGTCTCTTCTTAAGAGAAACTATATCTTGCTTGTATTAAGAAACCCTGAATAATTCTTATTTAAATCCATGAGCATGCCCCCAATAACTCGCAGTATTACAAAGGAAAATAAGGGTTAAGGATTGTCAAGGAATCAATACAGAAAGGAAGAAGAAAAACATATCGAAAATCATGTCTGATTACGATTCCGATAGTTCTGCTGGATCTCAAGATGACTCATGTATGTTGGCTTAAAACCTTCAAGATCCAACAAAAACCAAGTGTATACCTCTGATAGTATGATTGACGATATCCATGGTTTTGAAGAACTAAGAACCAATCTCATAATGACGGTTCGACATCAAGATTGGCTCAAGGATAGGATTGAGGAAACAAAAGTTGATCTTGCAGACATGAAGGTTCAAGTCGAGCAACTTAAAAAAAAAAAGTGGTTGCGGAAAAGTCTCTCGAGACATGCTTCAAGAGTTTGAACACTGATGAAACCTCTGTGAACAATAAGAGCACCTAGAGATTAAGCTATATGCTGTAATGCTTAATCCAAAAAAAAATAGACATTAGTTTTTGATTTATTTCAATTATTGTAAAAGGTCTATTTTTGAATAACACTATCATTATTTACGAATAAAATTATTATTTTATAATTTTTCTTGTGATGGTTTCCTATTACATAGCCTGTGCTTGAATGTCTATATTATTGCTATGTGTTTTTGGTTTATGGGATATATGATTTCGGTTTTCATAACCTTAATATTTGATCTCATATGATGTGAACCCTTATGGTTTGTGTGACTTTTTGATTTAGCGGGATTAGGTTCTATCCCATGTTGGTAGGATTTATCAAAGGATCATAAGGTGTTCCGATTGAGACTCATATGTAAAAAGTTACAATGTGTTGAATAAATTTTTGTTTACATGAGTTGTGTTTAGCATAAACATATGTGTTTCGGGTTTTCAACTCTTTCTATTGGCACGCATTAGTTAAAACCGATTCAACCTTTCTCTGGTAAAGGTTGCTCTTGTTGTTGTTCTTTTGTTCTTGCAGAGGATGACAACATACTGGGGGAGAGTGCTAACTTGAACTTGAGCTTAATGATATATCTTTCTGGGGAGAAAAGGATGCGGAATCTGAGGTAACGAATTTGTTAGTTAATCGTTTTCCTATTTAAGAAAAGCCTGCTTATATTGCATATATTTTGCTTTTGCTTAACAAAATTCCAGTACAATTGATGTATATTCCATTATGTGTGTATGGATGTGTGTGTGTGATTCAATTGTTTCCGGTTAAGAAAAACTGTGTCAATTTATTTGACTTATTGTTTGGTATCTTCCTTATTGTTTGATATCAAGTGTTTTTGCTTAACGAAATTTCGGTGCAATTGCGGTGCTATAATGTCTATGTTGTTTCAATTGCTTCCGGTTAAGAAAAATAATTGTACAAGTCATTAGTTTGGTTTGTATGTATTGTTTATAGCTTAACAAAATACAGGATCATTTGTTTAGCCCAAATCGATTCTGGATAAGAGAAACTTTCTGATCATAGTTAGACTTATCGAATTGAAGGATTTGGTTATTCAAGTCTAATCGGATGCCTTGAAAAGAAATATTAGTTAACTAACCTAGTACTTGTCTTGTATAAAGTGAAAGTTCTAAGTTATTGTATGGATAATTAGAACTTGATGAGAGAAATAAAGTTAATTCTAATCTTTATTTTGGTCTTATCGAAATAAGCGATTGTATGTTTACAATCGATTTAACAAGGGAACTAAGTTTCTTAGTCAATTTGTTAAACTATTAGGAAAAATTGCTTCGGGAAATTGTTTCCTTGATAACATATTAAAACTAAATTAATTATAGTTTCGGTTTTGATATTGGTTATCTAAAGTGGTATGTGAAACCTTCGTGCTTAACTCTTATAGGTTATACAAGTCTTTTAGATTTGTAATATCCTTTCGGTTTGACCTTTATTTGCTCGAACCTTTTTCATTTTGTGACAAAAATGGGGGAAAATATATGGAGTAAACAAGTGATTTGATCACTAAGGAAAGGACAATTGTGCTTAAATGTTATATCCAACGAAAGAATAAAGTATTGACTAAGGGGAGAAACATTTCATATTGTTGTATTCACAAAGGTGGAGAAATACTACACAGTATACCTTATGTGATGGTTGTAGTTATTTGAACTACAAAAGGGGAATAACAAAGATGTTCGAATTGAAAATCTACCTATCTTACCTTTAAGGGGAGTATTAGATTTGTTATTCAAATGTCAACAGTGGCATTTATTAATTGAATATATGCAGGTTATTGTGTTGTTGAAACTTGCAATCAAGCGTATGTTTAATGAATTCTTGTAATTTGTTTTTCCATATGTATTAAGAGTTTTGTCACTAAAATTGACAAAGGGGGAGATTGTTAAAGCATAGCTCGGTTGAGCCCACCAAGCATTGGTATGTCAAGTTTGGTTGTCATATTTTAGTGTGCCAAAACTCATCTAAAGTCGCTTGTTTAAATACTAGAGTCAACTTCGTTTAGGTTAGACTAGAAAGTCTAGGAATATTGAGACATACAAGTATTACTCCGAAGACCTGAAGAATGTGAAGAATAACGAGCTACAACGACGACATCATCCTTCCTATTGAGGTTAGTAATATTGACTTGGACTATTTCTTTCCTAACATATCTTTCAAGTCGTGCTATATTGAAAACATAACTGCAAAGATGTGAATGGTTATATTACTCTAGTGGTGAGACATGATCACATGATCATAGTGTTAAGGAATTAGAATACGAAGTATAACGCTTATCTTTTGAACTTCGTATATATGACATCAACATAATCATATGAATGCTATTGTGATTATGTATATGGGTAAAGTTGAAGATTTCATCCTAGGAAACAATGTTTACATTTGTTTAAAGGAAGTACATTCATGAACTTGTTTTATGAATCAAAATGGAAATCACAGGCTTTTTGGTATTGTTATTCATTGCATATCTTTGGATTACCAATATGTGTGAATTAGTAGAACCGATCATAACTTGTTATTTATCTTGTTATAACTAATCACAGTGCTTGACTTATGATTTGGTATGACTAGTTTTTATTAATTAGTGTAACCGATCCTAAGTAATCACCTAAGATGGTATGATCGATATTTGTAATTGGTGTTGCCGATCCTAGTAATTGGTGTGACCGATCACAAAATAATTTTGTGATCGATCCTTGTAATTGGTGTAACCGGTCCTAGTAATTGGTGTAACAGATCCTAGTGTGTGACCGATCACAAGCAATACCATGAGTATATGGTAACCGGTCCAGGTAATTGACGTAACCGATCCTGGTAACTGAGGTAATCGGTCATGGTAACTTGTGTGTTCGATCACAAGTAATCCATATTAAGGTAGAACCGGTCTTTGTGATTGTTTGAACCGATTGAACCCATGATTGTGATTTGATATTTGATCAATCATTTAGTTGTCTTGGAATACAGATGGACCAATTCTAAACTTGTTTGGAAGTGTGGTATAATCGATTCCAAGATTGTAAACATGAAAGAGGATTTACAAAGAAACGATGTCAACATACTTTGAATACGTACAGTAACTCTTATCTTTTATTGTTCAAAGATATTCCTTAATAACTCAAAGAGATCCCGGTCCGAAATAAATTAAGAATCTTTTAATTAAGGTTGTTAGTCTTATATGCTTTAATTGCTAGCAATTAAATGCATATATCTAGAAAATAAAAACTAATAATGTGCATTTACCGATGGGAGATTTTCTATTGAGAGATTTCGGAAATATTGGACAAAGCATTTCCAGGAATTATGAAAACCGATTTTGGGCATTTATTGCATATCTTGAGAATATTCGGTTTTGGAAATTCCTCAGTGTCCAAACATCCTTGGTTAAGTTTGTATCTTTTGCAAACTATCCTAAGTGCCAGGCAAACTTCATCTTTTTGTTGTTTCTGGTGGAGCCGTCTATCTGGAGAGGAAAGTACCCTAATTAGGCGAAATCTCATACGACCGCTCGTTTAAATACTTCTGTGGGTTCAAGAAGCTCTACGAGTACCGTAGGTGGAAAACTAGATAATTGCAGTTTATTAGGTTTTGATTGATTTGATTGACTAACAGTTGTTGAACTTTGATTGCACCTAGTTTGTTTATTCTTGAGAATCTTCTCTTCTGATATAAGATTCACTCAAACTAGATCGAAGTTTCAACGAGATATTTAGAAATGTTTGTAGATCTAAAGACATCTTGTGATAATCTATTATTAGCAGACTTTGTTCTGTGTGTAATTGATCACAAGAGATTCAAGCGGTGTTGTGCAGGTTTAATTGAAGATTAAAGAAGATTTAAAGACGAAGAAGATTTCTTATTGGTTTCTCATATCTTTGTGTAACACAAATCTTGATCGGCTGGGATCCAACTAGAATCGGATTTATTCGATTGATTAGTTGCATGAGATATGCATCGCTTTATAGTCTCTTGTTATATTTTATATTCATTGATTGCAAGTATAAACTCTGCTACTTTGGTAGTTGTTGGATAGATTGATCTAACCAGGCAAAGGAGTTTATTAGTTTAAACCGAAGAGCCTTTGCATATGACTTGAGATATCTTTATCTTAAAGAATCAATAGTGTTGTTACCAAACAGATTTGTTGTTCCTTTACTGTTTGGAATACGATCCAAAGGAATTGTTTCAGTGCGTGCACTTATTGAATGTCGGAAGCGCAGGGATACTGAAGAAACAAGTGAACTAGGTTTAGTTTCTTGGTATCAACTATACAAAGTTGGTTTAGATTTTGTATAGCGGCTTAATTATGAGAGTATTCACTTATGGACTAGGTCCGGGGATTTTTCTGCATTTGCGGTTTCCTCGTTAACAAAACCTTGTTCTGTCAATTACTTTTATTTTCCGAAATTATAATTGTTGTTATTATAATTTAAAGTAAATTCCACAAACGTTAGTTCCGTATTACTTGATAGTGATCCTATAGAGTTTGGTTAAGTCCGAACCTATTATCATGTAATCACACTTTGATTGTTGTATTGTCTCGATATCGTATCCATAGACAATCAGACAAAGTGTGAATACCGATTTGTCGTATTGTCTCGACTTAGTCCACGGACAATCACTTTCGGTAAGAGGACTTATAAATGGATATTTTAAGGATTGTGGTGTATTTGGGTACCCTAGTCTTTTCACAAATCATATATATGGGCTCAATCGGTTATACCTCAATATGGATATACTTTTGATCGGTCACACCACTTACCAGGATCGGTTACACCAATTACAAGGATCAATTACATATACTCAAGATCGGTCACACCAATTACTAGGATCAGTTACACCATTACTAGGATTGGTCACACCAATTACAAGGATCTATCATACCAACACATGGTGATTACTTAGGATAGGTTATACTAATTAATAATAACCAGTCATACCAAATCATAAGTCAGGCATTGTGATTAGTTATACCAAGATACATAACATAGTTACGATCGGTTTTACCAAATCACACATATTGGTCATCCAAAGATTTGCAATGAATAGCCAAACCAATAAGCCTAATGATTTCCCTTACGATTCACGAAACAAGTTCATGAATGTACTTCCTTTAAACAAATGTAAAACATTGTTTCCTAGGATGAAATCTTCACCGTAACCCATTCACATAATCATAACCATATATACAAGATTATGTCGATGTCATATTTATGAAGTTCAAAAGATAAGCGTTATACTTCGTAGTCTAATTCCCTAATACTATGATCATACTTTTATGATCATGTCACATCACTGGAGTATTATATAATATGTACAGTTTATATAGCTTCCCGGTTATGTTTTCAATATAGAACGACTTGAAAGATACGTTAGGAATGAAACAGTTCAAGTCAATATTACTAACCTCAAGTGGAAGGATGATGTCGTCATTGTAGCTTGATACTTCTTCACATTCTTCAGGTCTTCGAAGTAATACTTGTATGTCTCAACATTCCTAGACTTTCTATTCTAACCTAAACGAAGTTGACTCTAGTATTTAAACAAGCGACTTTAGATGAGTTTTGACACAATAAAATATGACAACCAAACTTGACATACCAACACTTGGTGAGTTCAACCGATATATTCTCTAATACTAGTGATCTTCACAAGAAAGTTGAACAATTGTTTACTACTCTTAAGAGGTGTACAAAACTAACAGGAAAACCCAAATGGGAAAGTAGTGTTAGTATGAGAGCTTTTGATCTAAAATCAACATCACCCTTTCAATGGTTCCTTGATAGTAGATGTAGCCGGCATATGACAGGTGATCTTTCTTGGTTTGTGAACACAAACGATTTTGAAGGAGGACCAATAACACTCGGAGATGGGAGTTTCTGCTACAAAAGCAAAAAGGGGACGATCAAATTACCAAGTGTTCCTGAAATCCATGATGTCGTATATGTTAAATGTATGACTGATAATCTTCTTTTTGTTAGTCAAATTTGTGACAAAGGCCATAAAGTTGTCTTCACTGCGAATGGATGTGACATTGTAGACAAGACTGAAAAAGTAATTTTCCAGGGAACTTGTGGTAAAAATAACTGTTATCTCTTGGATACTCAGTTTAATAATTATTGCAATTTGACTAAGGTGGAATCTACACATCTCTGGCATGAGCGTTTTGGTCACATCAATTATCGTCTTCTAACTAAGATAATTAATAAAGAACTTGTTAGGGGCGCTCCAAAAATCAATGCCAAGATTGATGGTGTCTGTGGTGCCTGTCAATAGGGTAAACAAACTAAAGTCCACATAAATCATCTCGATTGTTTTTTACTAAAGCTCCACTTTATTTAATTCATATGGATCTCTTCGGTCCTATTCAACAACCTAATGTTGCTGGAAAGAAGTATGCTTTAGTTATGGTAGATGATTACACCAGATTCACTTGGGTGGCATTTTTAGCCCATAAAAATGAAAGCCTAAGTGAGTTTAAGATTACTATTAATAGAATCCAGAATGAACATGGTCGCAAACTAAAGAAAATTAGAAGCGATCGTGGAACTGAGTTCAAAGACACCAAAGTGTTTGAATTCTGTGATAGACTGGGGATTATTCAACAATACTCACCACCCATTACTTCACAAGCCAATGGAGTTGCAGAAAGGAGAAATAGGAATATTCAGGAAATGGAAAGGGTAATGCTCCATAACAAAAATTTACCATTAAAGTTTTGGAGAGAAGTTATTTTTACAGCATGCTATTTGATCAACCGTGTTTATTTACGGTCTAAGTCCCTAAATACTCCTTATGAGTTGTGGTATGGTAAGAAACCCAACTTACACCATCTCGGAGTGTTTGGCAGTAAGTGTTACATTTTAAAATATCGAGAACAGAAAGGAAAATTTGATTCCAAAAGCGATGAAGGTATTTTTCTTGGCTATGCATCTGACAGTCATGGTTTTCGACTGTACAATCTCAGAACCCATGTTATGATGGAATCATCAAATGTTATCATTGACGATCTGAGCGATTTCCGTCATGATGACTCTCTTGCTGAATTGCCTCCAACGGAAACAATTGAGAAAGTCAAAGAGGTTTCAGAATCAGTAGAAGTTGTACCAACTGTTGCAGATCCTAAAATTTCTAGTGACGAGGAGAAAACCCCTAGTCAGGGTATTCCTGTTGAAGGTGAACGTGCTCCACCACGACATCTATGGATTCAAATGAATCATGATACTAACAGTATTATTGTAGGAATAGATTCTACAGCTAAGACGAGAGGTCAACTTCAAAATATTTGCAATTTTGGATGTTATCTATCGCAAGTAGAACCAAGAAACATTGATGAAACTCTTAGCGATTCCTTTTGGGTGAATGCAACGCATGAAGAGTTAAATCAATTACAAAGACAAGATGTATGGTAACTCGTACCTTGTCCCTATAATGTAAATATTGATGGTACTAAATGTATATTCAAGAACAAGTCATATGAATTTTGCACAATTGTCATAAACAAAGGTAGACTTGTCTCTCAGGGATATTCATAGATTGAAGGTATCGACTTTTACAAAACCTTTGCTCCTGTGGAACGCCTTGAGTCAATTAGATTATTATTAGCTCATGCTTGTTTTCTCAAGACTAAGCTATTTCAAATGGACGTAAAATACGTATTCTTGAATGGATGTTTAAAGGAAGAGGTCTATGTTTCTCAACCTAAAGGATTTGAAAGTTCAGAATTTCCAGATCACGTCTTTAGGCTCAGAAAGGAATTGTACGGGTTAAAACAAGCACCTCGTGCCTGTTTTGAAAAACTAACTACTTCTCTTCTTAGGAAAGGTTTTTCGAGGGGTGGAGATGATAAGATGCTTTTTACCAAATGGAGTGGGAAGGAGGTTGTTATTTCTTAAGTCTATGTAGATGATATCATCTGTGGATCGACTTACGAGAAACTTGCAAAGGGTTTTCAAGTGTCTCTTGGAATGAATTTGAGATGAGCAGTGTTGGTGAATTAAAATTCTTTTTGGGATTAGAAATTCAACAACACAAGGATGGAATACATTTATCTCAAGAAAAGTATGCTAGGGATATTGTAAAAAATTTCGGTCTTGATAAGTCTACTCCAAAACTTACTCCCATGACCACTATTGGTAAACTTCACAGAGATAAGAAAGAAATCAGTGTGGATCGGAAACTTTATCGATCCATCATTGGAAGTTTTTTATATCTTACAGCTACCAGACCTGATATTGCTTTTAGTGTTGGTTATTATGCTAGATTTCAGGCAAATCCGAAGTAATCTCATCTTACTGTTGCAAAACAGATCATGCGATACGTTCAACACACTATCGGTTATGGTCTATCTTATACTTTTGATATGAACATTGAACTGCTTATTCAGATGCTGACTGGGCAGAATGTGTGGAAGACAGAAAGACTACATCCGGGGGATTTTACTATGTAGGGTTGAATGTTGTGGCGTGGCATAGCAAGAAACAAAAATCACAATACCTATCAACATGTGAAGCATAATATATTGCTGCAGGTTCGTGTTTTACTCAACTTCTATGGATGAAACAAATGCTTGCTGACTAAGGAATTAACACTGAAATAATGAAGATATTTTGTGATAACTCAAGAGCGATTTGCATCACTGAGAATCCTGTTGAGCACTCAAGAACTAAGCGCATCGATATAAAGTATCATTCTATCAGAGATCTCTATGAAAATGGTATTATTAACATGGAATTTGTGCCATCCGAACAACAATTGGCGGATATTCTCACCAAACCTCTAGATACTGCAACGTTTCAATACTTACGGCAGTCTATTGGTGTTGTTTTGGTTCATTAGATTTCTAGCTTTTTATGTTGCCTCTGGATTTATCTATATCTTTTGGGCAATAAAAGATTGAAGTTCCAGTGTAGTGTGGTTTAAATTCCGCATTTGTTTCTAGTGTTGTATTTTGTTTCTGTTAGGTATCAAAGTATACAAAGAAATCCTTCTTTTCTTGTAAAAGTAAGGTCGCTCAGGTTGTTCTCTTGGGAATTACATCAAATGGGGGAGAGTTCTTAATTGAACTTGTGCTTAATTGCCATATATTTGTGGAGAGTGCGGCTGTGGGATATTGTAGGAGTTATCTTGTATCTTTATAACTCCTTGATGAATACACTAAGTTTCAACTATGTGAAATCATCGAAACAAAGTTGATATGTTCTCTTTTAGTCATGAAGTATCTTTTTGAAAATTTCATTATGATCCCATAATTTTCATACTTTTGCCAATTTATATTGACAAAAAGGGGGAGAATTATTTGGTAGTTCACACTACATACATATGTTTTACGGATCATTATGTAAGGCGGAGTGGTTTTCGTTGTAAGATGGAAGTATTGACTAAGGGGGAGTGATACATATCACCATAGTATTATTTCAAAGTTGTGATACAATTGGACTTTGATTATCTATAATAATACTATGACACTGTATAACAATGATTGAGAACATCTGTTTTCTTATTGTTATGGCTACAAATCTTCAACAACACTGAGTTGAACATGTTCAGAATCGCGGAAGTACTTGGAGTTGTTAGAGCGTTGCTCGGTCGAACTCGCACCCGTTGCTATCTCAAGCATGATTGTCAATGTTAGTGATCAAAATTATAAGTCTTGATTTCTAGTCTATTATAGCTAAGTCTCGGACTAGGATAGAAAGTGTAGTTGAGCTCAAGGACTTCATAGTGATTCATCATACAAGTAGAAGAACTACTCAAGGAACCGGTGGAACTTCTCGACAAAAAGGTATGTGAAGACTTGAACTTATCTATCACTCAAAAGTCTATCTACTCTATCTCCTACTCTTTGAGACAAGAAGTCATATGCTATATATATAGACTTGGATTATACACATTTGGTATTTCGAGCCGAGTATACCTCGCCTATTTATATCTCGAAATATGTGTTGGTAAGCTTTTCGCTTCGATCAAGTTTATCTTTACCATGTGACGAAAGTCATGATATGTTTCAATCATCTTGAAAATTGCTTTGACGAGAAATGGTGTAACAACTATATAACGTCCTCTTAGACTGTTTCAATGATTGGAATGAGAGTTTAGATTACATAACCAATGGTGTACCTAAGAATTGTTGTGGAAACACATTTATGTATAAGTCTTATTCCTTGAACAAAAGTTTGTGAACTTTGTTGATCAAGAGAACCAGAAGAATGGCGTGAGCCAAGTCCGCGAACCCAGTCCGCGAACTGCCGAAGTTCTCAAACCCGAGAATTTCTGCTGGAGTTGACAAAATACTTTCGTGAAGCTAAGTCCGCGAACCCAGTCCGTGAACCGGCGAAGTTCACATACCCGAGAATTTCTGCTGGAGTTTGTAAACTCTGCCCGGTAACTTAAGTCCGCGAACCTAGTTTACAAACTTGAGAAGGTTATATATCTGAAGATGATTTCTGAACTTAAACTTAAAAAGACTAAGGAATGCAGTTTGCAAACCGTGGCTATAAAAGTTCATGAATAGATTCAAGTGAATCAAATCATCTTTGCTTCAATTGTGTCTTATGTAGTACATAAGATTTCCTTGCAATTGAACAACTCTCTAACTAGTTCATTTGAAGTCATTTGAATTAGTTATGGTGAAGAAGAACATGGTTGATATGAAGTATTCATATGGCTAACCTTTTGGTTAACTATTGTTGAACCAAAAAGTGCATACGTTTGGGTACGGTTAACAAACCTAGAAGCGTGCGTTTTCAAGTGTGTGTAACAAGCTAAGTTTTCGATCTAACGGTTGAGAAATACTATCTTGAATCTAAATCAGGTTTTCATCCAACGGTGAATATTGAATGCTTTATTACTAAGCTAACATTGATTGCAAACCCTGATTTGAAAAACTATATAAAGGAGACATCAAGTATTGTGCAAAACTAATCCCCACACCTTACGTGTAATACTAGTTTGCATACTAGAGTTAATTCTCCTTTAACCTTTGGTTTTCTTCTTCTAAAACCAGGTTAAAAACTTAAAGACTTCATTGAGATTGTGAAGCCAGACCGATACTACTTTTATCGTAGTTGTGTGATCTGATCTCGCATCTTCTATCGTACGAGTACAAACAGATTGATTGGCTTGAGATTGATATCTCCGATAGGCAAGATATAAAAAGTAATCACAAACATCTTCGTCTCATTATTTTTGATTCCGCAACATCTTGTTTAGCTACCATACGGTTAAGATTGTTGTGAGGTGATTGATAACTCTAGGCTGTTCTTCGGGAATATAAGACCGGATTATCAATTGGTTCCTCTTCACCTTGATTATTATCAAAATACGGAACTAAACCTTTAGGGTTTATCTGTGGGAGACAGATTGATCCTTTGATAGACTTGTCTGGGTGATACAGATTTGTTTATTGTCAAAGCCTGCGATTTTGGATCGTAGCAACTCTTAGTTGTGGGTGAGATCAGCTAAGGGAATCAAGTGCGCAGTATCCTGCTGGGATCATAGGAGTAGGAGCATAACTGTACCTTGGATCAGTGGGAGATTGATTGGGGTTCAACTACAGTCCAGTCCGAAGTTAGCTTGGAGTAGGCTAGTGTCTGTAGCGGCTTAATACAGTGTGTGTTCAATCTGGACTAGGTCTCGGGGTTTTTCTGCATTTACGGTTTCCTCGTTAACAAAATTTCTGGTGTCCATGTTATTTAAATTTCCGCATTATATTGTTTTATCTTTATAATTGAAATAATATACAGGTTGTGTGTTAGATCATCAATTAGAGTAATCCAACCTTTGGTTGTTGATTTTCATTGATTGATCCTTGGATATTGGTCTTTGGTACCATCCAAGTTATCCCTTGTATTTGATTAGAACTCGCAGTTCTTGCTTGAGTAAATCAAATCAAGAGAGACATATGAACTCGTTGATATACTTTTAATTGACTGAGTCTTGTTGATTCTCTTAAAAGTGTATTCGAGTTTGTCCATACAGATTGCTAAGCGAAATATTGGATGGTGTTGTTATACCCCCGCCTTTTCAATTGGTATCAGAGCAGGCAAACACGTTCAAGACCTTACAAGTCTGTGTTTGTAGCGATCTGACTCTATGGACAGAGGTTCTATCCCTATTAACGTACCACCAGTCTTCGATGGCTCTAATTAATTATGGTGGAAATTTTTTATGCGAGCTTGTTAGAGCATTGCTCGGTCGAACTCGCATGCGTTTCTATCTCAAACATGTTTGTCAATGTTAGTGTTCAAAACTATAAGTCTTGATTTCTAATCTATTATAGCTAAGTCTGGGACTATGATAGAAAGTGTAGTTGAGCTCAAGGACTTCATGGCGATTAATCATATAAGAATAAGAACTACTCAAGGAATCGGTGGAACTTCTCGACAAAAAGGTATGTGAAGACTTGAACTTATGTATCACTCAAAAGTCTATCTACTCTATCTCTTACTCTTTGAGACAAAAAGTCGTATGTTATATATATAGACTTGGATTATACACATTTGGTATTTCGATCCAAGTATACCTCGCCTATTTATATCTCGACATATGTGTTGGTAAGCTTTTCGCTTCGATCAAGTTTATCTTTACCTAGTGACGAAAGTCATGATATGTTTCAATCACTTTAAAAATTGCTTTGACGAGAAATGGTGTAACAACTGTATAACGTCCTCTAAGAATGTTTCAATGATTGAAATGAGAGTTTAGATTACATAACCAATGATGGACATAAGCATTATTGTGGAAACACATTTATGTATAATTCTTATTCCTTGAACAAAAGTTTGCGAACTTTGTTGATCAAGAGAAACCGGAAGAATGGCTTGTTGCCAAGACCGCAAACTTAGTCCGCGAACTGCCGAACTTCTCATCCCGATAAATTCTGCTGGATTTGATAAACAAGTTGCGTGAGTACCAGTCTGCGAACCCAGTCGGCGAACCAGCGGAAGGTATTTTGCCGAGATTTTCTGCTGGAGTTTGTAAACTCTGCCCGGTTGCTTAAGTACGCGAACCTAGTGTGTGAACTTAAGAAGGTTATATATCTGAAGATGATTTATGAACTTAAACGTATAAAGACTAAGGAATGCAGTATGCAAACCGTGGCTATAAAATTTCATGAACCGATTCAAGTGAATCAAATCATCTTTGCTTTAATTGTGTCTTGTGTATTACATAAGATATCCTTGCAATTGAACAACTCTCTAACTATTTTATTTGAAGTCATTTGAACTAGTTATAGTGAAGAAGAACGTGGTTGATATGAAATGCTCATATGGCTAACCTTTTGGTTGACTATTATTGAACCAACAAGTGCATACGTTTGGGTACGATTAACAAACCTAGAAGCGTGCATTGTCAAGTGTGTGTAACAAGCTAAGTTTTCGATCTAACGGTTGAGAAATACTATCTTGGATCTAAATCAGGTTTTCATCCAACGGTGAATATTGAATGCTTTATTACTAAGCTAACATTGATTGCAAACCCTGATTTGAAAGACTATATAAAGGAGACATCAAGTATTGTGCAAAACTAATCCCCACACCTTACGTGTAATACTAGTTTGCATACTAGAGTCAATTCTCCTTTAACCTTTGGTTTTCTTCTTCTAAAACCAGGTTAACAACTTAAAGACTTCATTGAGATTGTGAAGCCAGACCGATACTACTTTTATCGTAGTTGTGTGATCTGATCTCGCATATTCTATCGTACGAGTACAAACAGATTGATTGGCTTGAGATTGATATCTCCGATAGGAAAGATATAAAAAGTAATCAAAAACATCTTCGTCTCATTATTTGTGATTCCGTAACAACTTGTTTCGCTACCATACGGTTAAGATTGTTGTGAGGTGATTGATAACTCTAGGCTGTTCTTCGAGAATATAAGACCGAATTATCAATTGGTTCCTCTTCACCTTGATTATTATCAAAAGACGGAACTAAACCTTTAGGGTTTATCTGTGGGAGACAGATTGATCCTTTGATAGACTTGTCTGGGTGATACAGATTTGTTTATTGTCAAAGCCTGCGATTTTGGATCGTAGCAACTCTTAGTTGTGGGTGAGATCAGCTAAGGGAATCAAGTGCGCAGTATCCTGCTGGGATCATAGGCGTAGGAGCATAACTGTACCTTGGATCAGTGGGATATTGATTGGGGTTCAACTACAGTCCAGTCCGAAGTTAGCTTGGAGTAGGCTAGTGTCTGTAGCGGCTTAATACAGTGTGTGTTCAATCTGGACTAGGTCCCGGGGTTTTTCTGCATTTGCGGTTTCCTCGTTAACAAAATTTCTGGTGTCTGTGTTAATTTAAATTTCTGCATTATATTGTTTTATCTTTATAATTGAAATAATACAGGTTGTGCTTTAGATCATCAATTAGAGTAATCCAACCTTTGGTTGTTGATTGTCATTGATTGATCCTTGGATATTGGTCTTTGGTACCATCCAAGTTATCCCTTGTATTTGATTAGAACTCGCAGTTCTTGCTTGAGTAAATCAAATCAAGAGAGACATATGAACTCGTTGATATAATTTTAATTGACTGAGTCTTGTTGATTCTCTTAAAAGTGTATTCGAGTTTGTCCATACAGATTGCTAAGCGAAATATTGGGTGGTGTTGTTATACCCCCGCTTTTTCAATTGGTATCAGAGCAGGAAAACATTGTAAACCTTAAAAGTTTGTGTTTGTTCGATCCTCAAAATCCTTTCTTATGGGAAATATTTTTGGGAGACTTGCTCATGGAATCTGTAACGCACACCATAACTCCTTAAAGGTTGTTTAGAGATTATCACACTTCATTCCTATGGGTTCACATGATAATCCTATACCATCCAGTATATTGGAAAATCTAGATGTGAAGAAACGATCTAAGGAAAAAAAATAAAAAGAATTTTCGAAGAAAACATGGTCAATGCTCAAGGGTATAGACTCTCACAAGAATTATGCTTAATCTCTTTGAGGAATACTACCATAAAGGTTCCATTGTCAAGGAACTGTTCAGAGCGTTTGAAAGTGTTTTACAATTCTTAGAAAAGCTTAATTCCATAGAGAATTTAAATTGTTCTGATAAAAGTTTTGCGCCTGTCAAATCATTTTCTAATGATACACAAACTGTTCTCAGCGCCAATACATGTGAGGCCAATAAAAATCATTCATATGGATTTGGCAGAGGAACCATTTATCAGAAAAGGTCATCTCTTGGTCATAAGAAAAAGAACCCATGTGACTCTAAGTATTATCCTTATGCTTATACTCCTGACTCTGGGTATAAAAATCAATCAGAAAAATTGCATGGAATTTTCTATGCAGTTTCCAACTCTTGACTCAGGATTGGGTCTACCCCATTTGTATATAACTTGAAATGAGGCAAGTACGGGTTGAGTTTTGTTTTAAGTTTCTTTTATTATGTCTCTATAATAAGATATTTTCAGTTGGTACTTTATTTTATGATGTTTGTACCTTAAAAACCTACGTATCTGAGTGGGTCGCGGTTCGTGTATGGGTCCAAGCCCATGAGTGGGGTTTATAAAAGAAGGAAGTTCGCGTACCTTCTCCCTCATCCCGTTAGTCCGCGTACGAGAACCTCTAGGTTTTTTTGTGATTCCTCCATTAAAGCTTATTTGGAGAAATCAAAAGGAAGGGTGTTTAAGGTTCTCTTCAAGTAAGTAATTTCCTCTTGGTCCTCTCTTTTTCTAAGATCTATGATGAATTCTAAGAGCATGAAAAGGAGTTCAAAAAGCTCAAAAATCTCTAGCTTGAATTCTCCTTGGGACCAAAATTCTCTTAGAATTAGGTTTGTGAATGATTCTTGTGCTAGAACGTTTGAAAGGATTGCATCTAAAGGCTTTATTTTAGAAAAGAGATTGGAGATCTCTAGTGGACATGAAGAGGATTTGGTTTTCTTTAAAAAATTCAATCTTGGAAATATCTTTGATGGTCTTGGTCAAGGTTTTGATTCTCTCACAAGGATTTTCTATGCCAACATTCATGATGTTGATTTCAATAAGATGGAATTCAAATCCATGATAAATAGAGAAAGATTTATTGTTGATAGAAAATTAATTTCAAGGATTACCGGAATACCGTTGGGAAACGTACGGCTACCTAGACCAAGTGATGAACGTCCATCCTATGATGATATCTCTATTGGGCTTTGCGGCAAGAAGGTTGTTTGGAGTCAAGGAAAGTTTCCTACTAATGATCTTAATATTGCTTTAATGGCTTTTGGAAAACTTGGTATCTCCAACGTTTGCCCCTCCAAAATTGAAAATTCTTGGTGGAGTCATGAGTTTGCGGAATTAGTCTATTTCCTTGAATCGGGTATTCCAAGTCTCGATATTTGTGGTTTTATCATCTTTCAAATGATGTCGATGACTTCACCCGTCAAGATGTTAGGTTACCTTGCTTAATTAGTCAAATTTGCCGTGATCGTGGTCTTGATTTAATTGGCAACTCTCTTGGGGTTCCCAAACTGGTTCGTCCGTGTACCTTTAGACGCATAAGGGAAAATGTTCGTAAGCGACAAAGAGATGCTTCTCTTGATATTTATGACCCTACCGTCTTGAGCCTTCTTCAAAAGATTCACAAGGTAGTGCGTAAGGTGAATTCAAGGGTAAAGTGCGTGAAAGAACAATTATCCATGGTTGCAACTAAGTTTCCCGAACTCAAGAAAGAATTGGACTCAATTCAAGCATCTTGGAGTTTGTCCGATGAAGAAGATGACGAGTAAAGGTTCTTGTCATAATTGCCTAGTATATCTTCTTTTTGATTTAGTTGGAAGAATAATTAGTGCTTGAATATCAATGATTGTGACTACACATAGCTATTATTTTTCATCTTCTTATTTTTTTAGGTTTATTTTGTTTAAATTCTAAAAATATGTGGAGGATGATATTTTTGCAATACTAATCTTTAGGATTTGATATATTGCAATTTGCTATGCGATATTGGTGTTTACGTCCGTGAACTATGTTTGTCCCATACTCTGTCAAAAGTAAAGTCGTTTGTGATCGGTATTCACGTACTGGTAAAAGAATGAATAGACTTTTGACGAATACAAAAGTTAAGCCTATATTGTCAAACATTTGATGGAAGATAGGTTAAAATCTTTTGTTTTCAAGGATTATGTCTATTAATTGTCGTTATGCAAATAGTGATTGAAGATAAAATGAATCCTTGAGTATTCCGTAGTATTGATCATCCCTGATCCATATCTTTATGTATTACTGTGAGGCTCCGTAATGCATCTTATGTTGAGCACTAAAACAACAAAGTTGATTTATTATCTTAGTTGGTGTTCCGTAAGATATGTTATGTCGAACATATTGAACTAAATTAATCATCTTGTTTGGTTATTTAGTTATTGCTCCGTAAGTTTTCTTATGTCGAGAAAAACAAATGACAATTAAATTGATTACTTTTGTGATTAGTTTGGTTGTGTATTCCAATTATATTAATTATGGGTTCTCTTGTAATTAATCTAGTTGAGTATTTTCATGTCTCCATAAGTTCATTTATGTTGAGCATAATCAATTGAATTGATCACCTCTTGTGTTTAATTCGATTGCGTATTCCGATCAAATTAATCACACTTGTGATTAATTTGATCGAGTTTTTTTTGGATATAGAAAATCATTCTCGTGGTTTTTGGTGTCCAATAAAATCCTTCTTTTCTTTTGAAATTAAGGTCGCTCTTGTTGTTCCTTCGGGAATAACATCAAATGGGGGAGAGTTCTTTTGAACTTGGGCTTAATGGTCATATCTTCAGGGGTGTGCGGTTGTGGAATATTAGAGGGGTTATCTTGTATCTTTAAACTCCTTGATGAATGCATTTAGCTTCGGCTTTATGATTGCATCTAAATTAGCTGGTATGTATTCTTCTTTTAGTATATGAAACGTTTCTTTCGGAAATTTCATTAGGATCCCGTTCTTGTACCTTTGCCAATTTTATTGACAAAAAGGGGGAGAATTAATATGTAATTCATACGACAAATACATATGGTTTTCGGATCATTATGTAAAGGGGAGTGGTTTCCATGTGAGATGGAGTATTGACTAAGGGGGAGTGATACATATCACCATAGTATTATTGTTGAAGTTGTGATACAATTGAACTTTGACACTGTGTAATAATACTATGCCACTGTATAACAATGATCGAGACCGATGCTTTCTCGTTGTTATAGCTACGGATCTTCAAAAACGGTGATAGTAAACTTACAACCTTTGGGATCATTGGAGTACTTGGAAGTGACGAAGATTTCGAGGAATGTTGAAGATTAGACATGTGGAATAGGAGCTACTAAAATTTCTTTATCTTTTTTGTATTCCATATGTATTGATAGTTTTTCACTAAAAATGACAAAGAGGGATATTGTTAGAGCATTGCTCGGTCGAACTCGTATGCGTTTCTATCTCAAGCATGTTTGTCAATGTTAGTAATCAAAACTATAAGTCTTTATTTGTAGTCTATTATAGCTAAGTCTCGGACTAGGATAGAAAGTGTATTTCAGATCAAGGACTTCATGGAGATTCATCATACAAGAAGAAGAACTACTCAAAGAACCGGTGGAACTTCTCGACAAAAAGGTATATGAAGACTTGAACTTATCTATCACTCATAAGTCTATCTACTCTATCTCCTACTCTTTGAGAAAAGAAGTCGTATGCTATATATATATAGACTTGGATTATACACATTTGGTATTTCGAGACGAGTATACCTCGCCTATCTATATCTCGAAATATGTGTTGGTAAGCTTTTCGCTTCGATCAAGTTTATCTTTACCTAGTGACGAAAGTCATGATATGTTTCAATCACTTTGGAAATTACTTTGACGATAAATGGTGTAAGAACTACATAACGTCCTCTAAGAATATTTCAATGATTGAAATGAGAGTTTAGATTACATAACCAATGATGGACATAAGCATTATTGTGGAAATACATTTATGTATAAGTCATATTCCTTGAACCAAAGTTTGCGAACTTTGTTAATCAAGAGAAACTGGAAGAATGGCTTGTTGCCAGGTCCGCGAACTGCCGAACTTCTCATCACGAGAAATTATGCTGGAGTTGACAAACTAGTTGCGTGAGTGCCAGTACGCGAACCAGCGGAAGGTATTTTGCCGAGATTTTCTGCTGGAGTTTGTAAACTCTGCCCGGTTGCTTAAGTCCGTGAACCTAGTGTGCGAACTTAAGAAGGTTATATATCTGAAGATGATTTCTGAACTTAAACGTATAAAGACTAAGGAATGAAGTATGCAAACCGTGGCTATAAAAGTTCATGAACCGATTCAAGTGAATAAAATCATCTTTGTTTCAATTGTGTCTTGTGCAGTGCATAAGATTTCCTTGCAATTGAATAACTCTCTAACTATTTCATTTGAAGTCATTTGAACTAGTGATGGTGAAGAAGAACATGGTTGATATGAAGTGCTCATATGGCTAACATTTTGGTTGACTATTATTGAACCAACAAGTGCATACGTTTGGGTACGGTTAACAAACCTAGAAGCGTGCATTGTCAAGTGTGTGTAACAAGATAAGTTTTCGATCTAACGGTTGAGAAATATTATCTTGAATCTAAATCAGGTTTTCATCTAACGGTGAATATTGAATGCTTTGTTACTAAGCTAACATTGATTGCAAATCCTGATTTGAAAGACTATGTAAAGGAGACATCTAGTATTATGCAAAACTAATCCCCACACCTTACGTGTGATACTAGTTTGCATATTAGAGTCGATTCTCCTTTAACCTTTGGTTTTCTTCTTCTAAAACCAGGTTAACGACTTAAAGACTTCATTGGGATTGTGAAGCCAGACCGATACTACTTTTATCGTAGTTGTGTGATCTGATATTGCATCTTCTATCGTACGAGTACAATCAGATTGATTGGCTTGAGATTGATATCTCCGATAGGCAAGATAAAAAATGTAATCACAAACATCTTCGTCTCATTGTTTGTGATTCCGAAACATCTTGTTTCGCTACCATACTATTAAGATTGTTGTGGGGTGATTGATAACTCTAGGCTGTTATTCGGAAATATAAGACCAGATTATCAATTGGTTCCTGTTCACCTTGATTATTATCAAAAGACGGAACAAAACCTTTAGGGTTTATCTGTGGGAGACAGATTGATCCTTTGATAGACTTTTCTGTGTGAGACAAATTCTTTTATTGTCAATGCCTGCGATTTTGGATCGTAGCAACTCTTAGTTATGGGTGAGATCAGCTAAGGGAATCAAGTGCGCAGTATCCTGCTGGGATCATAGGTGTAGGATCATAAATTTACCTGGATCCGTGGGATATTGATTGGGGTTCAACTACAGCCCAGTCCGAAGTTAGCTTGGAGTAGGCTAGTGTCTGTAGCGGCTTAATACAGTGTGTGTTCAATCTGGACTAGGTGATGAGCACGAAAGTGCGGCGCATTTTTACCCATAACTATATTAGCTAGGCCTCACTTTATTACTAATAAACTTGTTTTATGTCTTTTCAATGAAATAAGCTCTTATGGAGAAAGTTGCTCGAAAAGTGGTTTTTGCACCCCCGGAGGACACTTGCTAAATGGACCCCTACTTTGGATAAGGGGCAACTTAAATACTAAGGGACACCTTCTTTACTAATCAACACCTATTTTTATTCACACTCCAACACTCAGGATAAGGGGAGACCTTCTTCTTCGTTTGAATATTCAATTTTGGCGGGAAAAATGGTGGCAGAATTAGGGTTTGGCTTTTGGAGGTGTTCGAGTGAGACTTAATGGCTGAAGTTGAATGGGTATTTTCCTTTTGGTTAAACAGGCTTGGTAAGGTCTTTGAACTTGATCGAATTTGGCTACAGTGATCGATTTGAAGCAAAAGATAAAAAAATACTTTTGGCGGGAAAATGTTTTAAACCGGTGAATATTTCTGAAAATTGATTGAAGAGTTATTATCGAGATTTTCTCTTATATTTGGATTAATACAACCCTGTTACGGTTAAACAGGGATAGCAAGTTGTTTAAACTCGAAAAATCAGGAGGTTATGTGGAGTTGGAAAAAAAACAGGTTAATGCACGCGCCCGTGAGATATTTTTTGAGTATGGCTGTATTTTTGGGAAGATATTATTGCAGATTTTCATGGGATTTGAACAAATATTATATGCTCACTATGTACACACGTCTTTTACGTGTTTTGAAGAAGCAAACTCGGTTATTTTCGGTAGTTATCAAAAACAGGGCAAGGAAGATATTATCGGGTGTAATTGATTTGATTCTCTGAGTTATAATATGAAGTTAGGATTGAAGAGAGGATATTCTCTTAGGATTTTTCTGTCGGATGGAAGTTTTGGGGATAAATCAAACAACTCAGAATCGCGTGAGAATAAAGAAAATATTCTCGAGTTTAATGTCATTACTGAGGAGATTATGAGCATTTATTGGAATTATTTCTTGACTGTTGGGTATATAAATGATTCCTAGGAGTCAGAAAGGGGCATCGAGAGTTGGGGAGAAGAACAGAGGGTTGCAGAGCATATTTCTCTGCTGCTGCAGAGAAGAAGAAGAAGAAGAACATTTGACGCCTACAGACTGTCGCAGAGAACTGTCGTTTATTAACAGTACTCGTAACAGTCAGTTTGGCACGCTTGTTTTGAATTTGCAACAATTTCTTGTAACGTTGACGTCTGTAACGCCAATATAGCGTTGCAGATTCACTATATTATTACTCTTCTTCAATAAAAACACCTTTTGAGGTATGAATTATATTTTTCAGCTTGTTTCCAACCTAATGGGCTAAACCCCAATACTGGGACAACGGAGGAAGCCGAATTTCATACATGGGTAAATTTATTTTATTTTCTATATGACTTTTGCAAAATAGAATTATGATTTGAATTAATTAGTTATTATTTTATTTGATGGGTCATGCTTGCTTAAATGTTTGATGTCCCATGCTTACGATTTATAACTAATATTTTGAGAATCCACTTTGGCAAAATAAGAGTCAATGTTATTTTTATTGAGCGATAATTGTTGAGAATGAATAATTGAGCCTTATGATATGAATTCGGTGGAATCCTAGTCCCAGTAGCTCTCTTTTATTATTTTCGTTAAACCTTTAAATTTAGTCTTCACAAATCTTAGAGTTCGAATCTTTATTTACAACAACGACGAGCAAAAAACTTCTTCACTAGGTCCCGGTTTTTTTCTGCATTTGCGGTTTCCTCGTTAACAAAATTTCTGGCGTCTGTGTTATTTCAATTTCCGGATTATATTGTTTTATCTTTATAATTGAAATAATACAGGTTGTGCGTTAGATCGTCAATTAGAGTAATCCAACCTTTGGTTGTTGATTGTCATTGATTGATCCTTGGATATTGGTCTTTGGTACCATCCAAGTTATTCCTTGTATTTGATTAGAACTCACAGTTCTTGCTTGAGTAAATCAAATCAAGAGAGAGATATAAACTCGCTGATATACTTTTAATTGATTGAGTCTTGTTGATTCTCTCAAAAGTGTATTCGAGTTTGTCCATACAGATTGCTAAGCGAAATATTGGGTGGTGTTGGTAGACACCCACTTTTTCAGGAGTAACGAAGACTTCAAGGAATGTTGAAGAGACAAGGAAATCAAGCATGATGGATGAGAAGCTACAAAGTTTATTTATTTTGTAATCCATATGTATGATAGTTTTGTCAGTAAAATTGATAAAGGGGGAGATTGTTAGAGCACTGCTCTGTCGAACTCGCAAGCATTGCTATCTCAAGCTTGTTTGTCAAGTTTAGTTGATAAAAACTATATACTTTATTTCAAGTCTGCTTGTAGCTATGTCTCGGATTAGGATAAAATGTATAGTTGAGCTTTCGACTTCACGACATTCACCGATTGAAGATGAAGATCTACTGATGAGCTTGGAGGAACTTCATCAAAGAAAGGTATGTGGACACTAAAACTTATCTATCACTCATAAGTCTATTATATTATATCTTCTAATGAGACTAAGTCGTATAGATATATAGACTTTTACATTATACGCATTTGATATTTCGATCCGAGTTTATCTCGCTTATCTATTTCTCGAAATATGTGCTGGAAGCTTTTTGCTCCAGCTATGTTCATCATATTCTTGACGAGTTTAGTTGGAAACAATCTATTTGTTGGAAACTAAATATTAAGTCAAAAGATGATCATGTGAAAATTACCTTGAACATCTTGTATGATTTGTGTGAGACAGTCATGTGATGTTAGCTCGGGAAGTTTCGTATTAATCATTCGATCACTTGAAAAGTAATTGAAACTAATGGTACATGTCATACTACCATTATCGTCTTCCACGGATTTTTCAATGATTGAAATGAGAGTTTAGGACAATTACCCATGTCTGGATACAACACGGTATGCATACCCAGTATGCGAACTGTATTGTGATGATTGAGGTCCGTAACTCTTGTTTGCGCACCTAGTATGCAGACGGATTTACCTGAGAAAGTCCGGAACTCTTGTTTGCGTACCTAGTATGCGAACGGGTTTACCTGAGTTGGGTCCAGAACGGTTTTTCACGAACCGGGTTTGCGAACGGCTTGACTAGGCCAAGTCCGGAGCTGCTGTTCACGTACCTGGTTGGCGAACACAGTGGTTAAGTTCTAAAATAGATTATGTATGATTATCATACTCATGAACTAAAAAATTCATGATTTAAGGAATGCAATTTTTGCAAACCATGGATTAATGTTCATAAATTGATTCTTGTATAAGTACTTTGTACAATTACGAATCAAACCGATTTCGATTAAATTTGTTCATATATATTTCTATGAGATAGTGAACAGTTGAAAAACTCTATTTGAAACACAATTAGACTCATTTGATTATCTTTCATGATTGATTGATCTTCATATTTGATCTAGAAGTGTTTGATAAATACGACTAAGACAAAAGTGTTCAGATGGCTAACTTCGGTTAACTATTATTGAGCCAACTCAATATACACGTTTAGGTACAGTAACCTATATCTAAATATAAGTATATTTCATTTGTGGTGTAATAATATAAGTCTATTTAATGGTGGAGATTGATTGCTTTATTTCTAAGCAGACTTAGTTTGAATCTTAAATCAGGATCTAACAGTGAATACTGAATGCTTTGTTACTAAGATATCTTAGCTTTAATTGTAAGCATCCCTGATTTGAAAGACTATATAAGGGAGAACAATAGCAACTGGAAAACCTAATCCCATCACTTTCATGTGTCTTAGTCGTGTAATAGATTCGATTCTCCTTTAACCTAGGTTTTTCCAAAACCATTATTAGGTTAACGACTTGAAGACTTCATTTGGGATTCGTGAAGCCAGATCCAACTATTTTCTCTGTAGTTGCATATTCTGATCTTACTTGTTTTATCCTATTGAGTTTTATATTCTCTAAGATTTACTCGAGATTTATCTCCGATAGGTAAGATATAAAAACTAATCACAATAGTTCTTCGTCTCAGACTCTTGTGATTCCGAAATAACTTTTATCAGTTGGGTTATTGTGAGGTAACTAATATTTCTAGGATGCTCTTCAGGAGTATAAGACCGGATTATTAGTTGGTTCCTGTTCACCTTGATTTTCGTATCAAAAGACGGAACAAAAACCGAATAAAGAATAGACATATATGTGGGAGACATATTTGTTTATAAATCTTCGACTTTGGGTCGTACCAACTCTTAGTTGTGGGTGAGATCAGCTAAGGGAATTAAGTGCGCAGAATCCAGCGTGGTTCTAGAGGCGTAAGGAACGCAACTGTACCTTAATCGGTGTGAGAATTGGTTAGGGCTCAACTATATTCCAGTCTGAAGTTAACTTGTAGTATGCTAGAGTCTGTAGCGGATTAGTACAGTGTGGTGTTCAAATCTGGACTAGGTCCCGGGGATTTTCTGCATTTGCGGTATCCTCGTTAACAAAATTTCTGGTGTGTGTGTTATTTCTTTTCCACATTATAATTTTATATAATTGAAATATCACAGGTTGTGCTTAGTTCAATCATTTGATAAATCCGACCTTGTTTGTTGGATAGAACTTGATTGACACTTTGGCATTGGTCTTTGGTACCATCCAAGTTATTTCTCATATCAATCAGGCTCGTAGATTTCTATCTGTTTGATTTGATGATTGTATTGAGAAAAAGATAAAAACTCTTTGATATAATTCTTGATTGAGTCTCACTTTTAAGTTGGTGCTCGCGGAATTACATTGGAGTTTAGTCCATACAGATTGCTGAAAAAACTATTGGGTGTGGTTGTTATACCCCCGCTTTTTCACTTGGGATGAAAGTACTTTTTTTTTTGATCAATCAATGAATTTGAATTTATTCAAATCAAAATACTGGTTACATGATCGCTTACAAGAATAGCAAAAACATCAAAATACAAGATAAGTAAAACCCTAATACAATTCAAGATATCAATTACAAGTATATCGCAAAGAGAAAGAGCCATAAATCGTAAAGATACCCAATTTTTGTTTATGTAGGAAGGAAGAATGATGGTATCATCCGGAATCAATTCCGACCATTTGATATGATTTTCTTCTTATTTCATAAGAGATGCTCCTAAAAATAAGGAGTACTTTCCATGTAATCTTGTACACCCAGATGAACCCGGATTCCATAAATCTCTTAGATTAAGAAAAAGTTCAAAGCGACACCGTGCTGAATAATTGATGATTTTGAATCGAGAATAGCAAGCCACGATCCAGCCATGAAGATTTGAAGAAATCGCCCGCAAAATGAAGAAACAATCCCCCCAAATGGCGAAGAAAAATGCCAAAAGACATTAAAGCAAAAGAAAACATGTTTTATTTGATTAACTATTGACTAAAACTTTAAAAAAAAAAGAAAAGAAATCTTGTTCAGATATGGTCCAAAAGGACAAAATCTGAGCAAGAGGTTGATGGAGACTAGGATTTTTTCTTTTCCTTTTGAGAGAGAAAACGAGAGAGAATAAGAATAGTTTTTTATTTTCTTTGGAATTTTTTTTATCCAATAAGACGAGAGTATTCTTTCACCTATTTTGTTGAACTTTATCGGTTGTCGGATTCAAAGTAACTATGTTATTTAACCTAGAGTGAATTCCCTGGTTTAACTATTAAAAGAAAAAAAAACTTTGTGGTTTCTTTTTCTTATTGGCCCTTGAAAAACGATCATTAGCTTTAGTAACGAGTATTAACTTCTTTACAAGGGGTTAGTCAATTGTGATTTTTAGAAATATCGAGAGAATTTTTTTCTAAGAGATTTGGGGAGAGTCTTTATAAGTTTATTTTGGGGGACTCTCTGAGCGGATTTTTAAGAAGTGAAAAATACTAGAACCCCCTACTATACGGGTTCAATATATAGAAGCCCCACAAAATGGATCCTTCACTATCAACTCCATACTTTAGGAAAATGATACTGTTAGGCCCAAAAAATCAAATTTTTTTCAGATCTGGCCCATAATTAATTATTATGAATTTTAATAATGACAACACTACCCTTTACTATATATACAAGAGGAATCTCAGTAGATATTTTCATTTATCTGTTCTTTTTCTCTCTCTCTTCTCCTTTCATTTTCTCTTTCAGCTCCGGCGGAAAAACCCTAGAAAACTTCTTCGTCGTCTCCAAATTTCACCGATCTTCATTGTTTTCATCGATTTCATCTCCGTAATCTCATATTTCGAAATTATTCATCGATTTATCATCATTTTAAGCTTAGATTCATCCATTTCGTAATCCAAAACCTATAAAAATTCAGTGAAATGTCTGTGAAATTAACTCATAATGCGATTTCTGCTATTCTTAGAGGCGATTCAAAATTAAAACCTCTAGTTCGAGTATTTAGATAGAAAATCTACTGGTAAATCACAAGATCGGCTTCAATTACTTGTTTCTGACTCAGTTTCGTCTCAATATGCTGTTTTAGCAACTCAGTTGAATGAGAAAGTGTTCAATGGCGATATTCGTAAAGTATTTGTGGTTCAATTGATTGACTACATGTGTAATATTAAGTTTTCTCTTAATTCCGATCTAATTTTAGGCTTGATTTCAATTTTTTGGTGTTACGAATCTTTGAAATGATTCTTAGTAGGTTTAAACTAATACAGGTGTTGCTTAAACTAGAACTTTATACCGTGTTTTGTTGTGTTTGAATGATTTTATGATTGTGTTTTGTGTTGGATGTGGAATTGTTGCAGGGAAGGTGATACAGAGAGGCTCAAAAATTACTGGAAAAGTTGTTTATCCATTAACAAAGACAGTACACATCGTATGTTTGAGAAAAGGCATGAATGAGCTCTTCTTCACTATTTCAAGCTCATCTGATTCTTGTTGAGTCTCTATGCAAGTGTTATTCCTGCAATTGTTTTGCCATGAGTTATTGGATTGGATTTGTTTAATCTTAAATTAATAAAATGAACTCAAGCGACAATAACAGCTTCAATCATTTACATTTTGTTGGAACAAGAAGCTTGAGAGCCTTGAGGTAAACTAATTCCTCATGATGTATTAATATTTCCTCCTGATTTTATGATTCTTATAACTTTGACTTGCCGTACGTGTTTCGGTGATTGACACTCTAAGCATCATCCTTGACAGGCACTAAAGAACACATTTAAGAAATTGGACCATGACGTAAATATACAAGAGTACCATCAAGTGTCTTTTTTAACACCATTCACCATTTTTTCTTTACCAGACCAAAAACCAGATATCACCCTTTTAATAGGAAAACAAGAGAGAAGGGTCCATTTTTGCAGTACTCAAGCTGTTGAGGTATGCCTCACGAATGACAGTAACTATATCATTCATTTTTATTTTATTTTATGGAATTCAATATGTACTCCATGTTGTCATAAGTAAATGTAATACTGACAGGTGCTGACAAATCAGTCGAGACTCTTGCAAGCTCAACTATCGGAAATGCGTAATAGACTGAGGTGCCACTCCATAAATATTTCTCATCTCAATTATTTGGTTGTTGTTTGTATTAGCGGTCATGTACTTAATTATTTGAATTTCACTTACCTCATTGCACTTGCCCCCAAACTGATGTTTAAATGAATGTAGGGCCCTCTGCCTTCTTGAACTATAAAATTATCCATTTGTGTCAGCCAACACTGCTTACTTGTTGCAGCTTGCTATACAAATTCAAAATTTGGATAATTATATGATTGAATTTGCGGTCGGCTGCACTGTTTCGGCTGTTGGAAGGATCCAAATAAGATAAACAATATAGAGGATCTAACAATAATGGAAAATTCTATCAAGGAATCACTTGCTCGGGTCAGATTACATAAGGTACGGTTATATTTTTGATTGATTATGTTTCCTTCACTTAGTTATTTTGTGGTATTATCAGCTATTCATGGTCTAACTGTATTGATATTGGCATTTTTTATGTGAAAGGAAAATTTTGGGAAGCAACCACTTACGCCAGTAGATTGTGACCAGGTAGCAATGTGTCGTCAATTTTATTTCTGATCTTAAAAGTATAAATACAGATATGGTTTAATCTTGTTAAGTTATTCCATTTTGTAGCTCCCGAATGGAATGAATCTTCCACCTTGTAGTTACATACTTTCCTTTGGATTTGTTTTAAGCTAGGCATGTAGTTATTGGATTGGATCCAGACGTGGCTTGTGCAGATTCGAATGACTTACATATGTAACTAACAATTACACATGCCATATGCATGTGTAACTGCTGATTACATATGAATTTTTGTATGTATAAGGGTCTTAGAGCAATACTGCTGGTATGTCCTTTTGTCAGTTTTCAATAAAAAAATTTCATTGATTGGTTGGTACATTTCATAGTTCATGTTGTTTAGGAACAATGTTAGCATCTTTCATCTGTTTTACTAGTGTATGATCAGTTAGTGGCGGTATGCTGTTGTAACTTTTAAATCCACTGCAGATACCATGGTGTGCGCTTGATGAGATTAATGCTGGAGTTTATAATGGACGTATGCGTGATTCTAACTTGGCAAGCTAAGATTGATTTTTTTTTACATATCAATTGCTGAGTGTGTTAACTTGGAAGTTAAAAGTATGTGTAGCTACTAGTTACACATGCTAATTAGATGTGTAACTTTTAGGTACACTAACTAAATGGATGTGTAGCTACTAGTTACACATGCTAACTGATAGACATTAAGAAGCTTCAAGAAGCAGAAGTTTACACCTGCAATAGATTGACGATGCATACCAAAAAGATAAAACTCACTTTTTGATTTTGAATCTTAAGTTCTTGAGAATGTCATGGTTTTGTCAAAATTTTAAATGATTTTCTCTTTTTTTTGTAGAGTTTAAATGGTCTTTAAAGGATTATTAAAAGACAAAGTCGATAAAATCTGTGAAGCAGCCGAGAAAATAGTTGTAAGTATTTAAATCATCTTCCTAAACTACTCTGGATTTTGGATTTGTTGATTGTGTGATTTTCTTTTCATTTTTGTTCATTTCTTAATATTGCATATGTAACTCCCAGTTACACATTTCATATCATGTGTAACTCCAAATTACACATGCATTTTATGTGTACCAGCTGATTATACATGCTTGTTTTAAGAGTGTTTAGTTAGTGAATTTCATTTTAGATTGGTAGATGTAATAGCAGCCTAATGATGGATTTGTTACTTTGGTCTTACTATAATGCAGTCCTTGAGCCAAATCCAAATGACCTTGTGTCTGCCTATATGCAAGTAATGGAAATGGTAAATTGTTAGTCATTCTAGTTTTGTTAATAAGAGCTATGTTCGTGGATTTCAGGTGACACGTTTTGTCGGTGATGTTGTCTCTCCGGTAAATCTCGTGACCTGCGTCCTTTCTACTTTGCTTTCTGTATCCTGTCTTAAATGAAGTCCATTGTATTTATCTCGTATGCTTTCCTTAGTAATTAGGAAACATTTATAGCTCGTATTCAATTTCGATGTTTCCTAGTAGACCGTGTGATGTACACAAGTTATTTATATATGTAACTCATGTTATTTATATGTGTAACTTCTGGTTACACATGTTATATGCTTGTGTAACTCCTAATTACACAATTAGGATGCATGTTTAACTGCACATCACACAAGCCATATGCATGACAATTTGCACGTTTAACTAGCATTGGCAGACTATGGATGTGTAACTAGTAGTTACACATGCTAATTAAATATGTAACTTCTAGGTACACAAGCCAAATAAATGTGTATTTACTAGTTACACATGCAAATTAGATGTGTAACTTATAGTTACACATGCTAATTTGATGGGATATGTTATAGTGGTTATATTTATGAAATTGAGAAAAGAACATCAAGTCCTAGTAGTAGGGAGTAGTAGTGGATGCAGATTAGACTAATTAGATGCAGGTTATACTTATAGTTATACATAATAATTAGATGTGTAATTTCTAGTTACACATGATGATTGTATGTGTAACTTATGCTAATATGCATGTGTAACTATTGTTTACATGTGTAACTACTGATTACACATGCATTTTGTTTTCCTGGGTTCATATCTATACCCTGCTGAATCAGTTGTGTGATCATTTTTTACGATATTAATGTGCTAGCACAAGGTTCCCAGGTGTTTGTATTATTCTGCCAGTATAATTACTGTCTGAAGCTTTACTTTCTGTTGCTTAAAATGTCCTTCGTCATCGATAATATGAAAATGGCTTAGGTACATCTAGACTAGCGCTGTAAAATGTCTTTCTGTTAATACAGTGCTAACAACGTCTTTCTGCTGAAGCAGTGATATCTTAATTAAGAGCTTCTCATTCACTTGCAAGGTTAACTGTATTATTTTATGACTGGTAATTGCTTGATAGTCACCTCTCGTTTTTGCTAGTGTTATTCATTTAGAGATGGATTTGCTGATTTTATGTTGACATATCTAAGTCAGATGCATGTGTAACTCCTAGTTACATAATTCAGATGCATGTGTATCTGCAAGTTACACATGTTAATTAGATGTGTAACTTTTACTTACACATACTGATTTTGGGTACACATATCAATATGTATGTGTAACTCCTAGTTACACTAGTCATATGCATGTGTAACTGCTAGCTACACTAGCCAGATGAATGTGTATCTCCTAGTTACACATGTTATATGCATGTGTAACTCTCAGTTACACAATTCAGATGCATGTGTAACCGCTAGCTACACTAATCAGATGCTTGTGAAACTGAAATATACATTGTTTTATGTACTGTTCATTTTAATCGTATAAATACTGATTGCTTGTTGTTATATTTCAGGTTTTAGATAACTTCATAAAAGCTAATTGCTTAAACGTGGTAATGGTCTCGCTGGAACTGGAGTTGACGCTGAATACACAAGTCAGATGCATGTGTAACTCTCAGTTACACTAGATAGACACATATGTAACTCTCAATTACACTAAACAGATGCGTGTGTAACTTCTAGTTACACATGCTAAGAAATTATTGTAAATGAATATTAAAGTAATAACTTTTTTTTTTGTGTTTTTTTTTTGATGTCTATTTATTTGCATATATATACAAGTGTAACTTTGCATTACACATATCATAAGGATGTGTAACTTCTGGTTACACATGCCATATGCATGTGTAACTTCTGTTTACACCTTCGCACTGTATTTTAATAATTTCGGGCCTAGATTTAATAATTTTGGGCCTAGATTTAAATTTTATTTAATTATGGGCTTGACAATATGCATAAGGGTATCAAGGTCTTTTAAAAACTCGGGGCCTAGATTTAAACTTTTTTTAATTAAGGGCCTCATATTATGGGTTATCCATGGGTTGGGCCTGAGCCTAATTTCCCCTTTTAAGAAATCTTAGTGAGTCATTGAGACACAAAATATATAGAATTTTACCTCAAATAATCAAATAAGAAGAAAAAAAAATATTCAGAAATCATTTTATAAAATTAATATATAATAAATAATTCAATGATTTAATACAAAAAAAATAAAATAATATAATCAATCAATGAAAAATTATAAGTCTATGCATTCCTAATATAAATTGTGACTACTTTGTGAACCAAAAAATTAAACCAAATTGAACACGAACATGATGCCCGAGTTGAAATCTCACGAAATGTGGAGTTTTTTTTCATTTGCATGGATTTTATTACAACTTATTTGGTTTCTTGTTATTTTTTTTTTGTTTTTTTTTTTTAAATAATCAAAAGTCTCTCAAAATATCACCTATTTTAGAGAGACTTTGTTTAATTTTTTTATGGTATATTTTCACATAAAAGTTTCTATAAATCCATGATAACCTTAAATCATTAATTTGAAAATTTGAATCCACTACTAGCTAATTCTAAAGACTTTCAGGAAGTCACTGTGCAATAACAGAAACTCTGGAAGATTTATAAAAATTTCCTATCGACTGACAAGAAATTTGAAATATCTTTTAAATTCTCTATAAATCTCAAAAAAAAATTCGACCGAGAAAGGTTATGTCAAGATAAAAAAAAAACAAAAAAGATGCAGGCATAACATGTTACAAGAGTGACGAGATTACAAGAAGACTATCAGAGTCTTCTGATGACAAATAATGCCTGAAAAAGACTATCAGGATGATAAGTTCCCAACTATGAAGAATATTGTTGCAGTCAGCAAATCTAAAGACGTCCATGTCGTACATCCACAGAACCAAAGTCTGTTTAACCAGCACAATAATTTCACTGATTTTCCTCAATCCCAAATACCCTTCCGTTTCGCTCATCCCAGACGTTCCATATGATGGCGTAATGTATAATATCCCACAGTCTTTTTTTTTTTTTTTTTTCTTTTGACAAGAAAAGGGCAAATTTGATTAAAAGTTAACATTCATCAAAGAGATGAAAGTTAAGAAAATTACAAAGGAAACTCAACACATTAGTTGAGAAGTTAACATCCCACATTTCTTGTAGCGGCCTTCGAATACATTCCATTCTCATGCCTCAAACAATTGCAAAACAGTTTCAGGAAGAGGCCACGCCAGGGGCGGAGCCACAGGAGAGGAGGGTGTGCAATTGCATCCCTCAAATATGAGCTCCCAAGCCTAATTTCAACTAATTGATCCCATTTTTAGTCATTTTTGCCCTTTTGCACCCCTAAAATAATGTGTAGATTGGCATCTTGCCCACCCATTTCTCTAATCCTGGCTCCACCCCTGGGCCACGCTATACGGAAACCTTTGATAAAGTAGTCCCATATGTCAAATGAGAAGTTGTGATATAGAAAATTATGATAGTTTCCCTGTGAAAGTTACAAAAGACACAAATGTTCGATGTCCAGCTGCACTCCCCTGTGACTAAGCATCGTCCTTGTGGGAAGAGAATTATTGAACACATACCGTAACATGAAGCTTGTTTTGTTTGGCATATTATGTCTCCGTAAGAACTTATCCAAACCACAGTCCACCCCATTTCCTTCCATAGCTTCGTAACATGCTTTTGTACTGAAATTTTCAAAGAGCTTGACTTCATCATCCTTCTCAATAAGTTCCGATACAGGAACTAAATCCCTTCTTAGGATATCCCACTCCATTCGTTCATTCACATTTAAGTTTCTTCTCAAATTTCCTTCCCACCTCCCCGCATTAATCATTTCAGCAATCGTATCTTGCTTTCTTCTGCATGCTTTATATATTACCGGAAAACAGTTTTTAAGAAAACCTCTATCAACCCATTTGTCTTGCCAAAAACGAATGCACCTACAATTTTTGACAGTGAAAGATACAAAATTCTGAACTTCCGATACCATTTTAACAACATTTTCCCATAAACTTCTACCATGAGTCGTTGAGTCATCAACTAGTAGAACAACATCCTCATTCTCCTTTCATTTTTGTTGGACCAGTCTCCTCCACAGAGCTGTTTTCTGATTAGCATATCTCCAAATCCATTTGACCAATAAAGCTTTATTAACGGTTCTAAGATTTTTAACACCTAATCCTCCATTCCTGTTTGAAGTACTCACTTTTGTCCATCCCACCCACGCCATTTTCTTGCTTCCTTCAACAACAACCCATAAGAAATTGCGCATCAATTTAATCATTCTCTTTTTGACAATTATCGACAGGTGACATGAGGACAAATAGTAAATAGGTAGGCTAGAAAGACAATCCTTAATAAGAACAAGCCTACCAGCCATCTTTAGGAATTTCTTTTTCCAAGAAACAAGTCTAATCTCTATTCTTTCAAGAACATAATCTCATCCCGAAGTATTTCTGAAATTAGCTCCGATTGGCATGCCTAAATATTTTATTGCAAATTCTCAGTTTTGCAACGTAAAATCTTAGCCAACATAGCAGTAGCATCAACAGCCCCCCACTAACCATTGTGCTCTTTTCCAAGTTCAATTTCATATTAGTTAAGAATTCAAAAATTGAGAGAATAATAAAGATTCTACTTAATTACCTCATCTTCATTAGCAAATGCAAACAACAGAGTGTCGTCAGCAAATTGGAGATGAGATATGATTAAACCAGTTTCTGCAACCTTGAATCCGTGAATTTGGTCTCTTTCAACAACATCATTCATAAGCTTTCATAAAATTTTAACAACCAATAAAAACAAATAGGGTGAAAGCGAGTCACCTTGTCTCAAACCTTTCGAAGGTTTGAATTTTCCGTTGATGTACCATTTTGATAAATCTCAATTGAATAACCCCATCTCAGTAACAGTGGTTAATCAATTTATTGATAGTTATCACAAGGTTGAAAGTAATTATGATCGAATGAAACTTGAACACAATAAAAGAAATTTTGAGTTACTCACTCCGTCCCAAATTAGATGACCTAGTTGTATTTTGCACAATTCTTAAGACAAGGAGGAGAGAGGACGATTATTAAGTATTTTTTTATCCTTAAAGATAATTACAAGTAAAATTTAGAAATGATTTATCTCTCAAACTATACAACGGATATTCGTAAATTTTATTACATCATTGGAAAACGTTTTAAAACACCTAAATAATGAATATAAACATGGCTATCAAATTATACATATTTCTTATTCTCTACATAAAAATAGAGTTTTTTCGAGCGACGTGGTTAACCGGAGCTTCTGATTGATTCTGGCCCCACCAATTTTTTTAAAAGAAATTATTTTGATGTGATCTAATAAAAAAAGTGAAAAATATTTTCAAAAAAGTTTTAATGGAAAATGGATTTTTTGTCGCCTAAAACAATTATCTCAAAAAATATTATGTTGCCAAAAATACACCAAAAAAATATCAAACACATTCACGATAGAAATCAAAATATTAATCAATCATGCATCGAATCAATCACATAATTAATTAATAAAAAATATATAATGTCTAATATCCAATGTCCGGTTACAGTTTTCAGAATCATTCTAATTACAGCTTCATTCTATCAATTAAGACTACAAAATAAGATTACACTTCCGACGAAAGTTAAAAAAAAAAAAACTGATCAGATTGGTTGCGGGTACTAACCTTTGAATCCAAAGATGCGATCTTGCAAACAATTTATTTGATCCTGTAAAAAAAATAAAAGAATTGTTAGCATCTGAAACAAAAAATTGAAACTAGAATTGGAAATTTTTGTACGGGTTAACACAAAATATCAATCCAAATATTAAACGGGTTAACACAAAAATTCAATCAAAATAATAGACCTAATTTTCATATTACTTTTCTTAATTTTGTTTATATCATAATTAAAAATAAAATAAGTCTGAAATAAGAAATTAAATGAAGCCAATTTTCTAATTCTATTATGTCTTGATATGCAATATATTTTTTGTACAAAAATATTTTGCACTCACTAATTACGGTGATGTGAGAATAATGTAGCTATCCAAAATTACAAAATTTGTAGTAACTTTTAGGGTGTTATTCCTAAATTAGGGATTTTTCTCCTCAACCGAGATTATTTTTTTCTGGAATTCTATGCTCCATGCTCTCTATATAAAGCATTCCAGAAAAATACGGTCACGTCATCTACGTGTTTTTTTTGTGTTTTTTTTCTTCTAGGGTTTTACTTTTTATTTCTCAGTATTTTTTCTTAGCAATATATCGATTAATGGTGATTTTTGTTTGATCTGCTGCAGATGGTGGTGTACTCTTCTTACTGTATTGACGATGGATCAACTCATGTGATGAGGTCGTCTACTCACAACGTGATAGTTTTACTATTTTTTTCTATTGTATTTGTATATTGTAACTATAAAAAAATTTTATATGGATTTGCTTCTGCTAGAAGCATCTCATATCTTTTATTTCAATGGCAGTTGATCAACAATTGAATGTTACGCATTTACTTGCACTAGAGCAAAGTTAACCATCTTAATCCAACTTTTTCTTTTCTTTTCAAAGTGTATCTTATGAAAGGTGTCCCAATTAATACATTCACGTCGTATATGTTAATTAGCAAGAAGTTTTTTTCTTCCATTTACGTTGTTTGTTTTGTAGTTTTCCTCGATCATATTGTTCTAGCTGTTTTAGCCGCGCAATACTAAGGTATAAAATAATTCTTGAAAATATTTTTGTGCCAAACACCATAATTATTTTTATTTTCCAGGTATAAATGATGCATGAAGCACTTATTTTTGTTTACTAATTAGATTGCCGCTGGTTCGACTGTTGCTAAATCAGGAAATAAAGGTTTCTTCGATCTCAATACTGATCATATGTATATTGAAATTATTCTTTGTTTATTTTTTATTTTCATGTAAATTTGGGTTTGTTGATTCACTATATAAAGCATCCCAGCAAGGGGACCGAACCTCATCGTACTTGCTTTTTACTTCTAGAGGGTTTTGTTGTTTTTTTCTTTTTTTCTTTTCTTGAGATTTAGGATTTTGATGTCTAATCCATTTTTTGTTATTTTTTTTGCATGTAATTAAAAGGGTAATCAGTTGGCAATGGGAGCTCATGAGTACGAATAGCAGAAATTTGATGTTTCTGTTTTGTTTTCTACGATATTCTTCGGTTTTAATTCTCATATTTCACTATCATTCTGGGATCTACAAAATCAAATCCAAAGCCGTTATATTTATTCACTGGTTCGAGTGATGACCTAGGTAAATATTAATGCTCAAGAGTTTTGTTGATTTTTTAATATGGTCGGCTATGTATTTTCTTTTCATTGGAGTTGCAGGCATAAACAAATGAATCGGGTTGATTGCCGCTAGATTTTTTTTCCTTTCTCAAATGCCCTTGCATGATTTGTGGTTTGTGTGACAAGAACACGCCCAAGATCTCTCCTTACCTTTGCCTGCAAACGATCTTAATTAAGGGTAAACTGAAGGAATCAGAACATGGAATGTGTGAGTTTTCCTATTAATGGCTCAAGCCAAGTGATCTGCAACACAACTGCGAATATGTTTCTTAGCAAACAAAAACATGGAGTTTCGGTTTGAAGAAGGTAACTACCATCAACACATATTTGATTTCTATTGGTCCTGTTTTCTTTTCTTTTTTTAGTTTTCTTTTGCGATAATTAAGTGGCACATTGTACGTTATTTCTGCAGTATGGACTACGGAGTCTCATAGGATGGGGATGCAGGGTTAAATGTAGCAAGAATCACCGATCACCAACACAAGGCTTTTTCTATGATCCATTCAACACAAGTTAACATCATATTAATTTGGTTGCATGAATCGGAGTCAAATCACTTTGTCAAGTTTTGTGCTTCTTTGAGTATGATTGTAATTTTTTCTTGAATTGATTATTGGTATTAATTTTTTTATTTCAAGGTAATTACTTTGTTTATTTCAAGTTATTTAGATTTATAAGAATATTTCATTAATTGGATTTATAGGAAAACAGAGATTGTGTGTATCAGAATTTTGCTTAATTCTTGCAATTTGATCGGATAGATTTCTCTGCTTCCTATTTTTCGAACAAACAGGGACACCAAATACGGTTCTCAAGGAATATGGCGTAAGTTTCGAGCGATGGACTTTACCAAATATGGCCACCAAATGTACTGTAATATATTTTTTGTATCAAAATATTTTGCAACCACTTATTACTTTAAATATCAGAATAAAGTAGATATCCGTAATTGCAAAAATTCCCTAACTTTTAAAGTGTTGTTTCCCAAAAAAAAAATCCCATATTGTAACCAACAATATTTCCAATATTATTCCAATGGATGCGGATCCTCTTATTTTTGGTAAATACAACATTATTTCCAAACAATTCGGTATAATTTTCTTATTTTCTATTACAAAATATTCTTCTGCTTAACCTCAATCTATAAAACGTGATACCAAAACCCAAATCTCATCGGCGCCGCTACTCTCTTCTAGGTATTTTTTTCCCTCTAGGGCTTAGTTTTCTATATTACTGCGTGCTTACATAATTTTTTTTGTTTGATCCATGGATTTTTTTTTTTTTAGATCATCCAAGAAGTGCCTTCGAGAACAACTCCATAATCATTTATAACGGTTTGAATATTTTATTCACGTGAAAAGCTTTTAGGGTTTTATTATGTGATAACTATTTTTTTGGTCTGCAGTTCTTATAAATGCTTAAACTAATGTTTTTGTTTGAACCTTAATTGTCGTTAGTTTTGCAGAGCAAGTGATCGATGCTCCTTCCCTCTTTTGAACAACTCAGGTGATTTTTTTATCTTGCTTAAAAATCTTTATTCAAACTAAATTTTTTTAGAGTTTCGCTTATAGAATTATAGTATAAAATATTAAAATGTTTAGAAATTAGTCAAAAAATGATACGCCTGCCAAAAATAATAAAAATCTTGATATTTTGAGTTCTCCGAGGAATTTTAATTTCAAGAGTAATCTTTTTGATGCTCAGGTCTCTATAGAAGGTGTCAGTCAAAGTAAACCCATTATTATGGGTTTGTTCTGTTTTTTAGTTTATTTTTCAGTATTTTTCAATTTAAATTCTGTTGTCGTGTTGTTTGTTATTTTGTAGGTATCTAAAAAATCCTTGTTAAATATATAGTCGATTGCTTATTCCATTTATTCCTATATTTTTCTTCTCTATTCGACTATTTCTCATCTCTTTGGTCTATCTTTTTTCTCCCATGCCAAATTCCTTCGACTGATTATTATTGTATTTATTATTTGTTGTGATTATTCCGCAGGTGCGATTTTGGCAGGAGAAGAAAAATGAAAAATAACTAAATAACAATTCTCAATAGGTGTCTGCACATATGAAAACATTATTGTATGCACATAAATTAATAAAAATAATTCAAGAAAGGATTCTGGTTATTAAAGATAACCCCTAATATGCCACACACATGTATTGGTCTATGACCCATTCCAAATCATCCCTCCCCCTTCGGATAATAACTTGGAATTAATTTACATCATATATGCTTTTTCTATGTGGACCATTTTTTGGGCCGAACTTCCAAACACTGACCAACTCAGTAGAGAAGGTTTTAACCATCCTTTTTTTTTAGCCCGAACCTTGAAACCATCCAAAATATATGTAAGTAATAAGCAATAATGTCTTTTCCAAGAAAAGAACAATCATATATGTAGTATGTTGACGTAGTTTACATAAAGTTAAATTAGGTATTATTCCTCTTAAAGAAAAGGGTAAAATTGGATTTGTTTAAATAAATATTATATCTTCTCTGAAGCATAAATAAATAGTATATATCAGAGAGTGAAGTTACCTAATTAGGAATATTAAGTTGCGTGAAAAATATTCGCACAGTAGAAATAAAATAAACATATGAAAATATTTATATATAAAAATATAAATAAGTATTCCATGTATAAAAATAAACCATATATTGAAAAATCAAATATAAAGAGGAAATAATTGATACCCTGCGGAATGTATGGGGAAAAAAAGAAACGACTGTTAGGAACGCGAATATCTATGTACAAATTATACATCTTTGTTAGAGATTCTCCAATGGTGGTTGTGTGTGTTTCCCAGGTGGTAACAAAAACAAGACATTCTCAGTCCAATTTTTCCCTTAAGTTTAGGGAAGAAAAGTAGTTCATCTCCAATGGTGTTGTTTGTGATGCTTTATGAATTAAATGTAAATTTCATTTTTATTAATTTTTAAATTTTATTAGAGTTAAAAATAGTTATTTAATATATTAAAATTAATTTAGGTAAGCAAAGCTTACTGGGATAGCTTGACATTATCAAGGTGAATGTCTAAAACTTGACATTCACCTTGACAATGTCTAATAAAAATTAAGCCACATCATCTTCACATTGATTTAAGAAGTTGGGGTTGGAGAAGAATTTTAGGAAAAATGAATGTCCATCCTATGTGGACTTAGACATTTATCTTCACACACGTTTCATTGGAGAAGCTCTTACTGAAAACTATACATAAGCGACATAATTGTGTCTTAGAGAATTTCTAAATAAGGTTGATAGTACGTACATGTTGCATCATGAGCTATGATTGAAACTGGATTGCACATAATTCTCTTGATTAAGCTAGCCAGTAGACAAGGCATTATTAAGGGAACAAGGTTAATTATAACACAACTAGGAAAACATAAAACTAACGTACAAATGACAATTGAAGTTGCTATCGGTATAAAGTAGTAATAAGAAGGAATGTGTGGAAATAAGGTATACAATACCACTTCCCAGATGTCAATTTCCGATAAAAAATTTCTTTGCAATGCCCATGGACAGTGTTGGGCACAATGCTTACGCAATACTGGATTCTACTTTGGATCAGAAGCTTTTGATGGGAATAAAAGTCCAACATATATTGGCATTTCAAATGCATATTATGGACCTTAACAATATAAAATTACTGTCATCAAGAAAAACGATTTTCCTGATGGATATACCAAAACATTCCTGACAATTTCAGATTTATAGACTAGGTTATTCTTCATGCAATGACTTATTTATAGAGAAGAGAGGTGGGATCATGCAGAAGCCATTATCATGCTAATAATTATGGTTTTTGATTGTCAAATTAAATTGAGTTTTAAAGCCACGGGTGAACACCGGGTAAAATATGTGGATTTGGTGTATGCCCAATCACGTCTGATCCATCACCGACGGGTTTAACATGCACGATAGAGTGGGTGGATGGTTGGATCGGGTGGACCTACATGGAATGTTAGGATATAGCATTTTGATAGTTTATATATTAATCAAACATCTTTACGGGATTCAACATTGGTCCGCTGACCCATAATTCATGGCAACAAATCTAAAATTCTAGATTAAGGTAGAAAATATAGAGTGGTATAACCTTAAAGCAATGCTCACGGAGTTTCAAATAAGATTTCGAATAGGGTAACCCTTCAAATTGTAAGCAATGGGTGAGCCGTAGGAAAGAGACAACTAAAACATCTTGGTAGCCAGATGAAAAGAAAGTAAAAGTGGTTTCCATAGTAGCGGCCACCAAAATGTAAGCCTCCTAAACCAACCCGGATATTATTTTCTTGCACATCAAATCAACCGTTACCTTATTGATTTTTTATTTATTCCATAAGCAGGAAGCTGACACGTGCATCGCACGGGAGACAAACTAGTACTACTAATAATAATCAATTAAAAGGGTAATTTCGAAATATCCCATTATTTGATAATATAGATCACCTATTTTGGAACAAAATTTAAAACTAACTAAATCATCTAATTCAGGACGGAGGGAGTATATGCATATAGATTATGATGAAGTTTTCTCTAATTACCGATAGAATTTCTGTGTGATTCTCCGCGGGCATTAGCTTTCTTCCAAGGAAATTTTTGAAAGTTGACCGACATAGTCAACAGAAAATGGGCTATATAGCCAAAATTGTGTGTTTCCTGGGCCATATGGACTTGTAAGCTTTCTGTCTGGGTCAAATGTCTAAAAGAATCTTTTGTGTGAAATGGACACAACTACCCTGCCACGTCCACCTATACCTCGACACGTTCGTATTCTTTCTTCAAAAAAACTAAAAAACGCCTTCATCTTCATCTTCTCAAAAATTCCGCCACCCTCTACCAGAAACATCTCGTTCTCCATCTCCGCCATCACCAACGTGGAAAAATCAAAATCTCTCTTCAAAAAGATTTCATCACCACCACCAGCACCACCATCAATTATCTTCAAAACCCTTCTTCAACTGCTCTCCACCGAATCCATTGATTTCTTCCATCAATTTCACTGGGAAGTTTCTCGATCCTGATTGTTTTTCATGATTTTATTACCAGAACTCATCAATTTCTCGATCCCATTCTCCACCATTTCCATAACCATCCACAGTCAACGTCTCTCACCATCAACAATAAGAATTTGGGGTCTTCTCAAAGGTTTTTGTATCTTCTCATACCCACCATCAACGTGTCTCACCATCTACAGTGAAAATCAACACTATCAGAAATCGGTTTCTCCATCTTCTGCTAACCCTAATTGAATAACTCTTTGTTTTCAATCGAATTTGGGGCTTATTCTGAATTATTAAATCTTTGTAATTTAGGGTTTTGGTTTTCAATTTCCTAACTTGGGTTTTCAACAGAGAAACTGTGTATTGAGGTTACTGTAGCTGGAAAGATTGCTTACATCTCTAAGGAGCTGTGTATTGGATGTGGTATCTGTGTCAAGGTACCACCTTTTTTGCCCTTTTTTTTGTTCTGTTTCTTCCTTTCTTATTCAGTTGTCTAATTGGGGTGTGTTTTGTTTGTTTTGATGTTGGAATAGAAATGTCCATTTGAAGCTATTCAGATTAATTTTGTGATGAAACCAGTTACATCATGTTTTTAAATTGGGTTGTATTTGTTTTCACCCATATTTAAACTTGGATGAAACCAGTTACATCATGTTTTTAAAAAAAATTAATTGGTTTTCACCCATGTTTAATGGCTTGGATGAAACCAGTTACATCCTGTTTTAAATTTGGTTTCATCGATATTTAGGCAAGGATGAAACCAGTTACATCATGTTTTAAATTGGGTTGTATTTGTTTTAACCCATATTAAGGCTGGGATGAAACCAGTTACATCATGTTTTGAAAAAAATTTAATCGGTTTTCACCCATGTTTAAATTAGGCTTGGATGAAACCATTTACATCCTGTTTTAAATTTGGTTCATCGATATTTAGGCAGGGATGAAACCAGTTTCATCATGTTTTAAAAAATTTTGAATTTGTTTTCACCCTTGTTTAAACTAGGATGAAACCAGTTACATCCTGTTTTAAATTTGGTTAAATTTGGTTTCACTGATATTTAGGCTAGGATGAAACCAGTTTCATTATGTTTTGCAATGTGTTCAATTTTGTTTCACTGATAATGCAGTAACAGTATAATCTCTTTTGACAATTACATAGACCTTACTAATTTTCTTATTTTAAAAAGTATAGTCTCAACTTATGCGAAGAAAAAGAACAGATATATGGGAAAGTACATGCCATCCTGTACTATTTCTTGACGTACACAGGTACATCCTGTGTTGATTACTGAAACTAAAGTTGGAATAATAGTCGCACCGCTGGATATAACCAGGTGCGTGATGTATTTATTTCTTAATGTATTTGATTACGTCTTGTACTAATATTAAGAATGTCGTGCCGAAAACAATTATGCCAGTTGATGAATGGGGAGGAATTGACAATTGTGAGATTATTATAGATTGTATTTAAAGGAGTATTCTTTGTTTGGATTAATGAAAGAAATGCAAACTCTTCTAAAGAGTGTTTCACTTATGTTAGAAATGAATACTATACATGCCATCTCTTATTGTGAGTTAGAACAAAAATTTCAGTTGCACTTACAAAATTAAGCAATTGTTGTTATTGTATCTGTCTAACATTGTTTATTTGAATGATGCAGGTACTGCTATTAGTTGCAGCTGCAGTTGTTGGATCTGGTGGCAGTAATGTAGTTAATGGGTAGTGGTGGTGTTGTTTTGATGATGGAGAAACTGGTTCTAGTGAAGTGTCAGGTGGACTGGTTGGTATTGCAATGGAATGATGCAGGAGATGACATTACAGATGTGCAGGTGATGGGAATTGTGGTTGGCATGAGGCAGAGATGAAGGATCTGCAATGTTTCACGCACTCTGTTTTTTGCTCTATTTCACGCACTCTGTTTTGCTCTGTTTCACGCACTCTGTTTCACGCGCTCTGTTTTTTGCTATGTTTTAATTCGTAAAACAGAGCAATTAAGTACTCTGTTTTTTTTTACTCTGTTTTTATTTGATCTGCAATGAAATACTCTGTTTTTATTTGATTACTTTGTTCTTCTTCAGTCCAGTAGCTATTTGAAGAAGATAGGGACATATTTGTCTCTTCGGGTTAATAAACAAAAAAGATTCTGGGTCAAATATCCATTTTGGCTAAATGAACAGTATTTTTCTGTTTTTTGGTTATATGAACAGTATCTAAACCTAAGAATATATTTCATCCAGAATTTGTTGCAATTGGTTTTTTGACCAATTTTGTGCATAGTCAAACGGTCAAAAGACAACACTGAGGAAGCTTTTTATATGCTTTGGGCAGCAATAATGCCAGGGCCGGTGTCCATGTAAATTCATACCGAGGTAAGGTAAGCTCCAATAACAACCTTGATTTTTTGGTCCAAAGTGTTTCTTCCTGCATTTTTGATACCGAGAATTGTTATCCATTTTTTCCTATACGTATGTGATGTCATCCACAGATATTATGCACCCATATGTTGGTGAGCGGTGTGCCAAAGATATTATTTTGACTTTTAAAACTATTTTTGGTCGACTTGACTTCTAGCTAGTCGACTAGTTTGTTGTAATAAGCCTTACGAACTCTTTTCTTTTTCCCTTCGGCAATTCTATCATTTTATTTGAATTTAATGGTACAATAAAGTAGAAATTTCTTTTGCTTAATGATTTGAAAGTCATAGTTGTACTGCTATCAGTGGCCAGTGGGTTCCTTAATCACCTTCTAATTCTATACCTTTCTTTCCTCGACTCGACAGTCCAAGAAATATTAACACAAAATCTCTAAAGTCCTCAACATGATTTCATTAATGTTAAATTTAACATTTACACATATATATATATTTGATTAAATAAAGATATATAATGAAAAAAGAGAGAGGCTAATATTCGTAACTAATTAATTAAATTAATTAACTAGGCCTTCATTAATCTCAACTTTCTATCTAATTAATAAAATAAAACTCCTTCGTACTCTTTTCTATCTAATTAATCTTCCAACTTCTTCTCCTGAGGAAGTGATGGCTTGATTTGTCTACGATGTGATGGCCAAGCTGGTTGTGGATGATGATGTAGAAATGCCCAATTGTTTGCCTCGACTGTTGATTTATGATCGGACCCGCCACCAACAGCACCATGTCTGGTGTTCTGATGATTATGATTAAGGTGGCGATTATGATGGTGGTGATGAGTATGAGCTTTTTTATGCCCAAAAATATAATGTGATCGCGGTACTCTACCAAAGTATGGAGTACGTGGTGCATTTAACATACGACCAAGTACAGCCATTTTAAGTGATTGTCCGGCAATTAGTCCGGCCGTTGATGGGTTTTGCGACAAAACGATTTCATAACCATCATAATATGTTTCCATCCCTGCTGCTACAATTTGCCATACTAAACCTCCTCCGACTGAACCACCATTTATTGCAAAGTTGTATATGGATCTGTATACTGTGTTTAGAAACAAATTTCTTCCGTTTATCGTATATCCTTGATCTTTATTCGATTTTCCGAATTCGCTGAACACCAATGGCTTTCGTAATATTGTTTTCGAATCTATCCAATGGGTTGCCATCCATCTTTGGGCGAATACTAATTGCTCGTATTCAGTTTGTCCAGCTAACCTGCAAAACAAAAGATAAACAAACACTAAGAACTTGATTTATGTTAACAATAAGAACAATTAGTGAATTACATTAGATTATCAAATGAACTTACCAAATGTCTGGGTATGCATGAATTGTAGCGAAATCAATTTCCCTCACAAGATTGTTAGAGATGAAATCAGTTCCAACTTGATAACCAGGATTGATTTGTTTCTTTTCTGGGATTGAATCTCCATAAAATCCTTCCATTCCAATCTCAAGCAAATGTTTGCTATCGATAGACTTTACATATGTTGCCATCTCTTGAACCCATGCCTGAATAGTTTTCCCAGTGTCGTCGGATTCACAACGAGGTTCGTTTATGAGTTCCCACGCCATAATCGTGGGATCATCCTTATATGCAGTCTTAGTGATGGTGTTAACCCGTGATAGAACTCTCTGCATTGAAATGGGGATTATCTAAATGAGTGCATGAATATAGTTGCAGATGGAATAAATTAAATTACCATAAGAAAAGAAACAGATGATTAATTAATTTTTTTTACCATGACATGGTTCTTGTAGTACTGCCTCAATGTTGCATCGGTGTAAAAATCGTCATCGTTCTTAATCTCAACTCCGGCACTTTTACCCCACTCTGCATATTGTGCTCTACCTCCGTAATCATTGTAGTTATTGACAAGACTCAAAATCAATCGAATTCCATGTCTTTGAGCTTCCGCGACTACGAAATCCAGTGCTTGAAAAACACGTTCATCGTAAACACCAGGAGATATCTGTAAAGCTAAATCACCACCATCAGTGAAAGCCCATGTACGACATACAGTGAGACCAGCAGCGGACGCATCATGAAACACTTCAGAAACTTTATTACGCTCGTCTGGATTAGCCGCTATGTGCATCATCCAATAAGAATTAAACCCATTAAACAGAAACGGCGCACCATTGAGCAAGAACTGGGTATTTTTCGTGGTAACAAATCCTGAAAGAGTAGGTGTAGCAGGAGAGACAACTCCAAAGAATTTAGGTTCCGTTGAGACTTGTGAAAAACTGAGACAGGAAAGTTTTAAGAGAATCATGAGAATGGACAACATTGAGAAGGATTTAATATTAGACATATTTGTAATGTTTTAGTTGATAAAAAGAGATGGAAACAGAGAGGTGATGATGAGTTGTGTAGGGTCTGTCAAGGGTCTTTATAGTGTAAAAGAGAAGGGTGGTAGCGAGGATTTGGTTGAGGTGAAAAAACAGGTGAAACCAGGAGTTACTCATGAAGTATGTTTAATAATACTTGGCAAGAAAGTGATGATCATGGATACGAAATACAGTTTTCTATTGCATGATTTGATGCGAATTAAGTAGGTTGGTTTAAGTTGATGAGGTGGAGTTTGGCAGTTATAAACAGAAATCAACAACCTAGCTCTTTTGGCCGTGGTGATCATTTACAAATTGTCATCCAAGACTAGTGGGAGTTTATATATGATATATTGCTTCAGCGTGTCCAAAACCTGTACTATCTGTCTTAAACTCTTGAAAACCAGTCGGCATATACGTACTATAATTTCCTTACATATTTGAAAACGACTTTTTTTTAATTGTCAAGTAAGAGGAAGATTAGTCGACTCGTCGAAAAAGGGGTACATATGAATGAGTCCTGCTATCACGCGAGTTGCCGCGTGATAGTCAAAATGAACTCGCGTCAGTGAGCCGTTCGATTTGTTTGACAGCTATGGATCCGGAGAAATTATTATTCTCTAAGCAACCATAAATTTTATATTTATTTCATTTTCAGTCCTTCATTTCAGAAAAAGGATTTCTTCGTTCCATAAATTTCAGTTTTGGTTTAAGATTGTCTTAATTCAAGTCATGTACTACTATTTCGAATAAAATTATGGATTATAAACAGATTTAGGTCTATTTTTCAACCCGATAGACAATCATAGACCTGTTTTTTTTTCAAAATTACAAATCTGGGCCTCCATCCATGTTTCCGTCCAAACACGTTACTTTTGTCAATTACTCGGTCAACAAGGTCAACTTCTCATTAGATGAGATGAGTTAATGACGCGGAATTACCCATTTGTCCTCTATACACGTGTAAGCTATTAGGTGTATAGTAGCCACGTGTAACGTAGCTATTTTCCCTTTAAACACGTGTGAGATATTAGGCACGTGTACTCGAAGACACGTGGTGGTCATCTGAGATGGAGGAAAACATGGATGGCTAAGATTATTTCACTTCGTAATTGACGACACCTTCATGAGATCCGAGTCGTTTATCTCAATTTCATTGGATCTCGATGTATTCGGTCGGCTGAGATGAAATCGAATAGCGGCAAAAGGATGGAGTATAGAGAAAATATCTTTCAGTTTCTCCATTTTCCCTTCGTCTCTCCATTTTTTCCCTCTGCAACTTTATTTTCTTTCTCTGCAATTTTCTTTCTTCTTTGCAATTTTCACTTTAGTCGCCTGATCTATCACTGGTTTCTGTTACTGTGTATGATGGGTATACCTGATAGATCAAATAAACTACTAAGTAAGATAGATTCATAGACTAAAGAGAAGATGGATGAAATAAAGAAAACAAAGAAACGGCGAAGTAGAACACGAACAGAAAGGTAACAACGAGACCCTTATTGTATTTTATTCAATTTATTGTTAGAATAGATTTCAATTTCTAGGGTTTGTGGAAATTTTCGATTTCTAGGGTTTATGGTTTATGGGTGTTTCGATTTCTTTGGGTCATGGGTATTTTCAATTTCTAGGGTTTATGGGTATTTTTGATTTCTAGGGTTTATGGGTATTTTGATTTCTCTGGGTTGTGGGTATTTATGATTTTAGGGTTTATGTGTTTGTTTTTTAGATGATTCTCTATGAATTGGCCCTTGATTTTTCTAGGGTTTGTGTTAGATTTCTAGGGTCTGTTTGTGTTAGATTTCTAGGGTTTATTTCATTCTGTTTTTCGCCTTGTTTATCACTCTGTTTTTTCGCCTTGTTTATCACTCTGTTTTTAGTTATGCTGAGGATAGTTTCATGTTAGTTAATATGTTTATGTAATATTATTTATGTCCATATGTTGATATTTTGATATGTTGATAGTTGCTGAGAATAGCTAATATGATTTATGTTGTAGGAATGAATCTGCAAGTGTGGAATGATGTTGACAATTGTTGTTGAATTGTTGTTGTTGAATGATGCTGATAATTTGAATTATGTTTCTTGTAGGAATGATGTTGTTGTTGACAGGATGCCTTTCAGAAGCTTTAAGGTAAATGTGATAGGAACTTGCCAGAGTTTGGAGTTTAGGGACTGTGCTAGAGAGGATATGGGACCTGATAGGTTGAAGGACATGATCAGGCCAAAGCTGAGACTGAAGGGTGATGAGAAGATAGACATATTGTGGTCAGATGATCTTTGTACTCCCATGTCACTGGATAAACAAGAAGAGTTCAAGTCTTTGTGGGATACTGCTGAGATTGATGAGAATGGTTGGAGTCAGGTTTATATGCAAGTGTTGGATGGTGAGGTTGGTACAATTCCTCCACACAAGTACTTTACACCAGTAAAGAAGACACCTCCAAAGAAGCTTGTATCCAAAAGAAATATCACACCAAAGAAAGCAGCAGTATCTGAAGAAACTCAAGCACAAACTCAAGAAGAAACTAAAGCAGTATCCAATGATTCTAGTACACCAACAAGTTCAAGAAGAAGTCCAAGGCTAGCAGCATTGTTTAAGAAGCAAATAGGAGGAAAAACTAAGAAGAAGTTGTTTGTTGAAATCTCAGATGATGATGAAGTATGTGAAGCAACAGAGTCAAATGTGGTTAATGACATTCCAGAAGTTTATGTTCCTGAATTCTGTGAAGAACCAACACAGGCAAGTGTAGCTGACATTCCAGATGAATTTGGTCACAAGAGTTTAATCATGATTTTTGGGTTGAAGCTACAACACAAGCAAGTGTTCTTGAAGATATTTACAGATTAAGTGAAGAGTATAAGAAAAGTGATAAGTTTGTAGTTCAACTTCCAAATATTGAAGAAGATGAGTGTCATCCTGATGAGGATATCAACAATGTCCCTGGATATGAACAAGAGCTTAAAGATGATATGGAGTATAAGAAGTTTTTGAAGAAGGTTGAGAATGGTTATCTATCTGACAAGGGAAGTGACAGTGAGAGTGAAGGTGAAGGTGATTCTGATAGTGTTGATGGGATCCAGACTTTGGTGAAGTTGAGGTGGAAAATGACAAAGAAAGTAATGATGTTTCTTTACATTTGTTGTTTGTCATTTTTGTTGATTGTTATATTTGTTGTTTATTGCAAATGGGTACGAATGTTTTTGTTTTCTTACTTTAATTGCAGAAGACCATTATGGGAACTTACTGGATTCTGAGTCTGAAAAGGAACAAGAAGGTAATGTTGTTTGTTTACACATATGATTAACTCCATTGCTTAGAAATATGGTGGAAAATTAGGTATTTATGTGATTTGTTTTCCTTTATCAGATCAAGATGATGCTGTTGGGGTGGAGAAGGCTTCAGTTGAGTGTAATGGTGTTACACATGACAATTCAGAGTTTGAGAAGGAATATGCAGATCACCTTAAGGAAGAAGATGATCAGGATATGTTCCCAGCTGAAGATGAAGAGTCATTGGATCCAAATGACCTCATAGTTGGAAGTAAGTTTATGAGTAAAGAATCTTCCTACAACCATGTGAATAACTACTGTATCATGAACAAACATCAGACTTATGCTACTAAGAGTTCTACAATTAAGCTGAGGGTCAAGTGCATTCATTGGAGGACTCAAGATTGTCCAATGTTCATTTATGGCATGGTCAAGAAAGGTGAAGGTAAAACTTTTACACTTAGAGGCTTTAATGTCACTCACACCTGCAATGGTGACAAAGATGACTTGAACAAGCTTGCAACTCCAAAGTATGTAGCTGACTGGTACTATGAGAAGATGAAGACTGAGCTTGGAATTAATGAACCAGTACCATGTCCAGATGACTTAGCAACACATTTCAACAAATCCAGGAAAGTTAATATAAGGTATCATACTGCATGGAGAGCAAGGGTGAAGGTGTTGGAGAAACTACATGGCAGTTATGAGAAGAGCTACTCACTGGTACCAGCATTTTGTGAAATGGTCAAGGTATAACATTTTATATTTAAGTTTTTGTATTTTTGTAATTATATCAATTTTTTTGTTTGACAACACTTTCTTTAAGTTTTTGTATTTTTGTAATTATCTTCTTAATTTTGTCCATGTAATTTTAGCATGGAACAATCCCTGAAAATATACATGTCATTATGTTTGTAGATGACAAATCCAGGCAGTATAGCAACTTTTTCTTATGGAACTACACACAACACTTTCTTGTCCATGACAATTTGCTTCAAATCCACTATAGTTGGATTCTTGTCTGGTTGTAGAAACATCATTGGCCTGGATGGATGTCATTTGAATGGGAAGTTTGGTGGCGTGATGTTACATGCAACTGGAATGGATGGTCAAAATGGATTAGTTCCATTAGGTATCATGGTATGCAGGAATGAAACAATAGAGAATTGGAAGATATTCTTGGAGTATTTGAAGAAGCTGCTGGGTGATGATCATGAGTTTACCTTCATCTATGACAACCATAAAGGGATTTTAGAAGGTGTTGATTATCGCTTTCCCTTCTTTGAGCACAAACAATGTGTCAGGTGAGCTCATTTATTTCCATTTATTTTCAGTTTTATTCCATTTATTTCCATTTAATCATTTGCTTCATTTATTTTGTTTTAATTTTAAGTTGTTAATCATTTATTGGTTTTGCAGGCACTTGATGGCCAACTTTAAGAAGTACTACAAGGGGTACAGTATTCAGACTCATCTTTGGAATGATGCCAAGTGTTATAAGATCAAACACTTTAATGTAAAGATTCATTACTTGTCTTGAATCACACAATTATTATGCCTCACTTTAATGTAATGCTCCACTTTAATTTTCAGTAACACATGGATGCTATGGAAGCTGAGAGTAAAGAGGCTGCAAGATTTCTCATGGATGAAAGGCCTGAAACCTGGTCTAGGGCTCATTTTCCACCTACTAGAAAATGTGAGCACATAAACAACAACTTCTCAGAATCCTTCAACAATATGGCCAAGAAGATCAGAGACAAGCCAATCTGTAAGCTAGGTTTGATGTATGGACAACTAGTGATGGGACTTCTCAACAAGAGGAGGAATGAAGCTGCAAAATGGAAAGATGGGGACCTTGTTCCAAAGGAAATGCATCTGATTACCAAGATGTGACTTGACCATAAATTATCAACTAGAGAGTGCTGTTATAGGGAAAATATATGAGGTTACAATTTGTCATGGAGCCATCTTTGTTGTGGATTTGCCAAAGAGGAGTTGTAGCTGCTTGCAATGGCAATTGAGGGGTTTTGTCTGCCAGCATGTTGTCTGTGCTCTAAATCCATTGAGACCTTTTTGGGCTGAGTAAGTATTGTGATATTTCATTGCATTTGTTTTTATTTCTTTGTCCTTTTGTCCTTATAATATTTCATAGTGATAATGTACTTTGGACATTTCTTAATTCTAATTGGTTTGTCCTAACTGATTTCTTTTTTACATGTTGGGTATTGTTGCAGGTATTGTGACAAGTATTATTGGTTGACAGCTACAAGAGAACATATGCTCCAGAATTCAACCCATTGTTGGGACCAGAAGACTATGGAAAGGTACATTATCACTATGAAAAGTCTCTGTCCCATTCTTGCTTTTGTCATTATCATTTGTTGTGCAATAAATAAAATATCTACATTTGATTCCTTTAGGGTTTCAGCCTTTCATTTATATATGATACTTTCTTTGTTTCCTTCTTCTTATCCAGACAACATTGAAAGAGATGATGAAACCTCCAATTAACATCAGAAAAGCAGGTAGACCAAGGGGAAAGAAAATTAGAGCCTATGATGAACCTCCACCTACAGGAAAGAAGAGTAGAAGATGCAAGAGATGTGGAGAACCAGGTCATTATGAAAATACCTGTGCTGGAGGAGCAGTTGGTTCTAATCCAAAGGTACCAAAGGCTAGAACCTGTGTTGATGGTGATACTTTCACAGCTTATGAATCTGGTCCATCAAAGGGGAACCCGAAAGATGCAAAAGTTGTTCATGGTTCATCTGCAGGTCAAAGTACCAGTGTAATGGGTGCAACTAAGACCAAATCCAATAGCCAGAGCTGTGTTGGTGAATCATCTAAGCAACCTGCTGTAAGATCTGAAAAAGGTGTTAAGGGTAAGGCAACAACAAAAGTTGGATCTTCTCAAACCTCATGTATGAATCAAAATTTCAAGAAGATTGGTTCAGTTAGCAACAACGTCACCTTTACAGTGTCAGGTCCAAAGAGCAAAAAGAAAACAAAGAAGTATATGAAGATCTGAGTTGGTTATGTTGATTGAGTTTTATTTTGTTTAGAAGATATGTATGCAGTTACTCCTTATCTTTTGTGTAGTTTAAGTGTGGAACTTTGAATAGACGCAGTTTCTTTTGAAGAACAAGTTATGAAATGTTCAATTACAATGATTTCATTACATTTTCAGATTTTTCTTAAATTCATTACATATTTCTAGTACTTTCCCTTTCAATTCTTCTTTTGTTTCAATTACAAGTGCATCTGATGCCCATCTAAAAGAATCACAGTCTTTCTTCTTGCATACCAAGTAAGCTATATTGAGATTGTGTTGATTCTTGCAAACCTTTAGTTCTAACTTTGAATTGCAGTCTGTTTGAAGCAAGGTTGATTGTGCAATGGACAGTTGTTGAAAAAATGATTTTCTTCTCCACAGGCAATGCAGCAATTTGGACTTGGAAGCTTGATTTGAAGTGTTGTAGTTGGAGAAGAAGCAAGATCAAACCACTCAAAGTAATTGCAGGTGGGATTCAAACATTTGAAGAAGGTCTTCCATTTGTTTGATCTGTTTTAGATCTCAACAATGCTCTAACTCCATTACAAGGTATATGTTTGCACCTTGAATATACTCATGGACAACTCTTGGTTTCATGGTCTTCTTTGTCACACATATTACACTGCACCTTGATGATGCTACTGCTACCTGCTACAATTTGATGAAAGATGAACACCACCAACCATTCTTAGATCTGAATGAAAAAAAGAGAGAAGAAGATATGCTTTTATTGAAGATAATCCTGCCGTTGGGTACTGTGGGGGCCACAATTTTATCTGACACGTGGCAGAAATGATGACGTGTGCAACGTACACGTCAGTTACCAGTCAGCACCGAGTTACTAAGCAGACTCAGTGAATTAATTGGGAACTCGGTGAGTTGAAGGAATTAAAGGGCATATAAGTATTTCTATACTATCCTAATGGTGCCAAAAAGGTGGAAAACCACCGTTAGCCGTTTTTAATAAAACGGTCAAAACCGGCCTAGATTTGTAATTTTCAAAAAAACGGACCTATGGTTGTAACCCTGAAAAAAACACGCCTATATCTGTTTTTCACCCTAAAATTATTAATTTGTGTTACACTGATAATTCTAATTCTAATATGCTTGCTATAATCTGAAGATTGAGATTTTATTCCCTTCGAGGAAAAACTTCACCAACTGCATCTATCTCGATTTGATTGTCAGAATGTTGATCCCCGTGATTACGATCAAATAAATTATCAACTGCATTAGAATAAAGGTTTGAATGAATAATTCTGATCATTTCAGTTGCTCTACTAGTTAATGGAAGAATTAGAAACGTGCATGATTAACTCTGTGAACACATAAATCACGAAGCCATCCACGTGTTCACAAACAATATTCGCATACATCCTAATTCTAGAATTGTACGTCGTATGTGTAAAGGGGATGATTATATCGATTCATCGACTCGAAGCCTTCGGGCTTGTCATTGTCTAGTCGAATATTATCATAAATAATGTTCGTATAAAGGAATAAACCAAGAATCAAGTATAAATGTAAAGCATATGAAGTTTAACGCTGAATGTAAGGTGCTGAAATGTAAATAAGACAGATTTACGTGGTTCGGCACTAAGGCCTACATCCAAGGGGCTGGTGTTTCACTATGTATTGAATGGTTACAAAGATAGTCGAATGACTTTAGAGTATACATAGGTCTGCGGAAGTAGGGGGATTACTTACTCTTTATATTTCTCTCTCCTATATTCTCCTGTAATTGCTCTAAATTGGTCGACCCCTTCTCTCTTAGTGGAGAGGGGTATTTATAGGGTTGGAACGTGGGTCCCATTTCTGAGGAGCCGTTGTAATCTTATCTTCTTGTGTTTTGTGCCTATTACGCAGAGGTCTTCGGCATATGCTGCGGCCTGAGCTTGAATACGAACGATTATCCTCGCCTCTTCCACGAGCTGATTGACACGTGTATATATCTTTGGTATTTAATGCGGGTAGATGGGTGTCTGCTCGTGTCAGACAAGTGTCTCTTTGTCTGGTCACATCTGTGTCAGCCAAACTTCCTCTCGGCCGTTGATCTGGGATCTTCCTCGGGATTGGGTGTGATAACACCCAAGGGGTATTATCTGGTGCTCCTCTGAGCCATCATACCTCTGTGATCCTCTGTCCCTGACCGTCAGATCTGCTGACCGGTGGTATCTTCTGATGATATGCTTGCTATCATGTTTTGATATCTTGTTTTGCATGCCTTCCACGTGTCTCTTTATGTACACGTGGTGGATGATGAAAGGTGTACATACAATTTTCCCCTCTTCTTCTGACTTGGGCGTATTTTGCAATTTTGAATAAGAAAGGTCGTCCTACACGTTTCCCACTTTGCATTAACTTTCCCCGTAACTGCTCCTTGGTACGAGGAGAAGTTATTGTCTTCTCTAGATTCATAAATAGGAAAGAGAATGTGAAAAAAACTTTTATCCTCTTCTTGTCAGTGTTCATCCTCTTCTTGTTTTCTATTCTTATTCTTTAGTCATTTATTATCATCATTCTTGTGAGGAAGATAACATCATTCAATTTTCTGTTTCTTTCGCTCTCGATTGTTGTTGCCCCTGTATCTTTTGATATCTCCGATCCTCCTTTCTTCGACTGTGGTTGGTGCTTGTCGTCCTCTTTTATACATGTATGGGGTTTTTCATTAGCTGTTCATCATTTATTTATCTATGTATCTACCCGTTTGTCTCCTGCTGCTGTATTCTTGGTTTTGTGATGAAGAACATACATGTTGAAGCATATATGCTTTCCCCTGTTCTTTGTTACAACGTTTATGAGTCCGTATCTAAGTATTATCCCCAGAGTTGGATGGAGTATTTTTTAGTTCTTAGGGTTTTTAATGTTTATCCGGATGAACCATCAATTATGGGTTTTTTGATCTTTAGTGATCTCCTCGTATTCTTCTCTAAACTGTTTTTGTGTTTCCTTGTAAATATGTCTGATCGTCCGCGGGATCCTTACCAAACCCCGTCGTCTAGTCCGCCAAGATCCCCTCCGCGTCGAGATTCTGACAGATCTCCACTTGGGGAAGGTCCTTATAAGTCTTCGCAATCGGATCCTCGGGGTCATAGGGTTTCATCTTCCTCCGGTGCGAAGGTTGTGCCTACTAAGAAAGGGGTTGTGCCGAAGGGTCCTTCTAGATCTAGGTATGTTGTTAACCGCACCCCTTCTCGTCCTCGTGAAGATTCTAGGAGTACACAGGATCCTCCTCGTGATGACTCTAGGAGTACGCGGGCTCCTCCTCCTCGTACTGAAATAGTGGATGTTCCGCCCCTTCGTTCAATGGCTCCTCCTTCAGTGCCTCCGCAGAAATCTTTGCCGCCTCCTCCCGCGGTTTCTTTCAAAGGGAAGTACTCCAAGGGTACTATGTCGAGAGCTGATCCGTCTAAAAATCTTCCTTCTAAAAGGAAAGCTTCGTAATTGAGTCCTACTTCTGATTCCGCAGACGAAGAAGAAACAGTCCCCGTGATACGCAACATTTCAGTTGGTAAGAAGAAGGTCACTTTCAAGCATATTGATCTTGAGATGTTCAAGGAAAAACATGAACTTCAAGCTTTTGAGGTTCGCTTTTATGCCCCTGACGATGATATCACTTACGAGTTCCTTGCTAAGTATCAGTTTGACGAGTTTCATCTGTTGACTACGGTTGGAGCCTTCGAGGCGGGTCTCATGTTGCCCCTATATAAGTCGGGTGACTCCTTTTATTATGACGTGTTGGCTAGTCGCGAAGGCTCTTCCACGAACACTCATAATCGTTCCGTGTCACAACTATCTGGGAATTATCTTCGTTCACTGAAGGAATGTTACCTGCGAAGCAAGGGAGAGACTATGATGACCTGCTATGTTCCAAATCCTGCTGAGAGAGAGTGGTACACTCCTCAGAATTTTAACAGTTCTTTTGGGGATTATGTCAACAACATAAACCGTAATCCGTGGAGTGTTAGTCTTCGTAATATTACTGCTCCCCGTGGTGAAATTCGTCTTTTGAGTGAGATGAGTGATGCCAAGCTGAAGTATGTTCCTGGTACTGAGGGATCTGCTAAACGGAAACTCTTTCCTGCTCGTGAAAGGATTAAGCGTGACCATGATTATGAATGGCATGCTACTGTTATTGAGGTAGTTGGTCCTTGGGCTTATGGATGGATTTCGGGTCCACGAGGTTGGCGTCCTTCTGAAAATAGCAAGCCTCGTGAAACTCCTCCTGCTCATTATGGAGATTTCTGTCCTTGGCGTCCGAATTTCGCGGGCATGAATTTTCCTTATGCTCTTGATGTCGTTGATGGAGATGAGGAGGAGGGTTCTGGTGCTACCCATCCAACGAAGAGTGCTGCTGCTGCCAAGGTATGGTTTCTTCTTATATTCTCTATTCTATTTGCCCCTTTTTCCTTGCTTGAAATAATTTTCATTTTTGAAGTGAGGGAAAAAAATGAGCCTTTGTGGGATTATACTGGTTTGTAGGTGTCGAAGAAGAAGAAACTTGGACCCAAATGTTATAGTTTTGAAAGTGGTAGTAAAAGTTCGTTGCTCGGACTTGTAAAGATTTAAAAATAAAAACATATACAAAAAATATTAACAATATGGGCAAGAGTACTGGGACTAAAGATACGGCCATTTTTTCATTTTCAAGTGGTTCAGAAATTAATTCTAACAATTATAGTTCAAAAACAAAACAAATATTAACTCTAGTTTATTGCCAAGATAGATTTTATAAAATATTAGTTGTATTTTATGAGCATGACGCATCAAAAATCCCTAGGACCAAGCATACTCCATCAAATAAAATCACAAGTAATTAATTTAAAATCTTAATTCAATTAAAATTAGTGCAAAAAGTAAATAGAAGAATTAATTAAATTACCACATGGATGAATTAAGGCTTTCTCCGTCGTCCCAGTGCTTGGGTTTAGCTCATCATAGTGAAATACCTCTCAAAATATTTTATTAATCTCAATTGGTGTTTACAATGAAGAGAAAATGGAGAAAAGGGTGAAAATCGGTAAACTGCAACGCTTATAAGCGTTACAGAACACCGTTACAAAGAACGATAAAAGATGATGTTGTTGTCTGCGTAGCTGACTACGACCCACAGAGACCGGTCGTTGTCACTGTCGGGGAACGACTGTCTTTGGCCGTCTGTTCTTCGTGTTCTTCCTCTTCATCAATGGCAGCAGCAGCAGCAGAGAAAAATGGTGATTCTCCCTCTGCAGCCTTCTCTCCTCTCCTCCCAACTCTCGACACCCTTTCTCCTTGACCTCAGTGAGCTATTTATACCCAACAACATCGATATCTTCCATCATAACTCCATATAATCTTCTCTTCAATTCTTTGCAGACGCGAGAATAATATTTTTGATTTTTTTCCTGTTTAATCGAAATCGTGTTTACCAAATATTATCTTGGCTTCTGACGCTCTCTCAATCTTTCCTATCTTAGATATATTCGAATCCCATGAGATAACGCACGTATATCCTCCAACAGAATCCAATATTTTCCAAAATATTCTCCCGTGAAAACAGCTCCCCTGTTTGGACTTTGATCTTCTCTCCCGGTCATTTCAGCCCAACTTGATCGCTAAAATCACTTGCATTCGGCCTGTTTAGCCTTAACAGGCTTAGCCCAATAATTTCCAGCGATCGAATCTTCCAAAAACACGTCCAAGAATCGAGTAGAAATTTCATGCAGGCGTGATTGATTTCTCCCGCCATTTTCAAATTCAAATCGTGAAAAGGTGTCCCCTTAGCAAACAGTGGTGTCCCCTTAGGAATTTGGGCTGAAATAGTAATTCTTGGGTTGAAATAGTAATTTTTCTGGTTTCCTCCGGGACAATTCTGGGACGTTTCCGGTACATTTCTGGGACGTTTCCGGTACATTTCTGGGGTGCCTTTAGTACTTTTCTCCGGGGTGTAAATCATCACTTTTGAGCAACTCTTTCCATACAAGGGTATTTTCTCCAAAAACACCTAAACAAACATAAAAACACAATATTAGTACAAAAATATAGTTCCAACAATACAGGCATTGAGGACAAATTAGACACAAAAATGTGTCTATCAAATACCCCCAAACTTATTATTTGCTAGTCCTCGAGCAAATTTATTCTTGAAAAGTGACCGAGTTAATCTCGGGTGGGTTTATCAGAGGTGTACCCACAAAAACCAATACTCCAGACCCTAACTATCTACGCAAAATCTTGGAAAGCACTAAAGAACCTCCTTGGTTGGCATACTTATTAATTATAGGAGGAAGTACCCTGATGCGAAATTCCAATTATTGTACACGAGTTTTCACTCAAGCATACTAAAATTCATATAAGTGACAGAGTTCTACTAAGATAGTTTCACGATGGACATCATACTTGGAGTCAGACTAATCACATGAAAAGATTAAGAAGATGGAAAAAGAAAAATGTAGATGGTTGAAAAGTGAACGATGTTTCCCATATCTGTCTGAAGGCCACTGCCAGAATGAACCTATCCTAATGGACTGAGATACCGGTCTGACTAATATCAACACAACTGGCATATACAAGGGAACCAGTGGTCACTAACTTAAATCTAGATCAACAAACTGGAAAATACAAGGGAACCAGCAGTTGACTACACATAACAATAACCATTTTTTTTTAACGGCATGAATAGATATTTTTGATCCAAGCGCATGCTTCTTATCAGCAGATTACACGATAGTTCCCATGGGTCCTGCATTCCACGCTTGCTTAGGCGACGGAAACAGGGAGAACACACGCATATTGCTATCCAAGTGTTAATACTTATTCCGATTGGTCTAACTGGTCCAGTCTTTTTTTTTTTTAGTAATCTCAGTCACTCTAATTCACCCTAGCAGTGGTAACAACTTGAATCGTGTGCCCCACCAAATCACTTGAAATAAAAGAAAACTGAAAATAGAAAGTGAAATGGACTCGACGAGATATGGCGAAACTATCATGTTATTTCTAACACCTGAGCTCTGTGCTTTTATGAATAGACTCTATAGATGTTTCCATCTAGTCAGATTGGTTCCTCAACTCCTAAAACAAAAATGTTTCCATCCACTTAGATTGGTTAGTGTTATCCTTAATAGGCGTAAATTTCTAGGCTCTGGAGTTTATTTATTGCAACTAAAAGATTTTCCCATACCCCCAAACTTAAATCTAACATTGTCCTCAATGTTCTAAAGATGAAATTAAAAGCATGAACAAGGAGAAACGGTTACTATTTGAAGCAAAAGAGTTAAGGAAGGATATTACCGTGTTGCATGAGATTGGGTTACCTCCCAAAAAGTGCTAAGTTTAAAGTCTTCAGCCAGACTTAGAAAAGGTTTAGTCAACTCAAACCGTATAACAGTAGCCGGAATAACTGCGGGTCTTTAAAACCAAAAAGAGATGACAACAGGAAATTGCAGTGAACCAAGAAAATGAACAAGACTAGCGTGCCCTTACCTAGTTTCCTGATTAAGATATTTATATATAATTGTGGTTCAGGTTCAGGTTCTATGAAAGGGTCTAAATAAAATATTTTTCTTGGATACATTTCCTCATAGATTGGATCTAAATTACTAGGTCCTAGAGTCTGGAAAAACTCAAATACGAACTTAGAATCACGAAGTAATAACCTAAATAATTGTGGATCCTCTAAGTCAATCAGATATGACTTACATAATTGACCACAATGAGAGTAGTGGTCATCCTTAAGAAAATGTGTCGATTCTAATTTCCTAAAGCATTTAGGTTTAGTCTCACAACTTAATATTCGACACATTTGAAATCTATATGTTCCCACATTTGGAAGAAAACTATTTGGTGGGAAAACAAAATCAATCTTGGTATTATTTCCTGGGTTAACCACATCAACCAGAGGATGGGTTTCTAACAGTTGAGACTCTTGTTGGATATCATTAGGTTCTGGAAAACGAGTACGAAGATAGTCTCGTAAGATGGGTGAGGCATTGATGTCAAGTCCCAAGTGAGGGATATTTTTAAGAGTTAAAGAACATGGAGAATGATAATCATCCCCAAACTTAGAGTTTTCGGCGTCTCTAGGTAGACTGGTCATAATCTCCCTAATTTCTAGGTCATCAGATTCCTGAAAGTGGGCGATTGATTTTTCTAAGTCAGGTTCATCCCCGCTAATCTCTACGAGTTCTTCTAAGACTATTTTTTCTAAATCGTTTGACTCGAAAACAGTACTCTCAAGATAAACTGGTTCCTCTAAAACATCATCGGTTTCGTAATCATCGTCTAAAACGGGGGTATTTCTAGTCAAATCCTCGTCCTTTTGAATAGGTAAATAATTATTAAAATTATTTGGATTTGAACTAGAAATATCATTATAATCATCATCACCATCCTCCTCCAAATCATCATCACAATATAATTTTTGATATTCACGAATTCTCAAGCTTTGTTCCCAACTACATGGTCTATGTTTATAATATTTCTCATAGATCGTTAGAGGTGATTCCTTAATAAAAGTTGGAGTATCCATATATCGCTGCCCACGCATATATTCACCAAGAGTCATTTCCGAAGACGTCTCTTGATAACGAGAATTCCTAGACATATATTCTCGCAACGTCATCGCAAGTGGCGTCTCCTCAAAAGGATTCATCACCGAAGAAATATAAACTACAGAGGGATTCTATACAATCACAAACAAGGCCGACTCGACTCCACCAAAGCAAACCTAAAGATTTCTAGCAAACAAAAAGCATGATGGCTCCACTTAGATTGTTTCTAGACCAGCTTCTATCTTTCGAAAGGGAATTCGTTGCAATTTGAGCAAACCCCTCTGGAATCAATCCGAGTCAAAGTAAGTTGAATTGAGGCGAGGGAAGCTCAGTGGAGCTTTGATACCCAAGGCCTCACCGCTATCACAAGGCGGCGCAGTCACGCATTCAACTCACAGAAACCATCATGAACTTTGGAGTGTGCTTAAAGAGCAACCAATATTTTTCGAACGAGTTTCCTATTAAGCTCGTTACCCTATCGGTCTCGTTCTATTCCAAATTTTAAGCTTGGGTTCGCGTTAGGTTTCGTTTTCCTAAGGCGGGCAAGAAGGGAACGGTGATGAAATCCGAACCCTTATCTTGTTTAGGCCAGGCCTTGCCCTTTACTAGGAAAATAAAGACAGTCTGGTTCGTCCTCAAACAATTATCACCTTAAGGCAGACAGTAACCCGCTTGCAGGAGATTCGCGGGTGTTTCGATTGGACTTACCTCCCGTACCAGACGGGCGATGAACTTTCGTCGACTCGGGCCACGACTCCTATGCCGTGTGCGAACCCGAGGGGCCGAGACGATATAGTAATCGTCGTCCTTCCCTGCACACAGTTTATATAATAATTTTTTTTTTTTTAATAATAATACCCTTCCGTAGGGTTAAAAAAAAACAAAGTCCAATTGTTTAAAGTCCAAAGTCCAAAATAAATAAATAAAAATTATAGTTTTCCTCACACACTCTAAAAAAATTACAATTAAAAATTAAATCCTAAAATTGTCCTTTTTTTCTCTCTTTTCGCTTTTCGCTTTAAGATTTTTCCTCTCCAAGTCCTTAGTTTTCACTTTGAACCTGCAAAATAAAGACAAAAAGAAACGTAAAAAGGAACAAACAATTCTAAAAAAAATAATAAACCTAAAAAAAATAAATCAATCTATATACAAGTCCGCGTCGGCGGCGCCATTTTGTTATAGTTTTGAAAGTGGTAGTAAAAGTTCGTTGCTCGGACTTGTAAAGATTTAAAAATAAAAATATACAAAAAATATTAATAATATGGGCAAGAGTACTGGGACTAAAGATACGGCCGTTTTTTTCATTTTCAAGTGGTTCAGAAATTAATTCTAACAATTATAGTTCAAAAACAAAACAAATATTAACTCTAGTTTATTGCCAAGATAGATTTTATAAAATATTAGTTGTATTTTATGAGCATGGCGCATCAAAAATCCCTAGGACCAAGCATACTCCATCAAATAAAATCACAAGTAATTAATTTAAAATCTTAATTCAATTAAAATTAGTGCAAAGTAAATAAGAATTAATTAAATTACCACATGGATGAATTAAGGCTTTCTCCGTCGTCCCAGTGCTTGGGTTTAGCTCATCATAGTGAAATACCTCTCAAAATATTTATTAAGCTCAATTGGTGTTTACAATGAAGAGAAAATGGAGAAAAGGGTGAAAATCGGTAAACTGCAACGCTTATAAGCGTTACAGAACACCGTTACAAAGAACGATAAAAGATGCTGCTGTTGTCTGCGTAGCTGACTACGACCCACAGAGACCGGTCGTTGTCACTGTCGGGGAACGACTGTCTTTGGCCGTCTGTTCTTCGTGTTCTTCCTCTTCATCAATGGCAGCAGCAGCAGCAGAGAAAAATGGTGATTCTCCCTCTGCAGCCTTCTCTCCTCTCCTCCCAACTCTCGACACCCTTTCTCCTTGACCTCAGTGAGCTATTTATACCCAACAGCATCGATATCTTCCATCATAACTCCATATAATCTTCTCTTCAATTCTTTGCAGACGCGAGAATAATATTTTTGATTTTTTTCCTGTTTAATCGAAATCGTGTTTACCAAATATTCTCTTGGCTTCTGACGCTCTCTCAATCTTTCCTAGCTTAGATATATTCGAATCCCATGAGATAACGCACGTATATCCTCCAACAGAATCCAATATTTTCCAAAATATTCTCCCGTGAAAACAGCTCCCCTGTTTGGACTTTGATCTTCTCTCCCGGTCATTTCATCCCAACTTGATCGCTAAAATCACTTGCATTCGGCCTGTTTAGCCTTAACAGGCTTAGCCCAATAATTTCCAGCGATCGAATCTTCCAAAAACACGTCCAAGAATCGAGTAGAAATTTCATGCAGGCGTGATTGATTTCTCCCGCCATTTTCAAATTCAAATCGTGAAAAGGTGTCCCCTTAGCAAACAGTGGTGTCCCCTTAGGAATTTGGGCTGAAATAGTAATTCTTGGGTTGAAATAGTAATTTTTCTGGTTTCCTCCGGTACATTTCTGGGGAGTTTCCGGTACATTTCTGGGGTGCCTTTAGTACTTTTCTCCGGGGTGTAAATCATCACTTTTGAGCAACTCTTTCCATACAAGGATATTTTCTCCAAAAACATCTAAACAAACATAAAAACACAATATTAGTACAAAAATAGAGTTCCACCAATACAGGCATTGAGGACAAATTAGACACAAAAATGTGTCTATCACCAAACAATCTTCTACTGCGGTTACCGGTGAGGCTGAGGTTTATGAGGAGGTTACGAGTCCCGTAAACGAAGGGTATGGTGAGGATGAAGAAATGTCCGATGGAGAAGAGCGTACCGACACTTCTCACCCTGATGACGAAGGTGGTAATGGTGAAGAAGAAGTTGCCGCGGGTGGTGATGGTGAGTCTGAGGGTAATATTACCGTTGGTGGTACTGGCGGGGGTGGATCTTCCCTGTTGGCGATGATATTGTTGGTGTGGGTACTCTGCCCGTTATTTCCCCTGAATTTTCTTTCGGTAGGATATATTCCGCGGGGGAATCCTTTGATGTGAATGCTGCCATGGGTCTTGCCGAAGACTTCTCATTGCTTTCCCCAAATGATGATTGGGATGTGCTTGGGAATCTTGGCAAAGAAGGTACCACTGATCAGCAAGCTGAGAACGCAGGTGGTCATGCTGAGGGTGGTAATGTCGAGACTTGCGCGGGTGAGGAGATAACCGCCAAGGGGAAGTCTGCGGTTGAGTCTCCTTCAGAGGATTTCCCTTACTCGCTAATGCCTGAAGGTGAAGATGCCATTTTGGCTTGGCTTAAGAAGAAGAACCTGATGTTCGTCCCTAACCCTGCCCCAGTGGTCACTGGTGAGAAGAATTCCGACGCTTATACTCGTCGGATGATGCAATTGTCTTCTGAAGCCCGCGTTGCTGAGATGTGGGAGAAGAATCTGAGAGCTTCGGAAGCTAACCTAGTGGTTGACCCTCCCTCCTCTGTTGCTGATATGATGGCCATAGCTGATGGGTACCAATACGGTTTTCCCCAGCAGCGTGTCTTAGAGGTAAATCCTTGTACTTTTTTTTCTTCATGATATCCGAACATTGTATTCTTCGTGATATCTGATCCCTTTGGTATAATAATGTTTGTTGTTTGTGACATAGATGATGAGGAGCGAACATTGTAACCATGTTCTATACCAATTCTTCAAAGCAAAGTCTTTAAAGTTGGAGGCCAAGCTTCGTCATAGAGAAGAGGAACTGTCTGCGGCTGAAGTGGAAATAAATGAACTGAGGGGTCTCTGAAGGAAAAAGAACAGCTGGGTAACGCTGAGGAGAGTCTTCGTTCAGAACTTGCTATAGTCCGCAACGAATTGGAGCAGACTCGTAGAAATGTCTCGTCCTTCACAGGTTCGTATTTTACGGATCTTTCACTCCTCGTGATTCCCTATCTGTATTTTGGTGTTCTGTCTGAGTCTCCCCACCCTATCTTCAGTGGGTGGAGTCCCCGAGCTGATATGGCTTCGGAAAGAAAGGGAACGACAGAAATCCCGTATTGCAGAGTTGGTGGGTAAGTTGAAAAGCGAAGCCGTAAAGTGGAATGCTCGTGCTGATGAGCACAACGCCTTAACAGCTGAGTGGCGTGAAAAGCGAACACTGATGGTTGATATGCAATAAGTACAATCATGACCGTTGTCTGTTTAATGGTACGCTTCTATGGACGCGTGACAACCTGCGTGATGCTCGAGAACATGCTTCGGACTTAGAGGCTAGAGTGCGCTTTTTGGAAGGAGAGTTACAACATCGTTCTTTCTTAGGCCCCGGGGTTAGGGATAGTATGCTGTCTTTCCGAGGAAAGAGATAATGCTAGGGCGAGGTTGGTGCTCTTAGTAAATCCCTAGCAGCGTCTCGAGCTGATGTTGCTCGCCAAGTGGAGTCTGAAAGAGATCTTGAAGTGAATGTGTATCGACTCCATAAAAGGATGGGGGAGATGAATGACGAAGTCAACCATCTTCGTCACTTGGATTCAATGAAGCAGGTAGACTTAGACGCGAGTCAATTTTCTTACGAACCTTCAAACGGATTATAAGAAACTATCCACGAATATGACTTTCTTGATGAGGCTCGGGACGCAGTTGTCAATGAGTATGAAGAGGCTTCGGCTAATGTCGAAGGTATAACCTCGTTTTATCGAGTGTGATTCTGTTATTTCTTCGTTTTAACCCCTTGGTATTTCTTGTTTTCAGCACTCGAGGGACAGCTTCACGCAGCAAATGATGAGCTTAAAAACTCAATCTGCCTTAGTGCAGCAGGAAGGACAAGCCAACTATTTCAAAGGGTTGGCCGCGTCTCGTGAGGAAGCAGCGGAGATTGCCTCCAAAGAGGCGGAACGCCTATCTGCATTGCTGTCTCAGGCCAACCAGCGGACCGCTGTTATCACTTATAAAGCTCGATGTCAGTTGGCTGAAGAGACCAACAAAGTCCTAGATAAGATTGAACTTGATCTTAAAGTCGAACATGGTCTTGTCAAGAATTATCCGCGTCGTCCCCTTCCCGCGCCCTTGCCTGGTTCTTCTGGGCCCTCTTCAGGTGGTAGCGTACCTTCATCTCGCAGAGACAACCCTGTTGATGGAGCTGTATCGTCCAAGTAGATTTTTTTATTAGTCATAGAAAGTTGATCCTTGTTGATTATATAATTTCGGATCATTTTTTGATGTGTTTCCTGCTTTATCTTATTTGCTGAATCTTGTAATCAACTCTTTATGAAATGGATCATCCTTTTGGCATACCTGCGTTATCAATTCATCTTTTATTTTAAGTATTGTGAAGTGTTAAACTAGAAATAACTTGCTTTGTAAAAAGTTGAGAGTGTTTGGGTGCGACACCGAAGGTAAATACCTTCGTGATCGTCTTGAGACCTGTCACCCGCCGAATCCTGGGCCAGAGGATTCCCAAACGGTGGGGGCCGAGGCAGCGTTCTAGGATATGGAATGCTTATTTGAAAATATTTACATGCACCCATTCCGTCGACCCGCTGCCTTAAAATTGGTTGGGTATCTCTTTCTGCTGGGTGCCTTCCCCCTGGTCTTACACTCATAGACACTGATAGGGGAGCCCTGAGAGATTGTAGATTAACTACTTTCCCCAATATTGTTAATTTATTATGTAATGTACATGCGTTCATCCAGCGGGCCTTTTGACCATTTCGTTTGCTTGAAGATTTCCCAAAAAGTTTGTTTGATTGATAGGTTGAGGCCTGCTACTCCTCGTCCAGAGATAGAAACATGTAAAGCGGTTACGCTGCCTTCTTCTTCTGGTATTCTTCACGCAGATGCAAAGCTGCGCTGCTCCTATGGGTAGTACGGTTTGAGCCATTTAGCATTCCAAGGGTGCCGGAGGACCTCGCCTTTCAGATTGCGAAGATAGTAGGAACCGTTTCCCGCAATGTCGTGTATTATAAAAGGTCCTCCCCATGTAGGTGCTAACTTTCCCCATTTCTTCTCTCGTTGATACTGCGGGATTGTTCTTAGCACATACTGCCCTTCTACAAAATTTCGAAGCTTAACCTTTTTGTTGTACTCTCTCGCTAGTCTCCGTTGATAATTTTCCATCTTTTGCAATGCTGCTTCCCTCCTTCTTCCAGGTCGTCCAGTCTCTCTAACATCATGTCTGTTGTGAGATTTTTCTCCCATGCTTCGGTCTTTGTGGTTGGCATGAGGATCTCTGTTGGGATGACTGCTTCAGCTCCATAAGTGAGGAGAAATGGGGACTCCCCAGTGGCAGATCTTCGTGTTGTCCTGTATGCCCATAATACATTGTGTAGCTGTTCACACCATCGCCCCTTGTGTTCGTCTAATTGCTTTTTGAGGATAAGGGCGAGGGTCTTGTTAGTAGCTTCCGCTTGTCCGTTGCTTTGAGGGTATATGGGGGTGGACTTGTTTTTCCTTATTTTGAAAGTGTCGAAGAGCATGTCTATGTTTTTCCCCTGTAATTGTTTACCATTATCGGACACGATTTCCGCTGGTATGCCGAACCTGCAAATAATGTTTTGGAATATGAAAGTAAACACGTCCACGTCTCTGATCCTGGCTAAGGCTTTGGCTTCCACCCATTTACTGAAGTAGTCCGTGGCTACTATCAAAAATCGTCTTTTCCCTGATCCTTCGATGAAAGGCCCAACGATATCTATGCCCCATTTTGCAAATGGCCACGGACTATCCACAGAATTCAACGTTGTTGCTGGTGCGTGTATCTTTTTGGCGAAACGCTGACATTCTTCACATCGTCGGGACATTCTTGCAGCATCTTGTATCATTGTGGGCCAGTAATATCCTTGCATTTTTGCTTTGTCGGCTAGTGATCTCATGCCGCTATGATTCCCTGCGTCACCATAATGGATGTCGTTTAGAATTCGATGCCCCTCTTTCCTGGATAAGCAACGTAGTAACGGTCCGAGAAAGATTTCTTGTACAGGATCCCATCCCGAAGATCATATCTTCCTACTTTGGAGAGTATTTTCCTGGTTTGTTTGTGATCCGCGGGTAAGGTTCCATCCTTGAGAAACGCATGGATCATCATTCTCCAATCATCTTCGTTGTTGAAATCTTCGTCTTGATTTGCTCTTGACAGGATCTTCTTCGTCAAAATCGTCACGGATGTCTTCTCCCACCTGATCTTCGATATTTTCTTCCACTGTATCTTGATTTGTAGCAAAGGAAAATTGTGATGCAATCGAAGGCTCGTATACCCTTGTTATTTTGATAGCTTCGATACTCTTGTCCTTCAGCATGGATGATATATATGCTAGGGCATCCGCGTGCCTGAGATCCCTTCTGCATAAGTGCCGGAACTTGATGTTCGGAATTTGTGATGCCAATGTTTGGACCAAGGCCATGTAAGCTGAGAGGGTGTCGTCGTACACATTGTATTCGAGCCCTATTTGCCGTATGACAAGCTGAATCACTTGTCAGTCTTACATCAGTTACCCCCATCTCTATTATTAAGCGGAGGGCATGTACGACTGCCTCGTATTCGACGATGTTGTTAGTATGCTCTTTGAATTCTAACCTGAGTGCATGTACGATCCTTTCTCCAGTTGGGGTGGTGATGACAATGCATTCCTGCCCCTTCCTTATTTTTGGAACCATCAACGAAGACTTCCCATTGTCTTTGACTCGCGGGTTCGAGGACATCAATTGGATCCTTGCTTTCCTCGTCGGCTTCTGGCATTCCCCTAATCTCTTCATCGTTGTCCGGGGGGGGGGGGGGGGGGGGGGGGGGGGGGGGGGGGGGGGGGGGGGGGGGGGGGGGTCATGAATGATGTTGAATTGGTCCAGGTGGGTGTTCCACTTGGCTATTCTACCTACTTTTCCCGCGCTTTTGAGGACTGCTTCCAGTGGTGCTTTGCATGGGACGCGGATGAAGTGAGTTAGGAAATAGGTTCTCAGCTTTTGAGTAGCCCATACCAATGCCAGGATGAGTTGTTCGATCTTCGTGTAATTCCTTTCCGCAGAATTGAGGGTCTTGCTGACATAATAGATAGGTTGTTCTATCTTCGTATTGGTTTTGACCAACACTGCGCTAACTGCGTCTTCTGTCGCTGCTATGTACAATGCCAAAACCTCATCAGGATCAGGCTTCTGCAGGATTGGAATTGAAGCCAGGTGTTCCTTGATTCTTTGGAAGGCTTCTTCGCATTCTGCGGTCCATTCAAACTTACTCCCTTTTTTGAGAATATTGAAAAAATGTTTGCATTTGTCCGAGGATCGGGCAATAAATCTGCCCAAGGCTGCTAAGGACCCATTGAGCTTTTGCACTTCTTTTAAATTCTTCGGAGATGGCATTTCCACTATGGCCTGAATCTTCGCGGGGTCTACCTCAATACCCCTTTTTGTTACCAGATATCCGAGGAATTTCCCTGAGGTGACACCGAAGTGCATTTTTCTGGATTTACTTTCATGTGATGTTTCCTCATTGCTTCGAAAATATCTCTCAGGTCCTGGTGGTGATCTTTGCGCAGCCTACTTTTGACGAGCATGTCATCAACGTAGACTTCTAGGGTACTACCAATCCATGGCCTGAAGATAGCATCGACCATTCTTGGTACGTTGCCCCTGCGTTTCGAAGTCCAAAGGGCATTCTAGTGTAGCAATAAAGGCCATGCGGGGTGTAGAATGTTGTGTGTAGTTGATCTTCTTCTGCCAGGGCTACTTGGTTGTAACCAGAATATCCGTCCATGAATGACAGCTCTTCGTACCTTCCACTGCTTCAACCAGTTGATCTATGCTCGGTAGGGGATAGCTGTCTTTGGACATGCCTTGTTGAGGTTAGTAAAGTCGATGCATATCCTAACCCCTCCATTTTTCTTAGGAACGACGACCATGTTGGAGATCCATGTAGGGTATTTGACTTCCTTGATGAAGCCTGCTTCTAGTAGTTTCCGAAGTTCTTTTTCTACTGCCTTATGATACTCTGGTGCAACTTTTCTTATTTTCTGCCTGAAAGGTGGCGTGCCTGGTTTGATGCGCAGCTCGTGTTGGATTATTTTCGGATCAATCCCCGGCATGTCTCCTAACTTCCAGGCGAATACATCCGCGTATTCTTTAAGTAATTTGGTTAAGGAATCTTCTCTTTTTCGTCCATTATGGTCCCTACTTTGATCATCTTCGGGTTTTCTTCCGTTCCTATGTTGATTTCTTTTACGGGCTCCACTGGTGTGAACACCGGCTTCGGGTCCCCAAGGACTGGGACGTTCTTTAATTGCTATTTGGTATGTTTTGTCCTTCGTTGGCTGCTGAAGTACTTGCCTCTGTGTTAAGGACATTATCATCTTTGTCAAGCCCTTCCTGTGGTTTCCTTGAGGAACAGGTCTATGGCCTTTTCTTTCGCAGCTTCTTTATTTTTGATCCTTCGGGTTTTTCGCTGCTCTTTGTTCGTTGTTGATACGATCCTGAGTGGTTGGCACTCTTTTGCAGAGACCCGATCTCCCTTGATTTCCATCACTCCCTCGGGTGTAGGGAACCTGAGATATTGGTAGTAAGTTGCTGCCACTCCCTTGAGTTTATGTACCCACTTTCGTCCAATAATGGCGTTATAGGGGGATGGGGCGTCAACCACGCTGAATCGTGTTTCTACTTTCATGGGCCCGGCGTTCACCTGCAACACGATGTCTCCCAATGGCTTTGTGGGCGCTCCGTTGAACCCGTAGATGGTGTAATAAGAGGTCATTAGCTGTTCATCATGGAGCTTCATCCGTTTGAAGGCGTCGTAGAATAGAACGTTCACTGAGCTTCCCCCGTCGATGAGGATCTTTTTGAGGTTACATCCGGCCACTGGTAGTGTGAGGACCAAGGGATCGTTATGGTCTTCCATATCTTCTTCGATATCTTCAGTATCGAAGATGATAGGTGCGTCCATCCACTCTTCGTGCTCGTCCACCTCTACGCCATCAATCTTATATAATTCGCAGTGGTCTTCGAATTGCTTCGTAGCCTCTTTCCTATCTGCGCTGTAAGTGAGGGCCCTGCGGCTTCGGAACACGAGATGGTGTTGATTGTGCGGTTTCCCTCTGGAAGTTGGACTTGCTTGGTTCGTTTGGATCTGTCCTCGGTGACTCCTTTCGTATGTATTGCTTGAGTTCGCCAGCATCAATCAATTTTTGGATCATTATTTTGAGGTTTTTGCATTTCTCGGTCTGGTGTCCATTGAAGCAATGATACTCACAGTAATCTTTAGACTTCTCGGTCTTGGGGGGTTTTCCCTTAGACCACGGCCACTCCAAATTTTCCCTTCCTTTGATCTCTCGCAAGATCCGAGCGTAGCTAGCATTGAGCTTCGTGTAAACCTGATCTTCGAATTTTCGATCGTCTTTTCGTCGTTCATCTCTTCGTTCCTTCCTATCTTCGTGAGGCGTTCCACTGAGCTATTTCTTTTGGCCCCGCTGGTTTGTTCTGCGGAATTGGTACGGTGAGACCTCTGCGTTTGTGCCCTCGGGTTCTCACGCTGGATTTCTTCAAGACGAGCGTACTTCTCAATAATTATTCGAAGATCTCCTTCTGTCTTAGGTACGCTTCCGTGGATCTCAACAAATAGTGGACTCATTCGGTCTAATCCCCACTTGTAGCAGTTGATACTTACTACGGGATCCACACTCCCTATGGCTTGGCAGATCTTGTGCCATCTGTTGGTGTATTCCCTCGTGTTCTCCTTGTAACCAATTGCCAGAGAAAAAAGTTTATCCATTCCGGTGTTGACAGCCATGTCCCCCCCGTAGGTTCTCAAGAATTTCTCTGCGAGTTGATCGTAGGAGTTGATGGAATCAGGTGGCAGGTTGTCAAACCAAGACAAAGCCGATCCCTTCAGACTTGATGGGAAATATCTACAGAGGACGGCGTCGTTTTGACTCCATCGGGCTAAGATACGATTATAATACCGGATATGTGCCGCGGGATCACTGGATCCGTCATAGCATTCAAAAGTTGGGACAGGGCACTTTAACGGAATGGGGGTATTTGCCAGGCGATGAGTTAGGGGCGTGGAGTTAGCTTCTTTCATCACCTCTTCAAGCCTTCCTCCGCCTTGTCTGGCTTTTAACTGCCTGATCTCAGCCATCATCTCATCACGCAGCTCCTCCATTGCGCGGTAATATCCCACGTTCTCATGCTCAGTTGAGCGTTTCTTTCTTCGAACTTTCATAATAGTCTAAGTCTTCGGCGGCATATTCCGGATCGGATGCACTGCTTCCCCTGGCGGCGTTTGCTAGGATGATTCTTCGGTCTCGATTAGGCTCTGGTGCTTTAGAATATGCTTCGTCCATTTTTTGGCTACTCTTCGTGCTTTGGGCAATCCTATCTTTCAAGTCTTGATTCTCCCTGGCCAGAAGAGCTACGGCATCTGCGTAGACCTGCTGGCTCTTTTTCAATTCTTCGAGCTCTACCATCAGTCGGTGGGACTGGTTTGATCCCTGATTGGGAGTTCTGTCTTTTACCCCTACGGCCATAGTTCCCCCTTCGTCTACTGTGTGTATTAAGGGTGGCCGAGGATCAGCTTCAATTGTTGGTATCTCCAAGTTTGGTCCCCTCGGTTGAGCTTCCACCCGCGGTACTAAAACCACTGGTATGGTTTGATTCTGACCGTTGGTTGACGGCATTCCGAAGACTGGTGGATGTGCAGGATGATGTGTCATAGATTCTGCCACCCCTTCTTTTTGTTGATGGATTTGGTTTGAAACCAAAGTCTTGTTATCTTCTGAAGCCTGGAGGGCCGCAACAGTTGCGTTGTTCTTTGTGGCTGCTGCTTTGAGAGCCGCGGCTGCAATGGAGTTAGTGTTCATAGGTGAGGTGATTTGCGCAGCATCCTGCCTCTGAGTAGCTGTTTTAGCTTTGTCTCTTTTCTGCTTGCTTCGGGTCATGACCGGGGTACTCCTCGGTGTCTCCTTTGATGAGGCTTTGGTTTTTCCTGCCTCTAGTATCTTTTCCATTTTTAATCTTTTTCTGCATAGGGGAATAAATAAAGAGAACAAAATATATCCATGAGGATCGGGGTTAGTGTCATTCGTATCCGCAAGATTATTGGAATAGAAGGAAATGAGCTGCCCAAGGGCCTTAATAAAAGAAAAATGTAAAGACTCCATCGGTCTAGTTTTTGCAATACAAATCCTCTCATAAACAATCATGGACCTTGTTTTCAGACTACTTTTGAAAAAGAAAATTCTTGAAAAGGAAGATCCATCGCGAGAACTCATGAATCTGGATTATTAAGTCTTAGTTTTAAAAGAAAAACGCCTTACGTGCAAATCTGTGATAGATAGCCGTGGATTTGTCTTCTTTGAAATGGTGTTTGTGAAAATGAAGACCATGAACCCAGAATAAAAAAGGTTTTGAAAGCACGCTGAACCCAGAATAAAAAAGGTTTTGAAAACACGCTGAACCCAGAATAAAAAAGGTTTTGAAAGCACGCTGAACCCAGAATAGGGCACAACCATAATGCCCGTTTAAGGTGAAATCACAGGATAAAATAAATCTTTTACCAGGACAAAGTCCCTGTTTCTAGCGCCAGATTGTGAACACATAAATCACGAAACCATCCACGTGTTCACAAAAAATATTCGCATACATCCTAATTCTAGAATTGTACGTCGTATGCGTAAAGGGGATGTTTATATCGATTCATCGACTCGAAGCCTTCGGGCTTGTCATTGTCTAGTCGAATATTATCATAAATAATGTTCGTATAAAGGAATAAACCAAGAATCAAGTATAAATGTAAAGCATATGAAGTTTAACGCTGAATGTGAGGTGCTGAAATGTAAATAAGACAGATTTACGTGGTTCGGCACTAAGGCCTACATCCACGGGGCTGGTGTTTCACTATGTATTGAATGGTTACAAAGATAGTCGGATGACTTTAGAGTATACATAGGTCTGCGGAAGTAGGGGGATTACTTACTCTTCCTATTTCTCTCTCCTATATTCTCCTATAATTGCTCTAAATTGGTCGACCCCTTCTCTCTTAGTGGAGAGGGGTATTTATAGGGTTGGAACGTGGGTCCCATTTCTGAGGCGCGGTTGTAATCTTATCTTCTTGTGCTTTGTGCCTATTACGCAGAGGTCTTCGGCATATGCTGCGGCCTGAGCTTGAATATGAAGGATTATCCTCGCCTCTTCCACGAGCCGATTGACACGTGTATATCTCTTTGGTATTTAATGCGGGTAGATGGGTGTCTGCTCGTGTCATACAAGTGTCTCTTTGTCTGGTCACATCTGTGTCAGCCAAACTTCCTCTCGGCCGTTGATCTGGGATCTTCCTCGGGATTGGGTGTGATAACACCCAAGAGGTATTATTTGGTGCTCCTCTGAGCCATCATACCTCTGTGATCCTCTGTCCCTGACCGTCAGATCTGTTGAGCGGTGGCATCTTCTGATGAGATGCTTGCTATCATGTTTTGATATCTTGTTTTGCATGTCTTCCACGTGTCTCTTTCTGTACACGTGGTGGATGATGAAAGGTGTACATACAAACTCTAAACCAAATGGAAGAATTTAATTCTGCATCAACATAGCTAGAGAAGGGGATGATTTAAAGAAAAAAATATATTCAGAAGGGGAAGAAAGAACACAGTGATGTGATGTCAAATTTAGCAGTTCGAGTTACAGAGAGGGTTCTTTTAAAAATGTTTTAATGCTTAGGGATCTCTAACAAATTATGTTTTAGGTAATAATGACAGTATCTTTAAGATTGGGGAGTTTTTAAGATGATATACCAATCCAACAGTTAGGATCCGCGAGTTCTTTTTACTGTCACGCACCTGTGCGCGTTACTTAACAAAATCGGAAAGTTCGAGTTACAGAAGGGGTACTCGAACTGCTAAATTTTTACTTAACAGTGACGTGATGTCAAATTTAGCAGTTCGAGTTACATAAGGGGTACTCGTTGTAATTTAACAAAACCGGAAAGTTCAAAATAGCTGGAGAGTTCAAAATCAAAACTACGGGGGAGCCCGCCCAGACAGCAACTAAAGCCAAAACATAAGTACCCGTTACTTTATTCAAATTTCAAAAATTGAACAGCGATATGTACTTGAAGACTTTAAGTTATTGTCTCAAGTTTCTTTAGAGAATCCAACATGCATCTTGTTTTTGCTTTCTACTAGAATGATAGCGATGTTCTAATAAGCCGATTTTTTTTTTCTTAATACGAAAAAAACTTAAATTGATGAAAAATCATTGCATTGTTAAACTGTCAGCTACTAACAAATTTGCATGCCAACTTGCCAGTACTCTACATAAGAGAGAAATGGAGGAAACTACATTTGCAACTACTAAAGTAACTGATTTGCAAGAATGAACGAGAAAAATGAAGATAAGAATTCTGAGCCACAAAAATGAATCAAAAATCATAGTGCTAGAACGGAGATGAGTAGAATCTACTGCCCAGTTAATACTAGTATTAAGTTTTATGTTAGAGCAACAACATTGAGACTCTCAAATCAACAGATTCACCCATTTACGAGTATAATGGATGGACAAACTCTCAAACAAAAGAGTATTGCCCATGGCGTTTCAACTTGAGCCGAGTGTCTCAACCCGAGACGAGCGCATCTACTTAGGTCGTTTGGCCTTAGTTGAGCCGAGGTGTGGCTCAATTAGAGACGAGCCTCGTCTCACATTGAGATGATCGTCCTTGACTGAGCAGTCAGCGGCTAGTCTCATCCAACGACTCCAATTCCACTCTTTGTAAAGTGAACCAATTTCAACTTCAAAATCACACATTCTTCACCTTCTACGCCCACAACTTCTAATATTTTCACCTCAATCTTAATCTTTCAATCTCAAACTCCTAAATCTCGGTATCTATTGAAAAAACTCTCAACAAAGTGGTAACCCAATCAGAAACACAAAATACTTAGTCACAAAAGGTTCGCGGTCCAAAGTACAATCTGGATGAAGATAAAACCATTGCAGAGGTTACACAACATTTACGCTTGATCCAATCAGCGGTTTTGAACAACCACATCATACGCTTTGGGGCAATATTTTTACATAATTTTGTCAGAAAACTGGGAATCCAAAAAATTGTGATGCTTCCAGGTTGTCAAGTCATTTTGGTACAATTAGCAAAGACCTGAATAGTTGGGTAGTTTTGATGATGCAAATGAACCGACAAAGAGGAAGCAGTGATACTGAATTTGATGTGGTAAGTTGCATTTCAAATTGTTTAATTGATTTTAAAATCTTTTATCAATTTGTTGTAATAGATAATTTATATATTGTCAAAACTGTAGCAACCGAAAACTCGAGAGGAATGACAAAGAATAAGAAGTTCGAGTTTCAAGCACGAAGTATGCTTCCACACCTCAAAAAGATGAACCGATATAACCTTGATTTGTTGGATGGATATCAAGTACCTAAAGGAATCCCCTTACGTGACCAGTGGATCCTAACATGGTACCCAATCCCAACCCGGTGGATCCCAGCATGGTGGCTCTCAACATGGTTCTCAAGGTTCTCCTTATTCTTCACCAGAACCAAACTCAAACACTCACTCCAACACTGCTGGATAAGTACATGGTAATTCTGATCTGGATGTTAATGAAATGTCGACAGATGGGATTAGGCCTGTCAATGGATACCGATAATCCGTTAGCCGTTACTGCTACCATCCGACATAGTGGTAAACGGATATCCGATACCGATAAGCTAACGGATAATCCATTATTAACGTAACGGTAGTGGAACCGTGTATTTCCGTTAGGTTTAGTTCCGTTATCCGGAAACATGCGTACTGCACGTGTAAATTCTTATACCTAGGGTTATTATGTTTGGTTTATCTCATTCTTCACTTCAGTTTTATCGACACAACAGAGAACTCAGAGAGAAAAAGAGAGAAAACTAGGGATGCTGAATCAAGCATCGTCTTCTCTTCCTTAGAAATCATCATCTTCTCTGTGTGATTACTGATTAGAAACTAGGGTTCTCTTCTTCAATTTCCTTTGAGTTTAATTTCAATCTTCAAAACTCAATTTTCAATTTAGGGTTTCTGAAATTAGGGTTCACAATTTCAGATTTGTGAAATTAATCATGTCCCAAAGCGAAAGAGGAGCATCAAACCATGTTGGGTCTTCACAAAATCTCTCTTTTTCAGTTGCATCACATTTACCTGCTGCTGCTGCATCCAACCAAGTTCAAGCTTCTGGAGTGAATTCAACACCTGCTTCTATTACACCTGCAATTCGTCCTAGAGAAGAAGACGAAGAAGATGTAGAAGTAGATGAAGACCCATTTATAGTTGAAGAGAAGAAAAAAATGCGCTCAGTAAGGTCTGATGTATGGGTTGATTTTGAAAGGAAGGTTGGAAAGAAGAAAGTAAAAGGTGGGAAGGAGGTTGGGGTACTGATAGCTGAATGCAAACACTGTCACAAGAGAATACCTGCTCCCAGTAACCAAGGAACCAGCCGCTTGCATTACCATGCCAAAATCTGCAAAGAAAAGCTTGACAGTAAGAAAGGACAAAGCAAGATTACTTCTGTCAAAACAGGTAATGCTCAAACCAAGTTAGCAAATTGGAAGTTTGATCCTGTTGTTACTAGGACACTAGTTGCCACAATGATTGCTAAACATGGTTATCCAATCACTATAGTTGAGCATCCTTATTTTAGAGAGTTTGTTAAGTCTTTGAATCCTACTGCTAAGCTTTACACTAGGAATACAGTTAGGGAAGCCATCATGAGACTAACAACTGAGTTCAAACTGCAATTACAAGAACAATTTGAGAATATTACATCTAAATGTAGTTTAACAATAGATATATGGTCATGTAAGCATACAAAGGATGGTTATTGTTGTGTGACACTGCATTACATAGATGAGGAGTGGAAACTGGTTAAGAAAACACTAGCATATACTTTAGTGCCATCACCACACTCTGGAGAGGTTCTAGCATCTGTAGTGAAATCAGTGTGTCTAGAATGGAACATAGACAATAAGCTTTTTGCTGTAGCTGCTGACAATGTTAGCTCCAACAATGTTATGATGGAACAGCTGAAGAAATATCTTGATAGCAAAGACTGTTTAGTTTTTAATGGGGATATGTTCCAAATGAGGTGTTGTAATCATATATTGCACTTAATTGTTGGGTGGGGAATGAGAGTAGCTGCTCCATTTATAAATGCAGTTAGAGAGTGTGTAAAATATGTCAAGTCAAGTCAGGCTAGAAAAGAGAGATTTGAATGTGCAATTGCCCAAGTTAAGCTTCCTGCTTCAAGGTCTGTCGGTTTAGATGTGGATACCAGGTGGAACTCCACCTTTAAGATGCTAAAGGATGCAATTTTTTTGAGACAAGATTTTGCTAGGCTAGATGATTTGGATGATGACTTCAAGATACTACCAACCTCTAAGGAGTGGCAACAAGGAGTACACATATGTGAATGTTTGGAATTGTTTGATGTCCTTTCAACCAAATTTGCTGGGATTAAGTATGCCACAGCAAATTTGTATTATAATGGGGTTCAAGAAGTTAATAGATGCATTAAGCTCTGGGAATCAAGTGAGCATGAGTATATCAGAGACATGGCCAAGAATATGAGGATGAAATTTGATAGCTATTGGAAAGAAAGTAACACTTTGATGGGAATTGGAGTTGTTTTGGATCCTAGGTACAAAGATAGATGGGTGGAGTTTGTTATGAAGAGATTATATGGTGTCAATCACTATCAAAGTCACTATAACAAATTTGAGCTTGCACTCAATGCTCTTTATTGTGCTTATGAAAAAAACACCACAGTTCCAGATTATTATGATAGTGGAATGAGTTCAGTTGGAATGGAGATCTCTGCAGCTACAACATCATCATATGAATTTGGTTATGATGATTTTATTATGGAAAACAATGTCTTTGAGGTTCAGAAGTCAGAGTTGGAGACTTACTTAGCAGAACCAGTTCTTCCTAAAGGCACAACCAATGAAGAAATGAGGTTTGATATCTTAAGTTGGTGGAAGAATCATGCTCCTAAGTACCCAACTCTCTCAATGATTGCAAGAGATGTATTGGCAGTTCCAGTGACAAGTGTAGCTTCAGAATCTATGTTTAGTATTGGTGGCAGGGTTCTCACATCTCACAGGAGTTCATTAGCTCCATACCTTGTTGAAGCATTGCTTTGTTTGGGTGATTGGCTGCCAGATCTCACTCTCAGTGACAGTGATAGTTGTGTTACAGGTACATCTTAATCTTTTTTTCTTTTTGCAATTTATTGGCTTATTGTACTGACAATGACATTGCCAGCTTAAAATGTCTAACACTTTTGATTTTTCTTTCAAAATACAGAAGTTCGGGACTAAGGAGTAAGGTAAATGCATTTGCAGATGCAGTTGGCACTTGGGACTTGGCAGAGGAGAATCTGGAGATGGAGGAGGAATGCATTTGCAGTTGTTGACTCAAATGGAGATGGAGATGTCTTTTTTTTGCAAAAAAAAACATGAAGATTATGAACTTGTTTTCTTGTGTGGCATGAACATCTGTATGTCTTTTTTTGGTGTGGCATGGATTTAGAACCTGTTTTGTTGGATTTTAAAGCTATTATGTGTACTTGTTATGTGTTTTTAGCCTGTTTTGTGGTTGTTCTGTGACATACCAGATGGCAGCGGAAAAATATCCGTTATCCGGTAAGTCCAATGTAACGGTAACGTTTTTGAATTTCCTATTTCCGCCGGAAGTGAACGGATAACGGATATCCGCTAACTTTTAATGGCAGCGGCAGAGCCTATTTCCGTTACGTTAGCATCCATTGACAGCCCTAGATGGGATGGAGTGGGTGTGAAAAAAGCAAAAAACAACTCAGAAAGGAAACTCAAGATGCTGCACAATCTTCAACTTCAGAATTTCATCTTCAAGATTATTTTGAAAGACAAGAAAAAAAATGATACAACGTAAGAAAAGGGTTTCAGAGATGAATAAAGGTCGTAAGGCGGTTGAAAAAAATATTTTTAATGCATGCATGAGAGGAATAATGAGAATGGACACGACAAAGATGAATCGGGCACAACTGAAATTATAACAAGAACAATTTATTGAAATTCAAGCATGTGAGGTACTATATAATGCCCAACAGTAGTTGATGTTGATTCTGATGAGGAGAAAACCTTAGGTTAGGATACCAATACTTCCATTAGACTTGCTTAATTAGTTTTAGATTGTGGATGTAGTTTTTAGTTTAATTTTGATGTAATCCTTTGTTTTAAATTCAATTTAATCCTTAGTTTGAGTTTCAATTTTAGTGTTGGTTTTTTCGAATTTAATTCTTAATTTCACAAAATTTGTGTTCAATCAAATTATAAAAATCACATTACATTGAAAGAAAAAAAATTACACCCTCATTAAAATAAATAAAACTAAACCCTTATTAAAAGAAATAAACTAAACCCTCTTCCAGACTCAGCCCACAAGTCTGCAGTGATATCCTCCCTTAGTCTTAAATATAAATCTCTATTTTGAATTCTCTCTTCCACCATTTTATACTCTCTTGCAGGCACACCCCGGGCGGATTGAACTTCTTTCCTCGAATCCATAACTTGTCAAACTCTTATCCCGTCAAGTTTCGTCGATTACCATATTATGCAAAATGGTGTATATGAGTATAAACCTATTCATTTCTATTAATTTGAACAAATAATATGGTCCACAAATTATGTAAAACTTCCTCTTCAAAATTCCAAATGCTCGTTCGATGTCTATTTTTATGTTAAATAACTGTTGAGCATGGAGATATTCCCCTTGTTCGGGTACCTCAGCATAAGCTTGAACTAAAGTTGACCACGCTGGATAAATTACGACCGCCAGAAAATACCCCATGTTATAGTTATTGTCGTTGATGGTGAAATATTAGCAGCTAAAAATATTTTCATACTTCAATTCTTCGAATAATAGTGACTTTTGCAAGATATTGATGTTGTTATTGTAACCCGGGAGGCCAAGAAAAACATGCCATATCTAACAATCATAAGAAGCTGCCACTTCCAGAACCACAATTGGTTTTGTGTAGTGGCTCCTATACTAAATTGACAGCATACGAACATCCATGCCATACCCAATGTATACAATCAAGGCTACCTAGCATTCTTGGAAAGCCTCTCTTCTTATTTTGAGCTAGTAGTCAGTCTACATCATCTTGTGTTGGTTTTCGTGAAAAAACATGGACAAAAATGGTTGACTACAGTTTCACGAAACATTTTGAGATTTTGGTATGACGTTGTTTTGGCCATACGAATGTACTCATCACAAGTATCCACATGCACATCATAACATAGAATCCTTTGTGCAATTGATACTTCAATTGCAGGTTTGCCCGACAAAGATCTCTGATAACCCGCATAACCAAGTGTTGTTGCATGCGGTAGCGACATTGAAAATCTTGATCAGAGTACACACTTCTATTATCACGTATCATTTGCTCGTGACCTTCCTCTCGAAATCTCCACATATATCTTGTTCTTAATTTACTCCTGGTTCTGGATCTCGTGGAACTTGCCTCGTGTACAATTGTAGCATGGTGTTGGTGATCATTCTCTGAATCCATACCCGTTTGATCCAGCTGCTGTGTAAACCTTTATTGTTGTTTCAAAAATACGTACGTGAATAATTGCGCTTCCTCGAATTCCAAATTAAGATCCATAATGAATGAAAATAGTGAAACAAGAATTTTGAATATATTTTTGTGAAAATGGAGAACAAATGTATTTAAAATTGGTGGATAAATTGAGTATATTTATATATGTAGGTAGAAGGAATATAGTTGTTGTTGGGGGTGGGGATGGGGGATTAAACAATTAGTAGTTGTCGTAGCAGATTGGGAACTGCACGAAAATCAGTTTGTCCATCCACATGGTATAAAAAATGTGCACATTTGAGGCTGGCCACTGGACTTGCTCTTATGCAGAAAACTAGGACTTTGTTTGTCTCAGATTACTTACACGTTTGCTCAGTCTTGGACTAGCGAGTTCGCCAGGCAGCGTCTCGGGTTACAAAGCAAGTGGGGTGCTCAAATTTTTACATTTACCATCCAAATCAGTTTTTCCAAAGTGAAGAAAGAACAAATTTAACTGGTGGCCCTAGTTTAACAGTATATCTTGTATCTGATAAGACGGTATTCTATAAAATATAAGAAAATAAATACTCCCTTCGTTCCACTTTTAAATGATAATTTGTGAGTTTTCACATAAATTATGAACCCAAAAGAGATATGAAAATTTTCGATCTATGCCTTTAAAATAAACTTATAGTTAAAAAAATAGTAGGGTGTAATTGTTTTTTTTTAGAAAACATGAAAAGTATCAAGTAATGTGAAACAAGAAAAAACAATCTTAACTAGATCCTCATTTAAAGTGGAACAGAAGGAGTATTCAACTAACTAAAAGAATATGTTTGAATTAAAAAAGTTATGTATCGTCTCAAACATGGCCGATAAGCCAAAATAGATTCGACCGACTCAAGGTGAACCGACCAGTTTATCTTGAGACGAGATTTGTATATACTCATATTTGTAAATTTGGCCATCGTATTTGAACATTTTATCCTTCCATTGTAGGTTGGAAATAAGAAAATGTGCACATTTGTCCACCTCACTATCTCGCTCTTAGACCAACGAGTTTTCCAGACCGCGATTCAAAAAGGATAAATAAATTTAAGAATTGACGTCCGATCCCAGTTTCCTTGAGGGTCTTCTTCTTTAAGGTGCCATACCCGAAGGTATAAAATTTCAAATTTTGGACAATTCAGTCTAATCATGTACGAAACTATTGGCTTGAACTTCTGACAATCCCGATATTGCTCATTGTCTCTATCTATAATCAATTTATTAAAGGTAACATTTCATTCAATTTATGAAAAGAGTGAAACAAATTAGATAAATTTAGAGAGAGACAATAAACATGAGTTCGCATTTTTTTTCCTCATCCAATTTAGGTGTAAAGGAAAAAAAACAGAAACAGGAGGGGAAATAAAGCTAGAACTCCCGAAGAAAGAAATAGAAAAGAAAAATGAAAATAAAAGAATTAGTAAAATAAAAAATTACATCAACAATCTCATGTATAACGTTTACTCCGAGAATTATTTTCAGAAGCTTTCAAGTATACTCCCCTCATTTTGGTTTAGTATTTGTCTTCTTAGCGTCACGCAAAACAAGCTTGAAAAAGATGGGGTACCAAGTACACCAAATTTTAATTCGGAAACCTGTATGGACAAACTTGTTATAATCAATAGCACAATCAACCAAGGATTTTATAACTGATATGAAGACAAGTTTAATTTGGACGGTCTCAAAAATTAATATCCATGTAATAACCCAGTATGTACCTGATATGTTACATAACCAAATTCCAACAAGAACAAGATCTCTATTGCTTGAATTTCTTCTTTGCAATGTTCGTTATAATACTAGAATCATATGCATGTCTATGTAAATAGAATGATAGATAATATGAGTAAGTAGGATCGATATTCAGTCTTCATATACATTTATTGATAAAGCTTCAGTTTACGCCATTGTTCTTCAGTCTTCAATCTTCAAGGTCGATTGGTGAATTCTGATACTCAATTACCATGCTCTATTCTAAGTCTCAGACTGACTCTAGTAGACTTTAATCAAGATACATTTTTTCTCAATTAAATATGACAACAAGCTTGATATCCAAATATTTGTGAGTTTGACCGAGCGATTCTCTAACAAATACATGAAACTGTTTGAAACAAAAAACTTTGATCTTTAGATCTTGTATTATAGGTTTTGCTCTCGTCGAGCAACTTGAAGCTTGAATATTCATATTTTTATCACTCTGAACTTAGAATTCTTCAACTTCTGGTGCCCATCACAATGTCACCTTAACTGTGGGGGTTATGCGCAACCTTGCTTTGCCATGGAACAAAGAACTTGAACAACACTAATAATTATATCATTCCGTAGTTTTCAATCCCAAATATATATGAAATTTTATTTTGTGGTGCTTACAAGGGTCTTGTATAGTTTGAATGCACACAAAATTAATTTCGATTTTTATACTAAACACTGGGAGATAATGTTGAGCATCTTGACGGGTATAGACAAAAAGTAGAGGTTATTCAGAAATACCATGAAAGCCTCCCATTAAGCGTACATGAAAAGGCATAACCTTCTATAAACGTTGAGTTCCATTTAAACTTTCACAAAAAGTATCAACTTTAATCCCATTAATATGTCACTGATGAAAATCTTAATCCCGAGAATCATCAAGTAGCCTGATAGTTCTCATGCTCCCTCCCTTGGAGGAGGTAAGGGTTCGAACCCTGGACCTTGTAATTGCTAGTAATATTTAGGGGCCACCACTAACCACTGTATTAATCCATCAAAAAAATAAAATCCTAATCCCTTTCGATCATAGGTATTTGCTTCCATAACAATGGTTGTAACAAAATAATTAAAGATATTTAATACTATTTTGGGCCACCAACTTTTTTGTTTTATTAGTTTTTCGAAATCTATAATTCATTAAAAGTAACAATCAAATTACAAGGAGGATAAATGCATTACAAAGCGGAAATAAACAATGAACTAGTACAAGACCTAGGATTCTGGCAAGAGGAGACTCAGTGCACTGTAAACATGACCAAATACAAACGTGCAAACAAAAGATAAATCAAAAGAACAAGAAAATGATTTTCCCTATTTTGATATAGAATTTGTCTTTAAGAGAAAGATAAGCTTCATCCAAAGATGATAAATCCCTTATAACCTAGAGAAAAATAATCCTTCAAGAAACAGAAAAAAATAAAAAAAATCATATTGATCCAGATATAAATAACGTTAAGGCACAAATTACATGTCAGAATGTCATGAAAAAAAACTCTTAAAGACCTCTAAGAAACTAAAGAACATGCTATTGGGGGATACATAAAGTAATTGGGGGTATATGAAAAAGACGTAAACGGGATTTAAATAGTAAATCAAGGTTATCCCCTATCCGGGTAATTTATATAATTCCTAATCTACCCCTTACTAATCATGTTTAGAGGTTAACTATAATTAGTAAAGTTAATATATTAGTTTGATAATGATTAGAATAAATCATTATTATTGAATTTGTTGATGTAACAACATTAAATCAAGATATTTATGATCATGAAAGTTTAGGTGAAGAACCAACTCAGGAAAGTAAACAAGCTGAACATACAAGTGCTCCAATTTATTCATGCATAGGTATTAATGTATTGAAATTCGATTTTTTTTCCATTGAGTTCGCCATTGTTATGCCTGAAAAACTCAGTGTCGGCATAGTAAAAGTATGAATATCATGCCAGCATGGTATTCATACTTTCACCATGCCAATACACAATATCCCCCAATTTTGAAATTTTAAGTATGCTGCCAGCACAGAAAGTTCATTATCGAGCATGCCGGTAGTAGTCTCCGCATGGTACATTGCTTAACTTGCTATGCCGGAACATGATGCAAATTTCCCATAAACTTGAGTTTTCTTCACTTGGCTATCGGCATTGATAGATTTCTATCGAGCATGTCGGCAGTTAATAATTTCGGCAAACAGCGTCGGCATAGTAAAACGGCATGGTGTTCTTACTAAAACTATGCCAGTATTAACTGAAATTTTCAGATATAATTTTAAATTCTAACCTAAACGAATTCTTTTAAAAAAAAACGATGATTAGGTTTCTTTTAATGTGACATATGTATATGATACATTAATCCCCGATTTTTTTTTTTTTTGAAACAACAATGAGACTGTATTGAAATCGATGATGAAGAAAATAAAAATCAAAGAGAGGAGAGGAGAAGAGAAGGAGAAAAGAAGAAGAAGAGAAGGAGAAATACTAAAGAGTATTTTAGTATTTTTCATACCCAAAAATCACCCTTTAACAGAAGCTATTATATGGGGATATAAATTCATATCCCCGATTACTTTCTATATCTCCAATTGCGCTTTCAAACTAAACGTTTGAAATAAAACCAAAGACGACTAGGCATCTATGTGGATCCTAACTTTTTTTCTATCTCGCTAGTAAAATATTTCTTTCACGTGAGAAATTGAACGTTCAAGAGAGAGAGGGAAAGGAACACGATTCCCATTTCTACTAAGAATAGTTATTTGTTTTATTTTTAGTTGTTGTTTATTTTAAGCATATGAAGAAGGGTTAATTGGATATACCGGTAATAATTATGGGATATTTTACTGTTCATGCCAGCACGAAAAATCATGCCGGTTTTGATTTCCGACACTGAAAAACCATACCGACATGAACAATAAAATATCCCCCAATTACTTCCGATATACCTTAATTAATCGTTTCATATGAAACTCTTTTTTTTTCTTGTTTGAAACATTACTATTTGTTGTTATTTTCTTTTAACGACCTTTTTTCGGTAAAGAAGAAGATAAATTGATCAAAAAATAGAGGGTATAAAAGGATTATACCACCCTAGTTACAAGAAAGAAAAGAGGAAAAGAAATCAAAGAGAAAAGATGGTAACATGCTACCAATCTTATTAAGAAAAATAGACATTAACCCACTGTTTCATTACTTTAGCAGAGTTCACACCTTCAAATTCTTAATAGCCAAAGACCAAGAGAATAAGCAGTAAACTGCTTTGTTGACAACAGCTCTAGCATTGCAACTTTTGCCAGAGAAAGCTTTGGATTTCCCTTCCTTCCAAATGCACCACATAATGGCTGCAGGAATGAGATTCCAAACAGCAGTTGTAGCATTGTCATTTTGAATTAAACCCCAAGCATGAAGAACAGTTTCAACTGTAGCTGGCATTGAGAAAAACCAGTTAAGCTTCTTCATGAAATCACTCCAAACCTGAGTAGCAAAATTGCAGTGGAGCAGGAGATGAGAAGTTGTTTCAATCTCATTGCAGAAAAGACAATTTGCTGGGACATCAATATTTCTTCTAATAAGCAGATCTCTAATAGACAATTTTTTGTAAGCAATGAGCCAAAGGAAGAAGCCAATTTTGGGAGGGCATTTAAGTCTCCAAATGAGATTAAAAACTGGACCTGACACAAGAGAAGTGTCTTCTGCATTCAAATCTTCATACACAGAGCTGACAGAAAATTGATTGTTTTTTTTGAGGGACCACTGCAGTTCATCATCAACATCATATTGAAATTGAAGTTGTTCAAATCTGCAGTTAAAAGATTCAGTTCAGTTCTAGCTGCAGCATTAAGTCCTCTTGGAGTTTGCAGGTCCCAAATGACAGCACTACCAATCGAACTTCCCATACCAGCAACTAGAGAATTCTTTGCTCTTGAAACAACATATAAATTAGGATAACAAGATTTAATTGGATTGGGTATATCCAATTATCATCCCAGAATCTGCAAAGAAGCCCATTGTTAACTTTGAATATGATGGACTTCAAAAAAGTAGCATGATATTTCATAATGGCTCTCCATACTGACTTTCCACAAATACAGGTTGGAATTTTAGAAACCCAAGAAACTTCACCAGAATCATATTTTTCTTCTATGATTGACCTCCATAATGCTTTGTCTTCTGTAGCATACCTCCAGGACCATTTTGTGAGAAGAGCATGATTAACTTTATTAATATTTTTGATTCCCAGTCCACCAAACTTTTTCTTTCTAGATAAAGCTGTCCATTTAACTAGATGAAGCTTCTTTCTGCCTTTGTTGTCATGCCATAAGAAGTCTTTCATTATATTTTCAATCTTCTTAACCACTGAACTTGGCATCTCAAAGAGAGACATGTAATACACTGGAAGGCTTGCTAAAACACTGTCAATGAGAGTTATCTTTCCAGCTCTTGAAAGAATGGGTTTTTTCCCAACCAGGCAACTTAAGAATGAATTTTTCTATAATCTTGTCCCATTTAGCAACACCACCACATCTGTCACCTAGTGGTAAACCAAGATAAGTGGTTGGTAAACAACCACTATAGCATCCCAGAATAGAAGAAAAGACAGCCAGATCACCAGCAAAGCCAACACCATAAATCTGACTTTTTGCAAAGTTGATTTTCAAACCAGTGAGCATTTCAAATGAAATAAGAAGAATTATTAAAATTTTTACATGCTCAACTTCTTCATCTATAAAAATGAGAGTGTCATCTGCAAATTTCAAATGACTAATAACCAATCCATTGGGCTTGACTTGAAAACCAGAGATCATGCCTTGTTTTTGTGCTCTTTTTATCATGAAGTTGAGAGCTTCACCAACTAACAAGAATAAGAAAGCTGATATGGGATCACCTTGCCTAATACCTTTTTTGCTTATGAAAAAACTTGTAGCACTGCCATTAACAAGAACAAAAAACTTGACATACTCCACACAACATCTTACCCATCTCCTCCTTTTTCACCAAAACCCATGAGCATAAAAATTTCATCAAGAAAATCCCAATTCACATGATCAAAGGCTTTTTCAAAATCAATTTTACAGAGAATACATGGTTTGCCACTTCTTAGTCTTGAATCTATTAGCTCATTTGCAGTTAAAACACCATCCAAGATTTATCTCTTTTTAACAAAAGCAGTTTGATGTTGATATATAATGTGAGGAAGAGTTAACTTGAATCTCTCAGCAAGAACCTTAGACATGATCTTGTAAACACCATGATTGAGACTAATAGGTCTCAAGTCTTTAATTTCTTCAATGGTGTACTTTTTGGGAATCATAACAATGAAGGTGTTCTCCAGTCTCCAATCTAAGAATCCTTTAATTTGCAATTCGGACATGATGTTCAAGAAATCCTCTTTAATAAAATCCCAACAGAGCAAATAAAATTTGATAGGAAAACCATCTGGGAGCTTTGAGTTGATCCAACATTTTGATTGCTGCAAGACACTCTGTCAACCTCACCATATTCCGCTTTACTCCACTCCTTAAGCTTAATCTTTAATAACTGAAGCTTTTTACAAAAGATGTAACCAACACTTCCTGTAAAAGAAAAAGAGAGCTACATATCTTTGACAAAGTTAAGAAAATTTGGATGAGAGAACCAAAAATACTCACAGCGGAATGGAGGTGGACCATGCTTCAAACACTGGCAATTAAGTGCAATTAGGTTGTGATCAGAACAAGGACGTGCAAGAGCCTGTTGCAGAACTTGAGGATGAACAACTTCCCAATCTGGAGAGATAAGAATTTTATCAATTCTGCTTCTAATAATTTGAGTTTGATTGTTGGTCCAAGTGTAAGTAGCTCCAACCAATGGTAAATCAATCAAGTAATATCTATGTGACTACTAATTTTCACATAGTCTACGTAATGTAAACAGCTCAGAGGATCGGATATTATGTAGTAATGATACCTCTGTTGATCTGATGATACTAAGTAATAAATGATATATAAGATCACGATAATAACGAAGAATAATAATGTAGTGTAAATATTTCTAAGTTATCATGAGACACAAGATATAACGTGGTTCGAATTTTGTCTACGTCTATGGGGTAATGAGTGATTTATTTGTATTGAGTTGTGGTGGTTACAAAGATCTTAAATGCTTCCCAAAGTAATAGAGAGAACTCAAGTTGAAGTAAATACTTAAGTTCTAAACATTAAAGAGAATAAGTTTAAGACTCGATCTTCTTCTCCTAGGTATTGAATGCCCTTGATTTGTTGGTGAGGCTTGGTATTTGTAGCCCCTTCTGCTCCAGGTATATCTTTGCTATCTTTGGATCCATCGTTTCCTGATATAACTTCCGTACAAATGGTACCATCGTTCACCGCGTGCTTTATCCAGTTGGACTCTGCCACCTCAGCTGACCCACGTTCCTTCGGGAACTTCCCAGCCTCAGTACAGATGGTACCTTCGTTCACCGCTAACCTTTGCCAGTCATATTCCGCGACGTTATTTCTTTTCATGTGCTTTGGTTATGCGTGTAGATAAGAGATTTGTGCATTTAATGCTGATTAGATGCATCATCTAACTCTGTCCCTTCGCCGGCTGCCCCTCCCTAGACTAGGATTTACTTTTTCCATCTTGACTGTCGAGGTATCCCTTCTTGGGATGAGATAAAGTATATCTGCAAAGGTATCCTCTGATACTCAGGTTTCTCTGTATAGAGAGGGTTGCACATTTATCTTGTATGCGACCACTAAGATCGTGACACGTGCTCCGCGGAATATTGGTATTCACAGTTTGCCCCTTTTCTTTCATATTCTACCATTTGGTAGGATTGGAAGAAAAACTTCCGTAACGCCGACATTTTTGCACGTACCGGTTGGGTGGTCCCCACATGCCCTTTCATGCAATAACTTCCCCTTGAATTTCGGGACGTCCAAATTTTTGGGTTCTTCAGCCGCCTATAAGAAGAGAATAAAGAGGAGGAATTTTCATTAACTTCTTTTCTTCCCTTAGAACTGTCGCTCTCTGTCTCTTTCACAAAGATTTTTCTTCCGCTGTTAACTGTTGATCTTCCTTTTCATTCGCCAAGGCTCCGGTTCAACACTCGATCATCATATTCAAGTAAGTGATACTTTACTTCTTCCCTGCCTGTTTGGATTTTTGTCTTGGATTCTCCTTGCTTTGGCTTTGGTTAATTGTCATTGATAGCCATTGATGTTCTTGGGTGTATGCATGCATTATTTGAAGCTTTTGATGTGTTCTCCATGTTGTATGAGAGTTTAGGTTTGTTTCCATTTCGTATTTTGATGTTGATTCTGCCATGATTTTTTTTTGTCTGCAATTTTATTCATAGTGATGAATAACCTTTAATTTCGTCTTATGATGGGTTTAAACCGCTTCCCTTGGTTGGTTTAGTTAAACCCATACCAAAAGTATGCTTTTTTTTCCCCCAATTTTCTTTTGAGTTGACTTTGATTTTCAGTCCGCCATTATTGATGGGATGTTTTTCCTGCTGGTGTTAAGAATCATGAGACTTCTGAAGAAGCCTACGCGGAAGGGACAGAGAACCTCTTCGTCTACTGATCCACCTCTGTGGATGGACCATCCTGATGCTACGCCGTCTCCTCCTCCTGAGGATAATACTGAGATACCTGCTGGTACTGATATGGATGTGGTCCCTGAGGCTGCTGCGGAACCCGAGGTACAAGAGGTTGATGTTGAGGATCTTCCACCTCCTCCTCCTCACTATGAGCTTCACAGGCTTCAGCTGCGTGACAAGTATAGCTACACTCACTTATCTTTAGCTGAGATCACCAAGTCTTTTTGCCTCCATAAGTTTGAGATTTCCTTTGTCGATGGCCCTGATGTTCTCACCGAGTCCCTGATCCGAAGTTTTCCTTATGATGAGAAAACCTTCTAATTAGTGTTGGACAGCTGGCCGCAGGTATGCCCTTCCCTTTGTTTAGTAGAAAGGATCCCTTCTACTATGACATTTTGTCTATTAGGGATGACCCGGTGAACAAGACTCAGGTCCGAGGAGTTATGCATTATACTGGTAATTACTGGCGTGCCCTTCGTGAGAGATGGCATCATAGCAAGAGAAAGACTACTTTGAAGTCTTATGACCCCTTTGCTGATGGAAGGTCTAAGCAAGAGGATTATACCCCTGCCAACTTCAATGTTATGTATGTTGATGCTATTCAGAAGAGTAATCTTCTTCCTTGGAATGTTGGCCCTCGTCGTATCCATGTTACTACTAAGAAAATTAGGGAAGGTAACAACCTTTGTCTGCTGGAGGAGATTGATAATACTGGTTTGACTGTTATCCCTTATTCTGCTAGGCTACCTTTGCCGAAGTCTGACCGCATCCGTCTTGATCATGATGATCGCTGGGCTCGTACTCCCCTTCGTGTGGTGGGTCCTTGGGCCTACGGATTTACTACCGGTGATCCCAACGTCCCTCGTACAACTCTTTCTTTGCCTGAAAAGTATGATGGATATCAGCCTTGGGTTTTCAACCATGATGCTTCTCATGAGGTGACCTTAGTTTTCCTTATAGGTTTTTCATTTTTTGCCTTTTTTGCAGCCTTTGTCTAGTATGCTGGTGACTTTTTTCTATAGCCTGCCCCTGCTTCTTCTGCTGGGACTGCTCCAGGTTCTGCTGCTCCGGGTTCTGTCAGTAATTCTGTAGCCACTAGGACTAGGAAAAGAAAGGCTTCGGCTGAAAAAGCTACGCCAACACCTGCAGAGGTAAGGATCATAACCATACCTTCGTTTCCGTAGGTTCCTTAGTACTTTACCCCTGATCCTTAGCTGGCGCATGTTTTTTTTTTCACAGTCCTCCAAGAGAAAAGGCAAGTTGAAGGTTGTTATTGATCTTGATGAATCTGATGAGGATCCCAAGGTTGGTGAGGAGGTGCCGGATGACGAAGATATGGAGGACATTGAGGATACTGGCCTCAACCCTCATTTGGACGATATTGAGGAAGATTTTTCCAAGGATAACCCCAGTCCCATTCGTGTTGGCTCTGTGGAGGCTGAGAACCTCCTGGTTAGTGGTGATGTCTCACTGGTGAGCCCTGTTAGTGTTCAAGCTCCAACTCCTACTTTGCTTCCAAAGGTACCATCGTTTTCTGCTCCTAGCGGTGCATTGCCTGTTGTCTCGGCTACTACTGGGGCTGCTGTTGTAGCTTCTAAGAGTATTCCTTCGTCTCCTGCTACTTCGCTTCAATCATTGTATCGTTTGCCAAGGGTGTTGCCCCCGTGGTGAAGGTTAGTAGCTCGTACTCTCAGTCGAAGAAAAGGGTTGTGCTTTCACTGCCCAGTTTCTCCTTCAATGCTACGCCCACCTCCTTGGGGAGTGCTCAGTCTGTTTCTACTTCTCCTGTTAGTAAGGTTGTTGGACCTCCGTCTTCGTCACCAGATTGGGATGTACTTGGTAATCTTCCTTCTGCTGGTGATATGGACTTAGGTGGTTCTCAAGCTCTTTCTTCGGTCCCTAGCTCATCCACCATGCCGTCTCTCCGCCGTGCTTAGGGCAGAGTACTCGTGCCCCACGCTCTGAGAAGATTAAGTTACCTGATAATTTGAGCCTTGGGAGTTCTACGATGCTATTCTTGAAGCCATCCTGTGGGATTCGAAGGGTCCCTTTTCTGCTGAGGTTGATCGTCACCATCTGGCTGGTTCTTTAGAGATAGTTTCGTAGTTGGACGTCTTGTCTGCTCAGTATCGTGTGGCTAAGGATCTTTTCTTTGACCCGAACTGCCTTCGCTCTAGTCAGAGCTTCGGTGGAATCCTCAGGGGTAATATCCAAGAGATGGAGGCTTTTATGGACACCTAGTCACCGACGCTGATTTTCTTCCCCGTCTTTCGCTGTTCTCAGTAAGTGATTTCTTACTTGACTGTTTCATGCTTTACTTTGAACCTTCATCTGTTCTTATGCTTCGTTGTTCGCAGCTTTGCAAACAAATAGATATTGGATGTACCTTGTTCAAGTTTTATAGGGATAAGTGTACTCATTTGAATGCTCTGCTGAAGCGCGCTCGTCAAGAATGTTCCCTTGTTAGAACACCACAACCTTCGTCTGGTGATACTTATTCTGCTGCTAAGGTATCTTTGTTGGAGGAATATCTGAGAAAGACTCAGAGATCCTTGGAGGCTTGTTTGCTGGCCCTCGAGAGAGCTAACAATGCTGCTAAAGTTGACGAGGATGGGCACAAATATGATGATTCTTATTTGGCTGCTGAGTCTTCCAGAGCCATAGGTTAGTTTCTTCTTTCCCTTAGCTTTGTTTTTATTTCTGTTTGGTTGTATAGTCCTAAGACATCCTGCGCATGTCAGCTGGTATCCCTAGTGAGCTTAGACATCTCCGGGAACAGGTATCCAAGTTGACCTCCGATTTTTGGTACTATTAGAAGAAGTCTGATAAGTTAATGAACGTGACTGTTCATAACGAGGCCCAACTTTCTCTCGAGATTGCTCATAACGCGGATCTCGTGAAGCAGATGGCTTTGATCCGTAAGGAATTGACGAATCTCTTAAGTGGAAAGAGGTTCTCATTTTAAAGCAAAAGAAGGATATTGCTTTAGTTGAGAGACGCCTCTCAGCCCAAGAAATCATCTGCAAGAAATATCATGCAGATTTTGAAGATGCTTGTGCTTCGTTGGCTAAGGTTACTGTAACGTTTTCTCTTCTGAGGTCTGCTCTCTTAAGAGTAGACTTGTTGAGGCTGGCTCTGCATCGTCTTCCATGTCCCATGCATCCTTGGTTAAGAGATTGGAAGAATTAAAGAATATTTACCAAGCTTTATCCCCTGAGAATGCTTCGCTCCATATTGATGTTGATGATCTTCAGACTGAACGAGGTACCCTTTTAAAAGATATCGAAGCCGCTGAAGTGGACCTTATTGAGTCTCAGAATAGTTTAGAAGAATCCCTTAGCCATGCAGGAGGTAGCTTAGGGTCCTTTATATTATGGCAGCATTCTTTGTTTCCTTTGCTTATTACTTACTCTTTTGTATCCGCAGGTCTCCAGGAGCAGCTGGTGGGTGCAAACGCCAAGATTAGCCGTCTTGAAGGCCAAATATCTTCACTGGAGACATCTCGTCAGTTTTATGCTGCTGCTATGTTCAAGGCTGAAGCTCTCCAGCAAGATAACGATCAACTTAGTGCTCAGGTGATGGAACTTCGTCAGAAATCGGCTTCGGATCGGAGGCTCAGTCCTCTCAGATGAAGGTGAAATTAGAGCATTCGGACATTGATTATATCAATGCTTCCTTTGTGAATCCGAGCTCCAAGCTGAAGGAGTTGTTTTTCCTCGTCTTCCTTACCCTTGATCCAGTCGCATTCAGCTTATCTTAACTGAACTATTTGTTGTATTATGCCCTCAGCTGAGGTGCCCTTGTATTGTCTCATTTTCTTGAAACATTGCTTCGTGATGGTTTCAACCTTCTTTATCTGCAACTTTTTAAGACATGTCAGTTGTATTTTGGTAACATTATTACTTTACCTATGTTATTGCATAAATATTTTTTTTGTAGACGTATTGTGTCTAATTTACTGGACATTCAAGTCGTCATAATGTGCTAAGGTATGCTTAAACTTGGGTGGAACATTCATCGTCCTACCTAAGTATCCTTTGGCCAGAAGGTACCGTGGTGGAGAAGGCTCCTACGTGGGTAATAGTTTTCCTGTAACCCTACGCATTCAGCACGAAGACTGCTTTACTTCTACAAGGTATCTCTATAGGGGATATGTTACTTTGCCTCATGAAGGGAACTATCGTCCCGAGGATACGAGTAGTGACATATGCGCAGTTATGTATTGCCTTGTATCATCGTCAATCCTGACGGAGGGTGTCTATTCTAACCCAATTGTATTAACCGAAACTAATTCTTTAGCAAAAAGTTTCTTTCATTAGTTAATAAGGTTTATAATACCTTTGATCAGGGATAGAACATGGTGGGTTAAGGCCCATTCCTTTCTTCTCTTGAGTAATCACCATTCTCTTACGGGTAGTACTTTTTTAGGTACATTGCATTCCAAGGGTGTTACAATACTTCACCTTTGAGGGTCCTTAGGTAATCCCTTTTCCAGCGATGTCATGTATGATTTAGGGCCCGTTCCATGTCAGAGCTAGCTTTCCCCACTCCTTCTTTCTTTGATATGGTGGTATCTGACGTAGCACGTATTCTTCGACCACAAAGTTTCTAGGGATAACCTGTTTGTTGTATTCGGTGGCTAGCCTTCGCTGGTATTTCACCATATTTTGTAAAGCTACTTCTCTTCTTTCTTCGAGATCATCTATCTTTTCTAACTTTAGGTATGTTGTTAGATTCTTCTCCCATGCCTCTGTTCTCATTGTTGGAAGTATTATCTCCGTTGGGATGACCGCTTCGGCTCCGTAGGTCAGCAAGAATGGAGTTTCTCCCGTAGCCTCCCTTCTTGTAGTTCGGTAGGCCCATAGGATATTGTGCAGTTGTTCGCACCATCTTTTTTTGTATGATCCTAGTTTTTTCTTCAAGTTCATCGCTATTGTTTGTTGGTTGCCTCCGCTTGTCCGTTTCTCTTAGGCATATAGGAGTGGACTTGTTTTTCTGGATGTTGAAAGTATTTAACAACATGTCGATGTTCTTTCCTTGCAGCTGTTTTCCATTGTCAGAGACTATGGAGGCTGGTATTCCGAACCTGCATATGATTTGCTCAAACAAGAACTTAAAGACATTTGTGTCCCTAATTCTTTCCAAAGCCTTCGCTTCTACCCAATTGGTGAAATAATTCGTAGCCACAATAAGATATTTTATCTTCGAGGTTCCCTCTATCAAGGGTCCGATAATATCCACCCCCCATTTGACAAATGGCCAAGGGCTGATGACCGAGTTTAGCTCCATTCCTGGTGCTTTGATCTTCCTGGCAAAGTGTTGGCATCTTTCACACCGCTTAGCCACGTTCATTGAGTCTTCGTCCATGCTTAGCCAGTAGTATCCTTGCATTTTTTCTTTGACCGCCAAAGACTTTCTTCCACTATGTTTGTCGGAGTCTCCGCTGTATATGTCGTGGAGTATTTTCCTTCCTTCGGTTCGTGAGAGGCACCGCATCAGAGGTCCAAGAAATGAACTCATATACATTATCCCATCACGAAGGCTGTACATTACTGCTTTTGATTCAAGTTTCCGAGCCTCTTTGACATCTGATGGTAAGGTACCTTTGTCGAGGTATTGGTGAATTGGAATCCTCCAATCATCCTCCACTTCATCTTCGTTGTCTTTGTATAACATGTATTGGTCTTTGTCAGACTCTTCGGCTTCGTTATATGGTTCTCTTACTTTTTTGTCTTCTTTTTCTTTCTCAACTTCTCTCATGGCTCGAGTTTGAACGGCCAAAGCCTCCTCTGTTCCCGAGATGGGTCCTTCTATTGAAGGTTTATATATTCTTCCAATTTGTACGTCGGTGGTGCTTTTGTCCCTTAGCATTGATGATATGAATGCTAAGACATATGCGTGTCTGTTATCCTTTCGACAGACGTGCATGAATGTTACGTTGCTGATCTTTGACACATGCTCCTGAGCTAGCTTTAGATACGAAGATAGCACTGGATCCAAATTTCGGTATTTGAGATCGATTTGTCTAATGACCAACTGCGAGTCACTAGTCAAATTGACATATAACAGGCCTAGTTCCCGTGCCAAGCGTAGACCATGTATGACCTCCTCGTATTTTGTGATGTTATTGGTGTATTGTTAGAATTCTAACCTGAACGCGTAGATGAGTCGGTCTCCGGTAGGGGTTGTTATTACAATCCCAATGCCTGCGCCTTCTCCATTGGAGGAGCCATCTACGAATATTTCCCATCTTCATGAGTTCTGAGGTTCTAACAGGTCATCTGGATCTTGCTTGTCTTCCTCCATTCCTGGGATATTGTCTCTCTGCTTCTTCGCTGAGAGGTAGGTCCGCCATAAAGTCTGCTAAGATTTGTTATTTCTCAGCCTTCCTGGTTTCAGAGATGATGTGGAATTGTTTGATCATGGCATTCCATTTTGCTGCCCTTCCAATCTTTTCCGTGCTGTCGAGGATTTGACCTATCTGAGCCTTCGTGAACACTCGGATGGTATGTGCGTCAAATTATATCCTTAGTTTTTGTGTTGCCACTACTAAGGAAATATAAGTTGCTCCACCTTGGTGTAGTTACGCTCCACTGAACTGAGTGTCTTGCTGATGTAGTATATGGGCTTTTCTCCTTGTCCTTGGTCTCGTACCAAAACTGCGCTCACAGCGTAGCTTGTTGATGCTAAGTACAGGGTGAGAATTTCACCTGGATCCAGTTTCTGTAGGATGGGCACTGAATCCAATTATTCGTTGATCTTCAGGAAATCTTGCTCGCACTCCGTGGTCCAATTATTTTTTGATCTTCCCATGGAGGCTAATATTCCATTTAGCTTTTGCACTCCTTTTAGTATTTGTGGAGATGGAATTTCCATTATTGCTATGACCCTAGTCTTCTTCCGCAAGGGCGATTTGGTTGTGATAAGCATGTAAATGCTACATTTTATACCCATATTTATATTAGCTAGAATACAATATTTTAGTTTCTAAAACTATTTTAGTGCTTTTGTAGAAAGTACAAGTGAATTCGATCATCCAGGGAATAAACAACAAAATGTGAGACTTAATGGTGTTTGCGACGAAAATTGCAAAATGTGGTTGGCCTGGTACTTCCATATATCAACAACCACAATGATGAAATATGGTTGGCCTGGTATTTTCATATATCAGCAATCAAAATGATGAAACGTGGTTGGCCTGGTATTTCCATGTATCAGCAACCACAATGATCAAATATGTTGGCCTTGTATTTCTATATATCAGCAACACTTATTATGTTGGCCTGGTATTTCCATATATCAGCAGCACTTATTATGCTGGCTTGGTATTTCTATATATCAGCAACACTTATTATGTTGGCCTGGTATCTCCATATATATCAGCAGCATAGAATTATTTCACAGCCGAGGTCATAATGGGTAGACAAGTTTTAATTTGCTCTTCAATTAATGCATGGTGAAGCGAGTCGATGTCAGCATACTAATGCCACCTAAGATTGGTCAAGAGTGACTTTATTATTGTTAGCATAAAAATGGAAGAATATCACCTCCATGACCACGTGCAAATGAAGTGCAAATGAAGAAAAAGGAAAGATTAACATATCTTGTCCTTACATAAGTTCTCTTGCTATATATATAAAGAATCTGAAGGAATGTTTGAGACCAAATGACGTCATTTGTGCAAATACAGTTAAGGTGGGCCCAACACATGCAAGAAAATATCATGCTTTTTAAATGAAATTAATTCATTTCCTTGGTAGTTTCATATACTATGGAAGTGGAGATTCGCTGATACTTTACAATATTTCGTCATATTACGACACGCGACACAATATTATTGGGCGGATTATATTTCATGACATGTGGCAGACTGCTATTGTGAGGTGATGTGGCGACGACGTGAATTCATATGTGGGCTATATTTATGTGTTGTTTCAAAATGAAAAAGTAGGTTCGGCCATAGTGCCGCAACTAGAGAAGGGTTTTGAAGTTGTAGGTGATTTATTTTATGTTTTTGAATAAAGTTTCTACCAATTGAACTTAATTATAATGTTTGTGATTCTCTTTCAATGTTTCACCTTCTAGCTATATTTTTCATGTTCTATGCCATGTATAGTCCATAATTATATTAGTAGAAGATTTCATTGAACCTTTGGAATAATTGACTTATGAATTTCATGTGACTATTTATGCCATGTATATCTAGTGCTTAATAATTCTACATTAAGGTGACAACAAACTACTATTTTGAAAATGATAATTCTTGTCAATGATTCTTAAAAAAATATCTTCCGTGTACTAGTAGCTAGGTTTGTTATTTTACATGAGTAAATTAGATATTTTGTGATTGAATACAAATAACTTTCCTACAACGGATTCCCGAAACCTTAACACTTTCACATCTTTGGTTACATTTTTATTATTTTGCTATCATTTTTTCCGAATTTCTGAAAACTCCCAAAAGCATCATATTTGATTACTTAGTTTTTTTTGGTATTAGTTGGTAGAGTATTTCACACTCCTCGTGGGAACGACCTGTACTTGTCATTGTCTACTAGTTAGACGTCGTGCACTTGCAGTATATTATTGTAGGTTTCCGATCCTACCAAGACGTTGTGCACTTGCAGTATATTTGATAAACACATTTTTGTGTCTGAATTGTCCTCAGTGTCTCTATTGCTAGTACTTGATTTTGTACTTATTATGGTGTTTTTATGTTTGTGTAGGTGTTTTTGGAGAAATACACTTGTGTGGAAAAAGTTGCTCAAAAAGTGTTATTTGGACCCCTGGAGGACATTTGCTATACGTACCCCAGATTTGGCTAAGGGGAACCCAAGGTTATGCGTAGCCCAAATTCATCCTCAGCACCCAAATTTTTCCTCAGCACCCATCTGCTATTCGCACCCCAGAAAATGATAGGGGCACTTCATCTTCAACATTTCAAAAATAAATTTGGCGGGAAATTTGCGGCAGTAACTTGCAGAATTAGGGTTTGGCTTTTGGAGTGGATTCATGGAGACTCAATGACTGAAACTTCTTGGGAAGACCTGTTTAAGCTTAACAGGCATGGTATGATCAATGGTTTCGACCAGAATTGGCTATAATGGTGGAGTTGAAGAAAAACAGAATCTCGGATTGATTCCAGAGGGGTTTGCTTAAATTGTAACGAATTCCCTTTCGAAGGATTAGAAGTTGGTCTAGAAACAATCTAAGTGGATCCATCATGCTTTTTGTTTGCTAGAAATCAGTAGGTTTGTTGTGGTGGAGTCAGCCTTCTTTGTGTTTGCATAGAACTTCCCTTCCTTTTAGGATTTGTTTCTTTTTCTTTTGTTTTTCTAGTGTATGCCCAAGGTTATTAAAGAGCGGGCTTGGAAAAGAAACACTCTAGGTCGTTTGATTAGTGATAAACCTAGTAGTTCTTCTTGTGAAGGCGGGGAGCTCGAAGACTCTTCTTTTGAGAGCCCTGTTTTTGGAAACTTCAGTTTTGAGAATCTGTCTCTTCATGAGGAAAATACCCCTAGTACTTCAGTTGTGCCAGCGATGACAACTTTGAAAGATTACATGTTCCCAACTAGGTCCACCCGAGCTTCGTACATTAAATTTCCAGCCATTACGGCCAATTTCGAGATAAAACCTAGTATTCTTCAGATGATCCCTATATTCTTAGGGAAAGATGATGAGAAACCTTATTTTCATATTAGGGACTTTGAGGAAATTTGTGGGACAATTAGAATAAAATACCTTACTGATGAAGTCTTGAAACTTAAGATGTTTCCCCTTTCCTTGAGAGATAAAGCCAAGACCTGGCTGAACAACCTACCATCTGAATCCATTGAAACATGGCAGGAACTTATTGCTGCTTTCTATATGAAATTCTACCCTAAGCATAAAACTGCATCTGTTAGGCAGAAAATTAGTGATAGTGTGCAACAAGAGGGAGAGTATCTTTATAGGTTTTTGGAGAGATTCAATGATCTCCTATCCCAGTGTCCTCACCATGGATTTGATAAGATGAAACTCGTAGAGATTATTTATGATGGTTTAGACTATTCAACCAAAGCCATGGTTGAGTCTATGTGCGCTGGTGAGTTCACTAGTAAAAGTGTTGCTGATGCTTTTACCTTCTTAGGAGATGTCGTTGAAAAATACCAACAGTGGGAGTCTTGTGGTGAACCCCCCAAAAGACTCTTGGTCAATAGAAGTAGCACCAATGTGGTAGATACAAGCTTCGGGTCTGATGCTAAGTTTGCTGCTTTGTCTAGAAGGTTAGAAGCTTTGGAATTGAATCATCTTAAACATAGGTCTCTTGTTGAACCTGATGATAGGTTTAGAGCCTCTCAAGTGTCTAGTTGTGAAGTAGAACCCAATAACTCGTTTTGGGAAGGTCAGGTTAGTGAAGAGCAAGCCCATGCTGTCTATTACAATGCTAGGTTTGAGAACCGACAAAAGTTTGACCCACACTCAAAGACTTACAACCCTGGTTGGAGAAACCATCCTAATTTTTCTTGGTCTAAGGGTCAGAATCAAGGACAGTCTAGTAATTCTCAGCCTCCCCCACGTTTTGGTTATGCTAAGAACTCTTCAGGTCAACCCCAGTTTCAGAATGAGAAAAAGATCTCCACCTTAGAAGAAACCCTTACTATGTTAGCAAAGAACCATGAGATGTTATCAAAGAACCACTATGGTTTTCAAGAAGAAACCAGGCAGAATTTTAAGAATAATTCCCAGTCTCTTGCTAACTTAGAACTTAAAGTCGGCCAAATGGCTAAGTTTCTTAGTGAAAGAGAAGATGGAAGATTCCCTAGTCAAACTGATCCTAACCTTAAAGGAGAGAAATTTTACAATCATGTGAATTCTATAACAACCCTTAGGAGTGGAAAGAAAGTTGACAATAAGGTTGCCATGCCTGATAGTGAACATGCTGTAGTTAACCCTTCTGAGCCAGAAAATGAGGAGACTGATAGAGTCTCCAAAGAGATCAATGAGGGTCCTGCTGAGCCCGGGTTTGTTCCCAGAGCCCCGTTCCCCCAGCTGCTAGTTCCAACTAAGAGGGAGTCTAACTTTAATGATATATTGGAGGTTTTTAAGCAGGTCACTATCAACCTCCCATTGTTAGATGTGATTAAGCAAATTCCCTCTTATGCCAAGTTTCTTAAGGATATGTGTATGCGAAAGCGAAAACTTAATGTCCAGAAGAAAGCCTTCCTAGCTAGTCATGTGATTTCTATTATTCAGAATACCACTACTCCTAAGTATAAAGACCCGGGGTCCCCTACTATTTCTTGCACAATAGGTAAATACTGTGTCGAGAAAGCTTTGCTTGACTTAGGAGCCAGTGTGAATTTACTGCCATACCATGTGTACCTTAAGCTAGGACTTGGTGAGATGAAACCTACCCAGATGACACTTCAGTTAGCTGATAGGTCCGTTAAAATTCCTCGTGGTGTGATCGAGGATGTTCTTATTGAGGTCGAAAAGTTTATTTATCCAGTGGATTTTGTTATCCTAGATACCCAACCTGTCCCTGACCCAGAGAACCAAATACCAGTGATTTTAAGTCTCCCGTTTTTAGCTACATCCAATATGATCATTAACTGTCGAAATGGTATTATGAATTTGTCTTTTGGTAATATGACTATTGAGTTGAACATTTTTCATATTAGTAAGCTACCCTCTGAACTAGATGACTCGAGCATAGAAGAGGTGAACATGATAGGAACACTAGTCGAGGAGTCATTACCAAATACTTTGTTAGAAGATCCATTAGAGAAATTCCTAGCCCACTTTGGGATTGATTTTGATGATGACGATGTGAATGCTTTGTTAGATTCAACCCTTTTGATAGACACCAGTAATGGCTGGAAACCTAAGTTCGAACCTCTACCCGTTTCTGAGTCTACCCTAGTTCCTTCGTTAGAAAATCCTCCTAAGTTGGACCTTAAACCATTACCAGATTCCCTGAAGTATATGTTTTTAGGCCCATCTGAAACTTTACCTGTGGTTATAGCATCCGACTTGGATAGTGATCAGGAAAGTAGGCTAGTGACCGTCCTTCAGAATAACAAGGAAGCTTTAGGGTGGACCATAGCAGACATTAAGGGTATAAGTCCTACTGATTGTATGCATCATATCTATTTAGAGAGTGACACCAAACCTTCTAGGGAGATGCAACGTCGACTGAACCCTAATATGAAAGAAGTAGTTCGAACCGAGGTTCTTAAGCTGTTAGATGTAGGCATTATCTACCCCATTTCAGACAGTAAGTGGGTCAGCTCCGTTCAGGTTGTTCCCAAGAAATCCGGTATTATTGTAGTCCAGAATGATAACAATGAGTTAATCCCAACCAGGGTGACCACGGGTTGGCGTGTCTATATTGACTATAGGAAATTGAACAAGGTCACTAGGAAGGACCACTTTCCCCTTCCCTTCATCGACCAAATGATAGAGAGATTAGCTGGACGTAGCCATTATTTCTTTTTAGATGGATACTGCGGTTATAATCAGGTTGTTATTTCCCCAGACGACTAAGAGAAAACCACTTTCACCTGTCCCTTTAGTACCTTTGCGTATAGACGCATGCCTTTTGGGCTATGTAATGCCCCTGCGACCTTTCACCGTTGTTTGTTGAGCATATTTTCTGACATGGTAGAACGGTTCTTAGAGGTCTTTATGGATGATTTTTCAGTGTTTGGTTCGTCTTTCGATGAGTGCTTGCATCATTTGTCATTAGTTTTGACTAGGTGTAAGAAAAAGAATTTAGTGCTTAATTGGGAGAAATGTCACTTCATGGTTCGATCAGGAATTGTTCTAGGGAATATCGTATCTTCGAAGGGTACAGAGGTAGACAGAGCCAAAGTTGACCTTATTAAAACTTTACAGGTCCCAAAAACCGTAAGAGATATTAGGTCATTCTTAGGACATGCAGGTTTTTATCGTCGATTCATTAAGGATTTTAGCTTAATTTCTAGACCTCTTTGCAATTTTCTTGCAAAAGACGTTAAGTTTGTCTTTGATGATGCTTGGTTAGAGGCATTTGAGAAGCTTAAGAATTTACTCACTACCGTCCGCATAGTCCAGGCACCCAACTGGAACCTACCCTTTGAGATCATGTGTGATGCTTCAGATTATGCTATTGGTGTTGTGCTAGGTCAGCGAGAAAATAAGTTACTTCATGTGATTTACTATGCTAGCAAAACTCTGAATGATGCACAGTTGAACTATACCACTATGGAGAAGAAACTATTAGCTATTGTGTTTGCCTTAAACAAGTTTAGATCCCACCTCTTAGGTTCTAAGGTCATAATCTTTACTGATCATGCTGCTTTGAAGTATCTTCTTTCCAAGAAGGATACTAAACCTAGATTAATTAGATGGATCCTATTGTTGCAGAAATTTTCCTTAGACATTAGAGATAAAAAAGGTGCAGAAAATGTAGTAGCAGATCACTTGTATAGGCTTGTTGTGGATACCCTTAATGATTCTCTTCCTGTTAGGGATAGTTTTCCTGATGAACAACTGTTCTTTGTTACCCAAGCACCTTGGTATGCGAATATAGTGAATTATCTTGTTATTGGTCGAATTCCCCAACATTGGGGTAAACAAGATCGTTCTAGGTTTTTAGCCGAGGTGAAGCACTTCTTTTGGGATGATCCTTATTTGTTTAAGTATTGTCCAGACCAGATTTTAGGAGATGTATACCTGAGAGTGACCAGTCCAGTATTATTTCCTTTTGTCATGATCATGCTTGTGGGGTCACTTTAGTGCTAAGAAGACTGTTGCTAAGATATTGCAGTGTGGATTCTAATGGCCTTCGTTGTTTAAAGACTCCCATAGTCACTGTGTTACTTGTGAGCGTTTCCAGAAATTATGAACCATTTACCGTAGGAACATGATGCCCTTGAACCCTATTTTAGTTGTTGAGGTCTTTGATGTGTGGGGTATTGACTTTATGGGTCTGTTTCCTAATTATTTTGGTAACCTTTACATCCTTGTCGCTGTAGATTATGTCTCTAAGTGGATTGAGGAGGTTGCGTGTAAAACAAATGACCATAGGGTTGTGATTGAGTTCTTGAAAAATAATATACTTACACGTTTTGGTACACCGCGAGCTATAATTAGTGATGGAGGGACGCACTTTTGTAATGGACCTTTTAGGTTTTTGATGAAGAAATATGGTATTACACATAAGGTAGCTACCCCATATCATCCACAGACTAGCTAATCCCTTCTGTTTTTATTTTTTAAGTGATTTGGTGGGGTACACGACTCAAGTTGTTACCATTGCTAGGGTGAAATAGGGTGATTGAGATACCTAAAAAAAAAAAAAAAAAAAAAAATTGAGACCAGACCATTAGACCAACTGAAATAAATTCAATAAAGTCGACCACTGGTGCCCTTGTATATGCCAGTTATGTTGACCTAGAGTTAGGTTTATCAACCACTGGTTCCCTTGTATTTTCCAGCTGTGTTGATATTAGTCAGACCGGATCTCAGTCCATTAGGATAGGATCATCTTGGCAGAGGCCTTCAGACAGATATGGGAAACACCGTTCACTTTAACCATCTATTTTTCTCTTTATCCATCTTCTTAATCTTTCCATATGATTGGTTGACTCCGGTTATGATGTTTAGAAACTATCTGAGTAGAGCTATGTCACTTATATATGAATCATAGTATGCTGAGTGCAAACTCGTGTACAACAATTGGAATTTCGCATCAGGGTACTTCCTCCTATAGTCAATGATTGTATGCCAACCAAGGAGATTCTTTAGTTCCTTCCAAGGTTCTCCGTAGATAGCTAAGGTATGGGTAAAGGTATTGTGGGTACACCTCTGGTAAACCCTACGGAGACAACACTCCTCTGCTAGGGCCACCTAGCGGTTTAACGGCTTGCTGCACGTGCTAACTGTAGTCATTTTATATTAGATTTTCTCGAGGAATAGCAAATAATAAGTTTGTGGGTATTTGATAGACACATTTTTGTGTCTGAATTGTCCTCAGTATCTCTATTGCTAGTGCTTGATTTTGTACTTATTATGGTGTTTTTATGTTTGTGTAGGTGTTTTGGGAGAAATACACTTGTGTGGAAAAAGTTGCTCAAAAAGTGCTATTTGGACCCCCGGAGGAAATTTGCTATACGGACCCCAGATTTGGCTAAGGGGAACCCAAGGTTATGCGTAGCCCAAATTCATTCTCAGCACCCAAATTTTTCCTCAGCACCCATCTGTTATTCGCACCCCAGAAAAGGATAGGGGCACTTCATCTTCAACATTTCAAAAATAAATTTGGCGGGAAATTTGCGGCAGTAACTTGCAGAATTAGGGTTCGACTTTTGGAGTGGATTCATGGAGACTCAATGACTGAAACTTCTTGGGAAGGCCTGTTTAAGCTTAACAGGAATGGTATGATCAATGGTTTCGACCAGAATTGGCTATACTGGTGGAGTTGAAGAAAAACAGAATCTCGGGTTTATCTTCAAACAGAAAGCTCTGTTTTGAATTCCGAAGAGTTTGAGCGAGAATCAATCACTGGGTTTAGTTGCTTTGGGCATGTTTGGACCAAACATGGATGGTATGATCGATGGTTTCGATTAGAGTTGGCTGTATCGTGGGTTTGAAGCAAACAGAGCAACACGTTCGTGGGAGAGTTTTCACGGGATTTGCTATGAATTTCGTGTGCTGCTGGGACTCTAATTCGTGTACTGCACATGTATGGAGAACTCTGAGTTGCAATAGACGCGTGAAGGACGTAAAGAAGGATTGAAAACCATAACTTTAGAAATAATATATTCCCGAGTAATGGCTTTGTTGTAAGAGAATTTGGAGACATTATTACGAGATATTTTGAAGTTGTTGTGTATATAAAGCGTGTTCTGGCATCTTAGAGGGGTTACAGAGAGTTTGGGAAGGATTTGGAACATCACAGAGGTGAAACACGATCACCAGAGAAACCTCCTGCTGCTGCCATTGAAGAACATGAAGAACATAGACCCCAGAAGCAGTCGTTTTTGCTACAGTATTTGCGACTGCTCAGCGACAGTCTTAGAGCTACAGTAACAGTGACACATCCTCTGTATCGTTCTTTTCAGTTTGTAACACTTATAACTGTTGCAAACCCGGTTATCATTGTTTCTCCCATTTCACCATTTGTACACCACCTTTGAGCAATAAAAAATGAATTTTGAGCGTGTTTTCCTAATGATGAGCTAAACCCAATCCTTGGGGCGACGGAGGAAGCCATTCTCTCAAGAATTATGTGGTAATATTAATTTAATAAATTTATGCAATATTTTTATATGATTAATTGCATTGATAAAAAATAAATCAATGATTCTTATTAATCAAATGTATTTTCTCTTGATGATGCATGCTTAGTTTTTAGACTCTTGATGCGTTATACTTGCGACTAAAATTTGATATTTTGGGAACCTGTTTTTGGCAATACTTTAGAATCGAATCAATTGTTTAAATTGTATGATATAAATTAATTTGGAACCACATAAGTATTGATGAATGGTGAAATCCTAGCTCCAGCCTCTCCATAATTTTCACAACATATCCACATTTATTTTCTTATTTTCTTTGCTTTAAAATTAAGTCTAAAGTCTATTGATTTCACAAGTCTCAACGAACCATCTTACTACAAAACAACTTGAAATCACATCAGGTTGTAACCGGAGTATCCATCCATGAAGGATAGCCTCTGGTGATCTTCGGTTGCATTGACCGGTTGGTCAATGTTTGGAAGCGGGTAGCCGTCCTTGGGGAAGGCTTTATTAAGATTGCTAAAATCGATGCAGATTCGTACACCTCCATTCTTCTTAGGTACGATTACCATATTGGATATCCATGTGGGATACTTGACTTCTCGTATGAATCCTGCTGCTAGTAGCTTTTGCAACTCCTTTTCTACCGCGTCTTGGTAGATATCTGCCACCTTGAGGATATGTTGCTTGAATGGTGACATTTCTGGTTTGAGCCGAAGATGGTGGGAGACCAAATTCGGATCAATTCCTGGCATGTCTTCCATCGACCATGCAAAGACATTTGCGTAGTCCCGTAGTAGCCTTTGTAGTTGCATCTCCTCATCTTCTTATAGAAAATTTCCGATGTTGATCATCTTTGGTTGCCGATGTTGATTTTTTTTGTTGGTTCCACTGGGGAGAAGGTTTGCTTCTGACGTCGTAGAGGAGTGCATTTCTGTAATTGTCATATGGCAGAGACGTTTGCCCCGGGAGTGGCGGAGGTGCTTGCCTCCGGAACTGAGGTGGCTTCGGGTACTAAGAAGGCTCCGTCCTTCACTTCCTTGGTGTTCGCCTTTCGTATTTTTCTTTCGTGTTGTTGGGCAGCATCTCTTTCTTCGTTGAGCCTGACATCTGCCAGATTGCATAGCCTTGCGTCTTGATGGTCACCTTTTATTTCCATTTCACCTATAGGTGTAGGGAATCGAAGGTACTGGTGATATGTTGAAGTTGTTCCTCGTAGTCGATGGACCCATAGCCTACCCATGATTACGTTATATAGCGAAGGTGCTTCCATAACGCAGAACCTTGTATTGGTTACTAAGGGTCCGGCGCGCACCTGTAAGACAATTTCTCCTTTTGGTCTAGAGACTGCTCCGTTGAAACCATATATTGTGCAAGTGGATGAATCCATTTGCTCAGCTGTCAAACCCATACGTAGGTGTTTGAGGGTGAAAACGTTTTCTGCTGATTTCGGTAATTTCGCGTGAGTGGGTGAGAAACAAGTCTAAACCCTAAACAATGTACTGCACGGGAGTACTTTAGATTCGAGATATCAATATGTAAAAATCCAGCCTAAACCAAGAAATGGTCGTTCCAGACTTGCTTCGGTCACAAAGTGAAGGAGAATGGTTGATTTTGGGAGGGAAGCGAAGAGAGTGTTGAGACCAGAATAGTTGATTCTGGAAGAGTAGTTGTTTGATGACTTGTATCAGAAAGTGGAAAGCTAACAGATGTGAAAGCTAACAAGTGATTTCTGAGTGTTGTATGTTCCTTACCAAAACTTTTCGTTCGGTGGAAATAGGTAAGACCTATGTATACAAGTCGAAGTGAAACGTACTCTGGTCTCGTAAGAAATGGAAACGGATGAGTAAATGGGAGGAGGTGGTAACCGGTAACGCCTGGAATTGATGTCCCATGATGAAGGAAAGTGTTTCACCATTACTCCCTATATTTACTAACCGCCTCATCCTTATGACACTGTCTTGTAAAGGGCGTAGTGTACGCCGCACGCTGTAAACCGATAAACCAATACCCCAATGAGCATCCCCTAATTTGTGACATGTGTTGATGTCTCGAGTGTTTTTGTGGAAAACATGTAGCATGTTGCTGTTGTTTTCCAAGTTGAGCTTGGGAGAAATGCCGGCTCGGTGGTGACCTTCGACGGTCGAGATTTTGCATCTTCAGAGGAAGGATAGCCATTGATTATTGCAACCCTTCGTTTGGTAGACAGCGACATGAAAGCGTGGCCGGCATGTCTTTAACATGGTTAGGCATGGACAAGCTAGGATTTTGGCATAGTTTAGGCGCTGCCAAAAAACTAGGGTTTTGGCATTGTTTGGGCGCGACCAAAATTTGGGCTTGGCGTCGGAACAAAGGTGGCCATGAGTTAGATGGTAACCTTGGACGGATAAGATCTGCATCTTAGATGGAAAGGTGGTCGTTCATTGTTACAACCCTTCGTTTTGGCAGCCAACGTCGTGAAGGAAAGGCTGGCATGGTTTCGGCACAGTGGTGCGGTTGGCATGGTGCGCATGCCTTGTCGCGGAGATGTGGATGGCACAACATGCCATTGGCACATGTGGCATGGTTGGCATGCCTTGGCGTGGAGATGTGGCTGGCACGGCATGCCATTGGCATATGTGGCATGATTGGCATGTCTTGGCGCGTAGAAGTTGCACGGCATGTCATTGGCACATGTGGTGCGGCATGGCTAGCATACCTTGGGTGGCGAACTTGGACGGTTGAGATCTGCATCTCAGATGTAAGGGTGGCCGTTGATTGTTGCAACCCTCCGTTTTGGCAGCCAGCGTCGTGCATGGCTTTGGCATGTGTTAGGCGCTGCCAAAATTAGGGTTTGCATGAACCGTGATGTTTGGCTTTGGGCCTTAAGTTGCCATGCGTTAGGTGACGAACTTGTGTGGCTGATATTTGCATCTCAGAAGGAAGGGAAATCGTTGATTGTTGCAACCCTCCGTTTTGGCAGCCAGCGTCGTGCATGGCTTTGGCATGTGTTAGGCGCGGCCAAAATTAGGGTTTACATAAACCGTGATGTTTGGATTTGGGCCGCAAGTTTCCATACGTTAGGTGGCGAACTTGTGCGGCTGAGATTTGCATCTCAGAAGGAAGGGCAGCCGTTAATTATTGCAACCCTTCGTTTTGGCAGCCAGCGTCGTGCATGGCTTTGGCATGTGTTAGGTGCGGCCAAAATTAAGGTTTACATAAACCGTGATGTTTGGCTTTGGGCCGAAAGTCGCCATGCGTTAGGTGGCGAACTTGTGTGGCTGAGATTTGCATCTCAGAAGGAAGGGCAACCGTCGATTATTGCAACCCTTCGTTTTGGCAGCCAGCGTCGTGCATGGATTTGGCATGTATTAGGCGCTTCCAAAATTAAGGTTTACATAAACCGTGATGTTTGGCTTTGTGCCGCAAGTTGCCATGCGTTAGGTGGCGAACTTGTGTGGCTGAGATTTGTATCTCAGAAGGAAGGGCGGCCGTTGATTATTGCAACCCTTCGGTTTGGCATCCAGTGTCGTGCATGGCATGTTGGGACGGTTGGCATGGTCGACATGCCTCGGCACGGAGATACGGCTGGCACAGCATGCCATTGGCACATGTGGCATGGTTGGCATGCCTTGGCGTGGAAAGGTTGCACGGCATGCCATTAGCACATGTGGTATGGTTGGCATGCCTTGGCGTGGAAAGGTTGCACGACATGCCATTGGCAAATGTGGTGCGGCTGACATAGTTGGCATGCCTTGGCACGGAGATGTGGCTGGCATGGTTGGCATTCCTTGGCGCAGAGATGTGTCTGGCACGGCATGCCATTGGCATATGTGGTGGGGCTGGCATGGTTGGCATGCCTTGCCGCGGAGATGTGGCTGGCACGGCATGCCATTGGCATATATGGTGCGGCTGGCATGGTTGGCATGCCTTGGTGCGGAGACGTGGCTGGCATGGTTTTCCATTGGCACGGTGGTGAGGCTGGCATGGTTCGCCATTGGCACGGTGGTGCAGCTGGCATGGTTGGCATGCCTTGGCATGGAGATGTGGCTGACACGGCATACCATTGGAACATGTGGTGCGTCTGGAATGGTTGGCATGCCTTGGCGCGGAGACGTGGCTAGCATGGTTTTCCATTGGCAAGGTGGTGTGAGAATTAAGGTTTGGTATGTACAAAGATGATGTCGTTCAATACTAAGGGTTCTGCCGTGGAACATGACACATGTATAAAAAAAAGGTATCCTGGTAATTCTTATGTAGGCATGTTGAATGATTCAATAAATGCGCTAGTGATCATAGTGACGTCATGTCAGATGTAAGGTTTTACGATTTTAACCCTAAGCTAAAAACCACCATCAACAGTAGGTAAGGTTCATAGAATAATACATTCAATGAGTTGCCCCCATCAATGAGGACCTTCGTGATGTTCCATCCGTGTATAGGAAGAGTGATCACAAGTGGATCGTTGTGCATCTCAACTTCTTGGTTGACATCTTTGTTGAGAATGTTAATGGCGTAGCCATCCATTCTTCCCAAGTGCTAGTAGGTGGTCCGCTTAGCTTGAATACATCGTGGGCTTCTAGCTTTCTTTTGTTTCGAGCTAACTCGAGGATGTCTTCGAGTAGCTCCTCCTGACCTCCGTTGGAGAAGGTAATCATGTTCATGTATTTTCCGTCCAGAGGTAGTTCTACCCTTTTCTTGGGGGCTACCTCAGTATCCGCTGGTTGTATCTGCATGTACTCCATGAACTTGCCTTCTTCTATGAATCTCTGGATCGTGTTCCTTAGGTGATAGCATGTATCAGTTGTATGCCCGTAGTACTGGTGGTACTCACAATATTCCTTAGCCTCCTTTTTTTTATCTGGTTGATTTCCCTAGTGTTAGGGTACGGAAAACCCGGCTTCGCTCCTTCCTTGCTTAGAATGTGGTGTTTAGCTTTGTGTAGACTTTATCTACAAACTCTTCCCTTCCTCTTCCTCTTCCTTTGCCATCTCCGTATTTGGATCTTTTGTCTCGAGAGCTAGTTCTGCCCCCGGCTTCATTTTTCCTCTTAGGTATCTCCGGAATTGGTCCCAGAGAGTTGGTTTGTTGCGGAGCTGTTGTCGTCTTTGCTTGTGCCCTGAGGTTGCCCTTCTGGATTTTTCAAGTATGATGTAGCGATCTTGGACAACCCTAAGCTCTCCTTCGGAATCAAGGGCTCGGTTGTGAAGCTCCACGAAGATGGCTGAGGTTCTGTCAAGTCCATACTTCTAACAATTAATGCTAATTTCTGGATTGACTTTCCCGATTTCTTGGCATGTCTTTTGCCACCTATCTGTGTATTGCACTAATGTCTCCCGGGGTTCGATAGCTAAAGAAAATAGCCTATATAACCCTTCCTTTGTTGACTTGTTGTACATGTAAGTCTCCAAGAATACCGTAGACAATTGCTCGAAAGAGTCAATTGAGTTTGCTGGTAAGTTGTCATGCCAAGATAATACTGATCCTGTTAAGCTTACAGGAAAGTACCTACACAGTACTACCTCATCTCTTTCCCAATGGTCAAGGACACGAGTGTAATACTGTAGGTGAGCTGCAGGATCAGAGTTCCATTGTATGCCTGAAACGTAGGTATTGGACATTTCGCGGGGATAGGCTCCCTCAAAATGCGGAAAGACAACGGAGATGTTGTCGCTTCCTGAAGCACCTCTTCTAGCTTTGCTCCTGCATGACAGGTTTTCAATCCTTGTATCTCCTTTCGCATTTTCTCCATTTGCTCTATGACCATGTTCACATTGTGGCCATTTCTTAAGAATGTATCATCATAGTAAGACTGAGAGGGCTTGTAAGTTGGATCCATTTCGTTTGAATCATGTTGCGTTCTCCTGGATCCCCCTGGTGGGTTAGACTTTGGTGGGTAAGATCCACCCTTCGTCTTCCTGAGATAGCTCCGTTCTCACGCCTCTTTAACGGAGGGTGAGTTTGGGAACCCTCGATCGGTACATCCAACATATATTTCAGGTTCTGGTTCTCTTGGGACATCACGTGGATTGCATCCTCATGCTCCTTGTTACGGGGTAGCAAAGATGCTACTTGTGCTACTATTTGGTCTTCATTATGGATTCCACCACCCTGAGGAGTGATGTCGGACGGATCCTCAGAGTTATCCACTCCCTCTTCTATGATCAGAGCGTCAGGATTTATCTTGATCGAAGTTAGGTTTCCCAACCCCCGTCCCGTAGGATCTGAGGTTTTGGGTAACCCTACGTTAGCCGCAAGTATCTTTGTTGCATTAAGATGCTCCGGCAACGGCATACCGTAAAGTGGATGTGCGCCGGATGTTTGCCCCATCCCTTCAACAGAAATAGGTGGCTTGTTAGCGACTGTTCTTCTTGCTATTTCACTTTGCCCGTACTATGCTTCTGTTCTTTGGTTCGCTTGAGATGGCTTTTGAGATATTCCTCTCGTGACTGTTGGTCGTGAGCTTGTTGGTACATCATTTGGTTTCTGCATGCCTTCGGCTTTTGTTATCATGCGGATACAGAAAAAACGACAAAATTTGCTACTTGGGTGCCTTCGTCAAAAGTAGCACTTAATGCTCTGACACGGAAGACGACTGAGCAGCTTTTTCAGAAAAATGACTGAAATGACGTCTGGAAAGACAGGTATTAAATTTCTTATGATACCCTTGGAAAAACAACAACCTTAAACGTTGAAAATAATTGAAAAAGGTGCCATATCTTTTTGAAAGATGGGGTATTAAATGCTTGAAAATATTTTTGCTTCCTTAAATCCTCGCCGAGATTCCTCAGTGCTCAGAGGTACTCAGATCTGAAGGATACTTTGTCGGAAAAGGTTTTTTCGTACAAAACAAAAGTTTTGACGTTTTGTTGGAGAAATTTTTGTATATATGTAAGATTGCGAGTCTTTAGAGGCTATGAACTCCAAGAACTTGCGAAAACAATGGATGAACAAATCACTAGAGAGTGAGATTCGTCGCTGTTGAACTCAGATCTCTTTGTTAAAGAAGATGCGTAAGTTGAAATAAATGACGGAATATAAAAACTCAAGCTTGTGAGCAAAACCTTCTAGCGTCAAACTGTGACTACTAATTTTTCCATAGTCTACGTAATGTAAACAGCTCAGAGGATCAGATACTATGTAGTAATGATACATCTGTTGAACTTATGATACTAAGTAATAAATGATATTTAAGATCACGATAATAACAAAGAATAATAATGTAGCGTAAATATTTTTAAGTTATCATGAGACACAAGATATAACGTGGTTCAACTTTTGTCTACGTCCACGGGGTAATGAGTGATTTGTTTGTATTAAGTTGTGGTGGTTACAAAGATCTTAAATGCTTCTCAAAGTAATAGAGAGAACTCATGTTGAAGTAAATACTTAAGTTCTAAACATTAAAGAGGAATAAGCTTAAGACTCGATCTTTTTCTCCTAGGTATTGAATGCCCTTGATTTGTTGGTGAGGTTTGGTATTTATAGCCCCTTCTGCTCCAGTTATATCTTTTCTATCCTTGGATCCATCATTCCCTGATATACCTTCAGTACAAATGGTACCTTTGTTCACCGCATGCTTTCTCCAGTCGGACTCTGCCACCTCAGCTGACCTACGTTCCCTCGGGAACTTCCCAGCCTTAGTACAGATTGTACCTTCGTTCACCGCTAACCTTTGCCAGTTATATTCCGCCACGTCATTTCTCTTTACGTGCTTTGGTTATGCGTGTAAATACGAGATTTGTGAATTTAATGCTGATTAGATGCGCCATCTAACTCTGTCCCTTCGCCATCTGCCCCTCCCTAGACTAGACTTTACTTTTCCCATCTTGACCGTCGAGGTATCCCTTATTGGGATGAGATAAAGTAGATCTGCAAAGGTATCCTATGCTACTCAGGTTTCTCTGTATAGCGAGGGTTACACAGTTATCTTGTATGCGACCACTAAGATCGTGACACGTGCTCCGCGGAATATTGGTACTCACAGTCTAGAAATAAATCTATTGAATTTTTTCATGCCAGAAGTAACTTCTCCTCCATAAGATCTTTCACGAGTGAATCTTATTTCATTAAAATCTCCTCCTATAACCCATGGATAACTCCAAAAGCATCTAACTTCCTCAATTTCTCTCCAAAATAACTTAACATCTTCAGTGTTAGAAGCACAAGGTGCATACACACCAGTAAACATCCATTCAAAAGAGTCAGAGATATTTTTACACGGGAGAGTAATTGGATATGCCCCAATCAAAAAATCCAAAACCTGAATTTTTGAAGAATTCCATAAGCATAGAATGCCTCCGGAACTTCCTTGTGATGGTGAATCTAACCATTTAACTAATTTATTATTCCAGCATTGTCATACTAAAAGGTCATTGCATAGTTGAAGTTTTGTCTTTAATGCTTGGTTTCCAGTCCCTAATCTTTTACCGACCTTTTCCCCCTTAAGGTTATTGATTCTGCCGGCCGACATCTCTATTATGTGAGACGAAGCTTTTGTTTTGCTCTGTTGTTGACTCAATGATTTGTGTTGCATGTACATGCACACTACACGTATGCATCATACTCTGTATTTGACAATAAATAAATAAAGTGTCTACCCGGTATGAACGTAATTTAGGGACTTCTAATTGTTCACGGAATTTAAATGAAATTAGAAATGAACCAACGTTAAATCTTGACTGATCAAAAAAAACAAAAAAGAATCTTCATTGTCCAACACAGTGCCACCATATCCCATAAAAACAATAAAAATAACAGTGCCACGGTATTTAGATAGACACATTCCCTCCTATTTGGCTTTCTAGTTTTTAAAAATGTCCGAAACGAACCGAATTCTTGCATAACATCCCCCAACGCAATTTTAAGCTCAAAATCAAAACCCTTATCCATTTTTTCGGTTAATCCATTGGAATTTGTTCATCAAACAGCAGTGGGATTGAAATGCTTGACGGATTTGGAATCATTTGACTAATAAAGCTTAATAAAGACCGAAGTGTTTAAATTAGGGATTCCGAACTAAAAAACGAATTTTTTACGAACTGAAATAATAATACATTTGAAATCATTTATTTATGAAAATAACATTCTTCTCATAAAAATAAAGATAAATATTTTAAAACTTTGTATCTTTCAAATTAGAGGAAGAAGAATCCCCTCACACTTTTATTTTCACACTATCTCACATTTTGGACCCTAATTTTTTTAACAAAATACAAATGGTATGGTAATTGAAGTTAATAATTTGGGAATATGTTGTGTTACAAATCTCTACATACACATAAAAAATGAACACATTCTGAAAAGTCTAACTCCATCATCTGCTACTTTGAAAAGCAATCGTCGAAAATTAGCGAACTTTCAACCGTTAAAATTAAGACTGATAGATAGTGAGGTTTAGTATTTCGGAACGCGCTCATTTTTTATGAGTATGTAAAGCTTTGTAAGAAGGCATATCCCAAAATATCAGCTTCAAATACGCTAGCATTTGAATTTTATCAAGAAAAATATCATCCACCGTGTAATATATTGTGAATTTAAAAGTGTGATGGAATCCTCACAATGAGCATAAACAATATATTAAATTTTAAATTTTCAATATATTTATGTTTTTCCAAAAATAATAGTTATAATTTGAAGGTAAATTGAAGAAAACCTATATATTTTTAAAATGTTGCTTAGATGGTGGTTAAACACCTTACACGATGAATTTAAGTTTCCGATATAACAAAGTATAAGTTTAAATGGAGTCCATCTATGTGCGCCCCTGCATAACCAAGGGTGTACATTCCTTCCATCATGATTGGCTCCTCTTTAACCCTTGAGAAACTATCCACAAACTGTTCGGTTGTTTAGTAGATGAAGTTCTTGATTCATATTCACTAAATTATAATCTGTTAGTATCTCCATTTAAAGAGGAGCCAATCATGATGGGAGGAATGTGCACCTGGGTTAAGCTAGGGTGCACATAAATGGACTCGTTTAAATGCAACAACGCCTTTAGCAGGAAAAGTAACGTTGTCAGACATGCTTACACGTGCTGATCACTACTTGAATTGTTTAATCGTACCAAATAACTTGTGCCTTTGCAACCAAATGGTGTTTATAGTATCCTGATACTACCATCCAACTACAATGCTTGGGGTCTTCCGAGGTGATCTCTATGCTAAGCTACCAGAAGAACTAGCATGGTGCAAAGCTAATTCTCATGTGTGATCCGCGTATCAGATTATTTATAAGAAGAAATACAAAAGAATCTCCTTGTCAAATGAAGTATGATTAAATATGCCAATTGTCGTTTGAGAATGCCAAATTCAGCTTTTCCTTATAGTATACTAGTATGACACGCATGCGCGATGCGCCTGCCGCTCTCCCTGCTCTTCCTAAATAAAAGTCGATCCACGAGCCATATAACAAACATTTTAGCAAAACCTTTATTGTCGATCACATAAAGTATAGGTGAACCTCATACCAAAATTTTTATTGTGCTGATTACATAGTTCCATTCATTTATTATAGCCAAGGTTTACAAAGGGCGGGAATGTATTCAGAGTGGACTTTATAAAATTGGGTAAAAAATGTACCTACTCAAAAGGACGTAGTATATGTATATACAAATTGGCAATACTTAATATAGAAGCAGAGACATCTTTCCACTGGACATGGTTAGTTCTGGTATCAACTGTTTTCATCGTAATATCACCTTTTACTTCCGAGATTGTGTCACACAGCTTCCATAACAATCTGCAGGTCTTGTACCACCTTCTTTCATCTTTTAGTCATGTTTCAGTTGTGCAATGCAGTAGCAACAAACCCATTTGCCTTTTGCATTGATATCAACTCACTGCTACTCTTCTCATTCAGCCTAGAAAGCTTATCGAGTTCACTGCTCACAACTTTCCAAGGTACTCAAAACTGAGCTATGATGCTGTTGTACTACCAGCTCAAATTTATAAGAAAAGAAGATAATGTGAGCATTAAGATTAAGATTAAAACTGAACATTTATTCGGAATTAGAATCTATAATGACTTAAATTGCACTGAATAAGAAGGCCAAATAATTTGCCAGCAAACATAGAATTAGTAAATAACTCACATGATCAAAACAAATGGGAAAACAAACAAATCATCACCACAGTTGTTATATCGATCGGTTGTACATTCCTACGGTCCCAAAACAGGTGTCAAGTGTTTTTAAATTTTTTTTTGCTAAGATTTAACAATTAACCCTCGATGGCAGTTCGAGTCATGGTCCATTAATAAATTAACGAAATCGTAATTATGCAGTTAGACAGTTTATGTTCGTAACGCACATCTCCAGTTAACGTTGCGTTCATAATTTAGCCATGCCAAAGGATCAGCGGACGATTTGAAATCCGAACAAAGTTAAAAGAAAACCGAAACACCGGTTGACATTTCTACTAATTGAAGCATGGATATATGCAATCACACAAAGGAGAAATTGAATGCTTACCTATTCGCTTTTGTGCTCCCAAAGGTTCTGGTGTCGGGCATGAACAAAAAACCTAAGTTAAAGGGCCGAAATTTTTTGGACTTTGACGTGGATGAGAACTGAAGCTTTACCCTGTAATGAATCCATCTATAAATCAAAACAAAAAGTAAACTAAATTAGTTAGGCCGAATCAAAAATGAATTCACAAACTAAAATTAAAGAAGAAATATTTTTCTAGGCATTTACGCAATTTACAAAGTCGCATTGAGAGTGCACCGAGAGTCAGAGTATCAGAGTCGAATTAGAGTTAACTTGAACATGATCTGAAACTGTTCAGGGAGTAAATATAAATAATTTTATAACATAGAACATAAGCAACCAATATTATTAATCATTCTACAGCAAAACACCCCCGGTAGGATATGATAAATGATGTCAGGCAGAAAAGTAACCATGACATCTGACATTTAAATAGTCATATTTGCTCAAATGTCATCTTATATATGCATGCAATGGGGGTATGTAACAAACAATACCGGCAAGTGTGTGCTAACAACAAACCCAGTGTTAATGGAGACTTCACAGCTCAATATTAAGCTACTTGCGATGCTCAACATCATCAGTAGCAAAATTGTCATTACCACAACCAAATTTTCACTATGAAACTATAACACTCATATGAATTTACTGTAAACTATACCATTCAGATGAAACTAAAGTGTCATTCATTCTTTAGTTGTTTCAAACTAAATGGGGATCCAAAGGTTTAGCACATTTTCAGTTACTATGCAATATTGCCAGGGGAAAGAAATTAAAGATGACCTAACCTCAAACTTCGCAGTTCCAAGTTGGAGCTTCTACTTTTCTTCTTTTAAGTACATAAATACATCAGGCTCTATGAGTTGAAAAAATTATATCTATTAATTCCAAGTACTGAAGGAAATAAATCCATTAAAAATGGCCCGAGCTGCACATCTTACATATTATCAAAAGCAATGTTGAGATAAAAGTTTTCTTCTGCACATATAAAAATTTTCTTCTGAAAGTTTCTTTTGATAGTGTAACCCTAGAAGTTGAATTGAAATTATACTATAAAAAGCAATCTTGTGCTAAAAATTGGCCCTAAACAAACCCTAGAATTTGAAATTACACAATTAAAAGAAACTTTTGGCGACAAATTGGCCCTAAACTAACCATATAATTTGAAATTAAACATTCAAAAGAAATTTTCAGCCACAAATTGGCCCTAGATCATGTCTGACACTTACTTGAGAAATTTCTTCAAAGTTTCGTCGTTGTTTCTTGTTCATCTGATCCCACCTTTTTCATGGATGATTGGCGAGAGATTCTTCGGGTTGATTTGTTTTTGTTTCAGTGAGGCGTTAGGTTAATTGAGAAGAACGGAGAAGATGAATAATATTTCTGAGGATACGATATCAGTTGCTCTCCTCTGAAGATAACAAAGAGAGAGATTCTAAAGATACGAAAAGAAAGAGAGGAAAGGTAAAAAAAAACCGAAGCGAAACGGAGACAGCGGGATTCGAACTCGGATTCATTATGTCTCTATTTTACAGATCTAACCTCTGTATATTTCATTTTGACATAAGTTTAAGAAGAAAACTCAAAACTTCGGAGGGGCATTTTTGCCATACGAAAAACTTCACCAAACAATTACCTCTTTTCTTTGTATTAGTAAGATTAGTAAGATATATATACGCTACAGTGTAATTTTAACGAGTTGCAAACTTATAATATAGATGTTATATCCTTATGCCTTCATGGATGGTAAAAGAAAAAAAAAAACCGATTCTTTTCTGACAGTAAGTCTAGTAAGGCTCGACCGAAAATTAAACTATGATATTCTTAAAGGAAAATGCTAAACTTGCTGATAGTTTTTCTCACCCATTCAGCCTTAGTTTTATGGGCTAGATTGGAGGGGCTAGATTAGCACTTAAGTGTTGCAATTCAAAAAAAAAGTGTGGCAAAAAAGTTAACACAACTTTTATCTCCTGCCAGTTGCTAGCATGTGAACTAGCATGCTAGATATTTTCGCTGAATGATTCAGCGCTGGGAAAACTACCTTTTAGCGGAATGGTTCAGCGCTGAGAGATTTATTTTTTGATCTGACGGTTGAGATTTAAAGCGCTAAACCATTTATCGTTGGGCGCTGAATGGTTCATCGCTGGGCTGACGTGGACTTCTAATCTAGCTGCTAGATTAGCACTCCCATAAGACTTAGGGTCGTGACTTCTAATCTAGCTGCTAGACTAGCACCCAATAAGACTAAGCCTTAGGGATGTCAATTCTCCCCACCCAAACCCATCTCTATGGGTATCCGTTCTTATTGGGTAGGGTTCTCTACGTACAAACGGGGATGAGGTCGGGTACGAGTAATCCCCGAAATTAGTTATGCGGGGATGGGGTGGGGACTGTCCCCACCCCATACCTGCCCCGTACCTTTCATATATAGAGTTCTGAATTTTATTAAAAAGTATTATCATAGATTCTATCTATTATTTTGTTCCATGTTCATAGAAATTTACGAACGATTCGATGCACACAAAGTATTTATGTGACTCACTCGTACAAATTATACTATAGATGATCGATCTTAAAATGTTAACTATATTTTCTTTTAGTCCACCTATATAATCAATCATATTGGATTATAACCAAGACTGAGAAGAAAAAAAAAGCTTTGTACTTGATAGTTTTATTGTCGATATGATTTCTTTTTGCATTTTTGGCTTTACTGTGGATATGCACGATAGCACTTTTATGGATTATGACGGAATTATAAATATTTTTTCGTAAACTATGGGTAACTCATAGGAAACCCGTCCCCTATCCTTGCCTCAATTCTTATGTTAACGGGTAGTGGATGGGTTTTGGTTTTAGGAACGGGGTAGGGGATGGGATTCAAGGTCCCCGGCCCATACCCACCTTGTTGCCATCCCTACACCCATTGATGAAAGAGATGAAAAAAGCTCATTTTTATTGCGCCCATCCCCGACGCTATAGGCGGCCTGGGTCCTATTGAATCCCCTCTCGTGATATTACCATAAGTTTTTTTATAAAATAATAAACTTGGGACCATCCTAATCCTATTATTTTAAATAGATATTACATAATCGATAATTTAATAATGTTGCATTTAAAGATACATTAGTAATATGTTATTTAAAGAATAATTCTTAATTTTTTTATTTTAAACAATTGTGGTTTCTACAAGCATTTACTAGTTTGATGAAACTTTTTAGATAATAAATTTTTGGAAATTGTAAAAACATTGATATTATATTACATATAAGAAAGAATGAAATACAATTTGATTTGAACTTCAAAAAAAAAAAAAAAAAACAATATTGAATTATATTCCGAAAACATTTGATACATACAAAAACTATTTTTTATTTTTCTAATGTAATTATTTTTTATATAATATTTGGGACCTATTAATGTTTAAGGAGAATTTTTGGAGTGTGTTATAATTTACACTGAGCAGGCCCTCTCTCAGCAGCTACCCCTGAAGAAGCGGAAGCCCTAGGAATTTGCCAAGGTGCTAAATGAGCATTAGAGAAATGATGAACCAATTTCAGTGTGGAAGGAGATTGCAAAAATCTCATTGATTACTTAAATGGGAACCCTCTCAAATTGAATGGCAGAATCAGACTTTGATAGATGAGCAAAATGTAACTTCAACAAATACAAAAAAAATTGGGTTTCTTTTATGTACCTGGACTTGCAAACCATGTGGCAGATACTTTGGCCAAGGAAGCAAAATCTTTTGTTAAGCTTATCAATTGGGACAATAGTCCACTTGCTTGTACTTTACCAAACTTGGAAGTAGATAAATCTTAATGTACGAGATAAAAACCTTAACTCTATATTAGAAAACTCTAGTATACAAGATGTAAGGGTTACTAACTCTCTAAATTAATTGTTTTGAAATGGACTTTAAATTACAAAAAGAAAAAAAGAAGGAGTATATTTTAGTATTTAGAGTTGGATAAAATTTTATTATTGAAAATATATATTAAAGAAGTTTTACTACACACTCGAGAAAACTGTCAGTGAGTCTAGCCCGCTCTTATTCTTGAAATATTATTACAAACGGTGGATCGACATAATCCCCCAAGATACTCTGACCGGGTCAACTACGTAAGGGCCATATAGGCCGACTTGAATATCTATACGGTGAATCACCCAATGCATCCAAAAATCGAAAAACAAATTAGTCAGTAGGTGGCACGTAACAACATGACCTAAGCAGATGGTTTAATGTGGTCTACAACCTCAGCCATCAGGATGTCCACCTTGTGACGGAAATGGATCTATAATATCAAATTTCCGTCAAGCATTTTTGTCCTTCCAGAGGAATATTGCTGAAATTATTCCGACTCATCTACTAGCAAGACAAAGTATTTGCTGAAACTATACCGACTCATCTACTGGCAGGACAAAGCATTCTCCCAAACTCCTAATCCATTTGGGCAAACTATTTAAATCCTAGATTTATGAATGGGGAAATGGAATATGCTAAAAGAATATAGGAGATTTTAGGAAATTGTATAGTGTGTCCATAAAACTAGATTCCTTATGGATTGAAATCCATGGAGAACCGAGCAGTATGGCTTATGGCAATTTTATGTCACGTTTCTGTATTTTCTGGATCGTAATCCTTTCCTTTCTTGCAAATCAATCATTTGATGGTTATGGAAGAGCGGACGTAATTCTCAAGGCTTTGCAGCAGCCAACAAGTCAGCTCCAGTCAAGCTAATGCTAAATGAACGAGTCTAACCAAATCGAAAGTGTTGGACAAATACAAAACAGATCCTCACATTTTGTTTGGGGCCACTTTAATGTGTACGTCGATGTTGGGTTGGTCCAGAAATCTCCGTCTATGCATCATTTGTGATGATAAATTATGAAACCTATTATAGGATTGGAAGGATTTGGTTTTGAGGGTTCTTATAAATTCAACTATCCTAAATATGGATGAGGGGAGATCTATTTTGTTATCAAAAACATAAAAATACCCTCTAAAAATCTAAATAATTATTAAACCTAAAATACTAAACCCTAAAACCGATCAACAGAAATAAAAAAAAAACAAAAAAAAAAAACTCGTCTTTCTTATCCTCTTATTCTTTTTTTCTTTTTTTTGTAATTTTAACAACGAATAATCATGGACTCTAAGCCAACAATAACTTTAATTGGGGAAGAATTGGAAACCCAATCTTTTTTTATTGATTTTGGTCCCATGAATAGGTTAGATTTGATTAAATTAGAGATTGAAAATTTAGTTTCAGAACTGAATACGGTTGGGAAACATTGATTTTTCGAACCGTGTAATTGATTTACGGTTTGATTTCCTCACCATATAATATTTATACGGTTAGGAAAATATGAACTCCCAACCGTAAGTTACTCTGAGTTTGTATACGGTTGGGAAAACATGAACCCCCAACCGTATACGGGAAGGAAATCTAACCGTAACATCAATTTTCAAAAAAAAAAAAAAAAACCGCAATCTTTGCTTTTGGTTTTCAAATATTAGTTAACTAATTAGTCTAATCTTATTACTAATCTTATCACTAATCTTACTTAACTTAATTTACCTAATCATTAACATTAATTAATCATTGGGATAAGGGGTTTTGGTACTGTTATTTGGTGACCCCATTTTTTATCATTTTGTGAGTCCTCAAAACCAAAATCTTGGAGCCCCTATAATAGGTTTTTAAATTAAACTCTCGAACATGAAAGTTGAAAGAAAGCGAGAAACGGCCGAGAGGTTGATCAAGACAGCAGCAAAGTCGGTGCATCTGATGTAATAAACAATGAAATTTGGGAACATTATCTATATGCCCCTAGAACTCTACCCTTTGCAAAATGCCCTTTTCAACTTAATATATACCCCCAGGCTTCTAAAATCCCATACCCGAATTAATACTTTACCAAATTATCCCTACTTTAATGGAGCAACCGTTCCCAAACCATTAATATCCGACATTTTCTTTTCTCTTCTTGTCTCTCTCCACCTCTCTCGAGACGAACTGTCAAAAAAACCAAAACCAGATCATTAAAAACTGAAGAAAATCGATCAAAATCATCAAATATGAAACCTAAAACGAACTTATTCTCTACTATTACAGCTTCATTTTACCACCACAAGACTCAGAATATCGAACTCTGTAAAGAAACCAGAAATTAGGGTTTGTGGTCGAAATCAGTTTGTTGTTTAACTGTAATTTTCGTGTTTAACAGGTAAACATCGATTAACTTGTTTCAATTAGTTTGTATTTCAGTTCATTTTGATTTTGTTAGGGTTTGCTGCTAGATTTGTATTAAAATTTTGTTTGATTTGTTTTTGTTTCAAGTCTTCCTTAACTGGTAGTGCTTAATTCATCGATTTAGCTTTTTGAAATTAAGTTATAGCTGAATTTTAAACTAAGAAATTCAACGATTCGAATTGATTTGTTCAGTTTTGTTGGTGTAGGTAGAGGATTGATTGGATCTGAAATTGAAGAGGAAACTGAATCAAGATTCGGTGATTTGGCGATCTGGGATCAGACCTTGTTTCAAATCTAAAGTCTTGTTTCAAATTGAATAAGATTTTGTGGTGAGGTATGATTTGAATAAAAATTTGTATTGACTTGATCTCTTCAAAAGTTAAAATGTCACTGGTTTAACTTATAAATTCATCTTCCATATCATTTCTCATTGGGGTTTTGCTAGGGTTTTAGCAGTAGTAGTTACAATGAAAGAAGTTGATGATTATAATAGAGAAGATTCATATAGATTGGTGTTAGACTTGTTACTGAGTACATTGATGTGGGTTGAGAATTACAACATGCCTCTGTTTTAGAAAAATGCAATCATGCTATGAAGTGTTACTTGTTTTTTTTTACTGAGTACATTATAAAGTTTATTACTGAGTACGTTATAAAGTTGTCTTACAAATACTTTGTTTTAATCATTCTCTAGATTGGTGTTAGACTTGTTTATTACCGAGTACATTGATGTGGGTTGAGAATTACAACATGCCTCTGTTTTAGAAAAATGCAATCATGCTATGAAGTGTTGCTTGTTTTTTATATTCTCTTTATTGATCTTCTTATAAATCTTCATAGAGTAATTACAACCATGTTCTGAAAAGCACTATTAAGTTGCCTTTATATGTGGACATTTATATGAACTAGAAATATTAACCAAAAGTGACCATCCGGAAAAATAAGACAAGCTACATAAAGTCTTAATTGAGACCCTTTTCGTCCAGGTTGACTCGTATAAATGCAGAAAACTTGTATACAGTTGATCCCATATATGGAGATAACTTGAGCTAGTTGCTCATATACATGGAGACAACTGGAGCTAGTAGCTGCCAATTCTATTTCTGGAAGCAACTTGTTCAAGTTGTCTTCAGATACTGTTGCAACTGGCATAAGTTGTCTCCAGTAGTGGAGGCAACTTGGACAAGTTGTTCCGAAATTTTGGAAGCAACTTGTACAACTTGGCTCCAAATTAAGGATCAACTAGCATAAGTTGTTTCAAAAATCTGGGAATAACTAACATAAGTTGCTTCCATTACTTGCTTGAAAAATGTTTGCTAGGTTTTTAATGAATTCTTTTCATCTGTAATTTGTTAAAAAGTGCAGAGAACTAGCGTATTCCGGACCGGATGATCTATTGCACATTGAGAAAAAGGTTATCCAAAATCTCTTGATGCAACTGATAAATGCGGAAAGCTTCAGAAAAAAAACAGATGTGAATCTGGTTGGATTGTAGCAGTAGTGACAAAGTAAAAACTGATGTATAATCTGTGATGTTTTAGGTGGAAGTGCTGGAACCTTTGATGGCTAGTCTTGAAAGATAGTGGATCATACATACCTCAAAGTGCTTTTCATACTGAGATGAGATGTTAGACCTGAGCACATGCCTGATGCTGACGTGAGTGCAACAGATTCAGTGGTCGAAAGCTACAAATTTAACATTTCCGATAATATTTCAGTGCAACAGATTCTCGTCTCTGAACTTTTCTTAGCTTATAACTTTTATTATTGGTTTTCCTAGAAAAGAACCAACTTTTTAAGGCAAATCGAATAATTGTGAATATTTATGTGGATATCACCAAAGGGATTTCATTGATGTAGTATGCATTATAGACGAATCTTCGATTCTAATATTAATAAAAAAAGATTAGAGCATTTTGTTTCAATAATCAAATTATAATACTAACTATATTAGTGGAAGCGACGAGTATAAGTTGTTCCTATATCAGTGAAAGCAACTAGGATAAGTTGTTCCGAAATTTCAAACCCAGGTAGTGGAAGCTACTTGGATACGTTCCCAACTTTGAACTTTGGAACCCAGGAACCCTGTAGTATCTCATTTCAGAATCAACTTTTACAAGGTGGCTCCAATCTGGGATCAACTAGCATAAGTTTTTTTCCAAAATATGGATCAACTAGCACATCCAAATCCAACTAGAACAAGTTCTTAAGAACTTGTTGACAAGCATACCTGCAAAAAACACAAGTAGAGTCTGGAGCAGAAATATGAAAACAGTTTTACTTTTACAAAAACAACAAAATTTTTAGAACATTTGCAAGTTGAACAAAAAAGAAGTTCACAAAATAAACACTTGCAAAACAAGTTCACAAAACATAAAACAAGTTCAGAAAAGTAAAACAAATTCGCATAAACTGGAAAATGGAAAACTTCATAGGAATATAAGCCTGTAGAAGTTTGAAGCCCTTGGCTTCCTTCGAAATATTGGTGCATGATGAGCCAATGGGGCATTCAGGCATTAAACGATTGAGAAGTGTAAGTCTACAACACCTCCTCTTTTTGCGAACTTCCAATTACATCATTTTCCTTTGAAAAAGCATTCAACAGTAAACGTTTCTCTTGAACAACCATTTTAGCCTGCAAAAAACCTCAACAATTAAAAACGAAAACATAAACTCTCAATCGACGAATGAAGTAGGCAAAGCAAAAGCTACAAAACTGGTGGCAATTAGTCAGCTACACAACTCGAGATCAAAAACATAATGAATCTGAATCAAAAACACTATTAATCAAGTTGATTCTAGTTAAACTTCGGCAGGAACACAATTAACTCGGGGTATACGCCCCCTCGTGGGAAGTATAGTTAAAGCAACTAGCGAAAGTTGTTTCCAAATATGGAGGCAACTAGCAGTAGTTGTATCCAAATATGAAGGAAACTAGCACAAGTTGTCTTCAAAAAGAAAAAAAACCATTGCACCGTAAATTAATCATTAGCTAGAGATAAATATGTACATATAATTTGAAGAAAAAAAAAAGGATGTCACTAGTGTTAGACATCCATCGCCTCCAAAATGCATCTTGTTGAGACAAGTGCACATTTAAGCAGATACAAAGCTGGGCAAAAACAACCAGAAGTACCCCTCAAGATAGCACAAAATTTTCCTAAAATTTCACTTGTCTATGCTAGCAATTGTATCTGAAACCTTTGCGTCATTTGATTTTCATACCATTACAGACAATAATCTTGTTTGAAAGATCAAATTTGTAACATATTTTTGTGTAGAAATATATCCGCACATTTATATGAGTGGATCATTAACTACTAACTTACAGACACCAGCAACATGCTTCGGTGGAGAGACAAATTTATAACACCAGTAACAAAATGTCCATCACCCCCATTTTTTGAAGAATCTGAACTTAAGAAAACAACAAGATTACTAACTAGTAACTACATAGCAGACATATCAAGAACCGCAAATGTATCAATTCAACATAACTAGCCATCCCTCACCTTCCTAGTTTTGATAGAAATCTTTCTCACTGATGGTTGTCTCCGAATCTAAGGAAACTAGATCAAGTTGTCTTCAAAAGTGAAGGCAACTAGCACAAAGTTGTCTCCGAATCCGAGTCAACTAGCACAAGTTGTCTTCAAGAGTGAAAACAACTATCCCAAGTTGTCTCCAAATCTAGAAGCAACTAGCTCAAGTTGTCTCCAAATATAGCGGCAAATAGCACAAGTTGTCTACAACAAAAATCTATATAGGGACAAGTTGCTAAAAAACTGAAGCCAACTAGCCCAAGTTGTCTCCAAATTTAGAACCAACTTCTTCAAGTTGTCTCCAAATATGGAAATAACTAGCACAAGTTGTCTCCAACAAAAAGTATAAACAAAATGAGTGAATCTAGTGTGATTCGAACACACATCTTCTGATGGGGGAGTCAGTCATGTTACCATTACACCAAAGATTCGTCTTGAGATCTTTTAAGAACATAAACAAGACAAAAATATGCTTAACAAGAAAAGACTCGTGGTCTTTTAGCAATATAAACAAGACAAAAACATTTGTAACAAGAAAAGAAAAAAAAATCAGGTTCAGTCTATAATAGCAATATAAATTTCATATTTTAAGGATCAACAACCTAACCAGAAATCCATAAATTAACATAAAGGGAGAATCAATATAATTCAAATACCACCACACTGATCTTAATTCTGGGACATATCAGTCGAATCATTCAAAAGGTCTTTAAAACCATCAACATGGTGTATACTACCAAGGTTATTCACAAGCACAGAAACATGATATACATCTGGCTTTTTTTAGCACAACTGATTCAGGAGGTGATAGTTCGGACATATGCAAATACTTCTTGTTCAAACTTTACAGCCTGAAAGGTAAAACAAAATTTGTTCAACTTACCTGCACTTTAGATGCAAGAGATCATTTCTACAATGAGGTAACTCGGAGCTTTCATGATCTGCAATCGCCAGTACAAAACTGATTAATCCACACATAGATCCAAGTGCCAACAGAACAACATCACATATAATTTGAATTTTATAAAAATCATGGCAGATGGAATTTTCCATTGTTACATACTAAAGCATCCCAGCATAACAATAGTAGTAAAAACCAACACAATCCTTATCAAAGATGATAAGAATGGCATACACATTAACTACCTACAAGCATACGAAAGAGAATCCAAAACCTAAATTCAATTCAAATCCAACATATACAAGTTATTTCCAGAAAAAGGAAGCAACTAGCACAAATTGTCCCCACCAGTGGAAACAACTTGGTCAAGTTGTTTCCAAAGTTGGAGGCAACTTGATGAGGTGGTTTCCAAAAATCTGAAGCTTAGATAGTGAAAGTAGCGAAAAGGAAAAGGAACGAGAACAACTAAAAATCCAGCAAGATACACTAACTGAATGGCATTTTAATTTCGGCTTCTAGATAGTGGAAGTATGGAAAAGGAATGAGAACAACTTCAAAACCTATGAACTAACAGATTTTAAACAAAGAAGATACTGAAATGTTGTTACTTAACTACTGAAATTATCTTTCCATGTAGCAAACGCTGATGAACCAAACAAAAGAACAAACCCAGAACGAATATTCAGCAAATTTAACTCTTCATTATCGCTTGTTCACATTCTGATTAGTTTAAGTAAGACCAACGTACAAGAATTTTAAGGTAAGTCAAGTACCAGTTTCCAAAATACCAATTTAGATCTATATGAATCAGCAGTATACAACAAATCAAAATCAATGATAATTCGATGATGTCAAGTAAATTAAAAAAAAAACATCTTATGGAAACAACCAGTGTGTTCAGATAAATATACACAGTACTTGACGAAAAGTAAGTAATAGTGTAATTTAACTACTAGTTAACAATGTTTAAGAAATCAATGATTTAATCAAAACCTCCACTAACGGTTCTTTCTATTCTGACTATGCAAGCAACCAAATGCATTGTTGATTAGCACCATGTACACTTCTTTATTTTATGATTTAATCAAAACCTCCACTAATGGTTATTTCTATTCTGAGTATGCAAGCAACTAAATGAATTGTTGATTAGCATCATGTACACTTCTTTATTTTACAAGTTTAACTAGTTAATTATCTACTGAAACGTATTATAAATATATCAAGGTTGAGTTGGTGGACATATATACCTGTTCTGTTTGCTCCTCGACCCCGTCTGAAATAATCTATAAACAGTCCCGTAACTATATTTTGATCCCCATCATCTCTAAAAAATATACTAGTTTCCTTTCCATGTGACCACCACCTGTTTCGACACCAGGTCTAGCTACAGCAACACCTTTCTCCTTCTACAACAGCACCAGCAGTGACTTTAGATAGTTATCACCAGTCTTTGCTTTTGAATCCTTCGAATTCTTCTGCTAAGCATGTTAAATTCCATGGCCTAACTAACCTCAAAAACCGGCTTACAAGGTTGCCCAAGGCTTATATACTTTATAAATCTCGGGATTTAGGCGATGTGGGACTATACTTAACACAACCAATCTCGAATACGAAATTACCAGAAAATGTAACTTAAAATCAGATCTCTCGATCTACTGAAACTGAATTCGATATCTAAAATCAGCGACAAACCAAGAAGATGATGATTATGATGCTACACTGTTGATGGTTTTTGAATCTGAAAACGATTTCTGATGAAGATCTGTTTCACTCTTTCATTCCTAAAGATGTGAAATGTTATCGACAGTGGTGGCGGTGGAGATGGTGATGGTGGTGTCGGAGATGTTGTGATGTTGGTAGTGGTTGCGACGGCGGAAAAATGATGCTGATGGTGGTAGTGGGGATGGGTGAAAGTGGATGAGAGAAAAGTAGAGAAGGAGAATTTCTGATCTCAAATGAAAAATGAAATAATTTTGTTCTTTGAAATTTAACGGATATTAATGAAATTATTAAAAAAAATTGTTTCCTTCTAGAAGGGAAGGGGAATGGATAAGGGTATTTACGAAGGATCCATGAATAATAGGTGTGTTTATAACATTCCCACATTAAATTTCTTATAACAAGAGGCCTTCTAGTGAGTCCTGGACAGAGATATCCAAAATCAATGATGAAAGCAACGTGCCAACGTCTTTGTTTATCAACATTTCATTTCATGTGAGTATATACTAAATGACGTAGACCATATGCTTATCACCTACCTTAAGTTCTCTTTTTATTTGCTTCAAATTTTAATTTCAAATAAAGCTGAAAAGACAAAATCACAAAATCTGTTGACAGTTGATAACTGAAACAGTTAGATTTTTTTGCAAGGATTGAAACAGTTCGTTACTATTTAGGTAAGTATTTGAGTTTTCTTGACCGGGGTAGGTCCGCAGCGTCTCTTTTATGTATTGATTCAAAGTAGTTATGGACGGACCGCCTCAACAAACCGCTTCCGCACACAAGGGTGGCCCCATCCCTAGAGATTTATAGGGTGCAGATTCTGGAGAGAGGTCATGTAAGAGGGCGGTTTATTTAACGGTTTTTAGGCGGTCTGTTAATAATATATTCTAATATTTTAGCACAGAACTGCCACTTGGTAAAAGGAATGATGCTCTGATGAGTCAAAAATATTAACTGTCGCTTAAGTTTGGCCATTAACTGATGCTCATACATAGCTTAGACTGGAATGGTGTTTTCTGGATCTGGCGCCACAACTGTGTCTGGTTTAATTAAGTCTTGTTCAAAAAAAAATGAAGAAGGTATATCAATCAATAAATTCATAATTTTTCCATTATTACTGAAACTGAAAGTAAGGTGAATGAATTACATTTAACTAGTTGAGTTTCAAATTCCTACTCAAAACTCTCTTTTATTAATAAAAGCCTATTGCTTAATTTATTGTAAATCTATCGCTACAAGAATTTCCAAGTTTAAAATGCCTTGGTTGGCTTTGCGGAGTCGACGTTCCATCATCCATGTCGCCCATATCCTGTTTAATGTTTTCCGCTTAACGTATGACTAAGTGCTCTCATTTTATGAGATTGCCCTGAAATCAGTCCAGCCGTGGAAGGATTTTGTGATAAAACGATCTCATAGCCATCATAAAATGATTCCATTCCTTCAGCTACTATTTGCCATACTAAACCACCTCCTATGGTTCCTCCACTTCGCGCAAAGTTATAAATGCTATTGTAAACTGCGTTCATGTACACGTTTCTTGCGCTTAGCGTGTATCCTGGATTTTTACTCGATTTGCCAAATTCGGAAAAAACCAATGGCTTTCTTAGTATCGTCCTTGAATCTGTCCAATGACTCGACATCCACTTCTGCACAAAGCCTAATTGTGCATAGTCGTTTTGGCCGGATAACCTGCGGATTTGGATTGCAGCAAAGAAAAGGTTAATATTTGTTTTACCATATAGTAACAATGGTTCCTAGTTTTACCAGTTGTAGGGGTTTTTAGCCCGCAACTATTAGAGCTTACATATGAAACTCACCAAATATCAGGATATGCATGTATGGTAGCAAAGTCGATCTCTTTGATAAGATTGTTCGAAATGAAATCTGTTCCAACTTGGTAACCAGGATTATTTTGCTTCTTCTCTGGCATTGTATCTCCATAGAATCCTTCCATTCCGATCTCGAGCAAGTGTTTGTTGTCGATAGATTTTGTATATGTAGCCATCTCTTGAACCCATCCCGGTACTGTTTTGCCGGATGTATCAGATTGGCAACGAGGTTCGTTCATGAGCTCCCATGCCATAATAGTTGGGTCATCCTTATAAGCGACTTTAGTTATGGTGTTAAACCGTGTTAAAACTTTCTGTAGACAAAGAAATTTCATACGTTAATAATACGTCTACAAATATTATGTGTATATTAATTATTTGTGAACTCCCACGTTTGAAAACATATATGCATGGGCATGCTTTACCTTGACATGGTTCTTATAGTAGTCCTTCAAAACAGGATTTGTATAGAAATCATCATCGCTAGAAATCTGTACACCAGCACTTTTAGCCCACTGCGCATACTGACACTACAAGAAAAGGGGTCTATTGCCACACTATTTTGCTACACATCAATAAATAATGTGGAAATAGAGAGGTTTTAGCCTCACTGCATTATAAAGTCATATGTTTTGCCACCTTTAAGAATAGACGAGGCAAATGATAAGTTGTTGCCTCGTATTGTTTGACGATGTCGCAATAGTTCAAGTTTTTTCCACATAGGTGTTGCAACAACTATAAAAATACGGAAAAATATAATTATTATAAACTCCCCTTTTCCGTCATATACGTGAAGCTAAAATTATTTATTAAATTCTTTTTCTTTTTATTTTCGAGAAAACCAAATTTACCTTTGTAATATTCGCTTGATTTCCCTCTATAATGGAGTTTTGTGAAAAACTAATTTCCATATTATTCGCCCACACCCCCAAACTTTTCGCATCTTCTCGATTAATTTTTTTTCAGTTTTCCATCTCTCAAAAACAAAATCTCTCGAAACCCTATAAACTACTCCATTTTCTCAACATCTCTCTGAAATCTTCATCACCTTCTTGGCTTGTTCTCAGTTAAACAAAATCTCGTCACTCTGAAAGCCTTAATTTACTATTTCTCACTTAGCATTGCTATCTCTCCATGGAGATCTACATAACACCTCCGGTTGATATGGGGGTTTTTGTTTTCGACACTCTGTAGAGACTTACAGCAGGTTAATTTCTCACCTCTCTCTGAAATTTCAATTTCAAGATGGTTCTTAATTTTAATTTGGGTTTTATGTTGATTTTTTTAGGGCTTCTTTCCGATGATGCAATTTGAAGAAGAGTAGGTTTCAAATCCCTATTTTATTCTTATAGGGTTTTCTTTATTCTGTTTTGGTGTGGTTTACTGATCATCCACTGAGTAGATTTCTGTTTCCGTAATCATCATGATCATGTTTAGTTCGAAAGGGGATTTCAATTTTCATAATTATCATGATGAGCTCCAGAAATTATTGCAAGATAATTCGGTATCACTTTTTTTCTGTAGCGTTCTTGAGAATTGTTTTTTCTATTATGGTTTTGTATCTTGTTCCACATCCCATTGAGAATATGTTGTACTCTGGTTATGTTTTAAGCAATGGTTAGAAAGTTTCAGAAACTTCGTTTGACTTGGTTGTGTTTAGATGAATCAATTTAAATTTCTTTTGGTTGTGCTAAGTTTGATATTTTATGGTGTATGCATGTTAGTGTAGCACTAAAATCATATTTTGATTCTGTCGGGAGATTTCTCCGATTTATGAAAAGATTGAGAGTAAATTGTTTACGTTGTATGATAGCTTTGTCATCCATGTATGAATCTTGTCATTAGCTAGTGGTAACACAAATCTAGTGCCTTGTTTGCATTCCTGAGATATTTGTTTCTTATAAGAATAGTGTTTTATACGGTGAATACTGGTTGCACCTTTTATTACTATATGATTCAGAACTAGCTTTAAATGCAATTCACGGTACTTTAAGTTGTCTTTACAATCACTTTTTAGTTTGGAACTTTGAAGTTATTCAAGGTTTAGTATTTGATCTTAGGGTTGATATTGTTATCAGATTTGATTGCTAAACTGATAAACTATTAATCTCTTAAGATTAATAGGTGTTTAATCTTAATTTTTCAGTGGGTACATGGCTGGAGGTTATGCATTGAGATTTATGGAGTAGTTGTATTAGAAATTTGCAATGTAAGTATATAATATGGGTTAGGGTTTATCTATCGTCGCCTTCAAAATAATACGGTGGCAATATAAATGAATACACATCATCTCCGCTAACAAATGCTATACTAACAACAAATGGTTGTATGTAGTCTGTATATATATTTGATTTGTTATTTCAGGGTGATTCATAGATTCAGTCATTGAGTACGAAACACGGATTCCTTAAGCTATTCTGACATAGATGATTGAGATATTGGCATCAGTAACCACAAATCATTCGCCAAGATTGTTGTCATGGCCTTTAAAGGATGCTTTGTTGATCACGAAAACTGTAAGAATTTATACTAGATAATAAGCTTTCTTATTACTTTAAGTTGTAATATAATTATGGATCAGAAAAATAAATAATAAATGTTGGAAAGGAAATGCATTTGACCCCATAAAGTAAATGTCTTGGCTCCGTTCCTGCTAAATATCACTTCTTGATCATCCAACTGACAGTGATGTGTTTGTTAAAGCCCATGTGATTAAATACAGTAGAAAAGTTTATGAACATTTTACTCTTAGGAGATCAGATCCTTTAACCTAAAAGTTTTATGATACATGTAGGTCCAAATGAGGGAACCATCTGGGTTGGATGAGGATGGTAACCTACAACCTATCAGTGATGAAATCTTTGTAAACGTAGTATCTACATGCTCCAGTTCTGATAGAAACGAAAATTTTAAAAGACAAACGAAAGAGCGAGAGGAAGGTTATGTTAGGCGGATGAGGGAACGAAATGGGAAACAACCTTGCGTACATGGGCAGTAACTATTGCACCTTAGCAGCAACCTTACAGACCTTTGGAGCAGCCTTACAGATAGGAGGAATAACTCGTTAGACCTGAGGAGCAGCTGTAGAGATCGCAAACTGATCGTATCTCTTTCTTGATCTTGAATTCATAGTATCCGAACAATCTCTTAACTAACACGTTAAAATTATCGGTATGTTAGTATGATGTTTATCTGCATGTTTGTATGATATTTCTCATACAACTCAAGCTTCCATTAGACTTGATGATATTCTGCCATCTCTTGATTTCTTTTTCCTTGGTGGTGTTTGTTTTTTTGCTTAGCAGAAACGGGGCAGTGGAATAGACAGCTGGGATGGATTTAGCATGGATTATGTCTAGTTTGAAGTATAAAGTTTCTTTACTTCTAATTAATGTTAAAGGTCAAAAATTGTGTAAATTAATCTGTTTATTTTTTCTTATGGTAAAGTTTGATTTACCACCCTACTTTGTAACATACATTTTTTCTTAATTATATATTTTGATTTCTTTGTTTCAATTTTTAGTTAAAAATACTTCCGTAGAAATTTGTTTACTGTGTACAAATTGTACATGATTACAGTAATCCCTAAACACGTTTTTGCGGCAGGCAAGTGTTTTTTTGATGCACTCATGCGGTGTGGCGAAAATGTTTTAAAAGAAATATAATTAAAAAATTTAAAAATAATTTTCTTTTTACCTCACGTTATTGCCGCACCAGTTTGATGTGGCAACAGATTTTTCAAATAAATAAATAGTAAAAACAATAATAATTAAATAAAAATTACTTTTTTGCCGCATATTATTGCCTCACTATTTGGCGTGGCAAAAAAACCAGCTATTGCTACAATGTATTTAAGGCGTGGCAATAATTTCTTGCCACCCAGGCTGTTGCCACAGGCTTGGCAAAAAAATTTTATGTGGCAATAGGTTTTTGCTACATGAAACATGGGTTCTTGCCACAGAAGTGAGGTGTTGCAATATACCCCTTTTCTTGTAGTGTGAGGTCTTCCTCCATAGTCATTGTAATTGTTAACGAGACTCATAATTAAACGAATTCCATATTTGCGTGCTTCCGCAATGACGAAATCAAGTGCCTGAAAGACACGTTCATCGTACACACCAGGTGATATTTGGAGATTAAGAGCTTGATTGCTACCGTCACTAAAAGCCCATGTTCAACATACGGTTAAGCCAGCGGCAGAAGCATCACGAAACACGTTTGAAATTTCGTATCGTTCAGTTGGTTCAGCAGCTACGTGCATCATCCAATATGAATTGAAACCATTAAACAGAAACGGAGACCCATTGAGCAAAAACTGAGTATCTTTTGTTGTAACAAAACCAGAAATGTGATGACCACGATGACTAGGGACTATTCTAGCAGCTTCAGAAACTTGGCAAATTACAAGAATGAAGAAGAAGAAAAAGAATACGGTTCCTTCTGAAAAACTAGAAAACTTAGGCATCTTTTCCTTGTTTATGTTAAAAGAAGCAAGAACTGATATGTTGAATGGTGTGGGGTTTAGGGGTTTTTATAGCAAATGGTGAGAGCTTGAGCTGAGAGAGACATAGATAGAGAGAGAGACAGGAAGAGAGAGATAGAGAGAGATGTAAGATCTTTCGGCGTCAGAATTATCTGCTGAATTTTTGGTAGAAATGGAAACTAAGAAAAGGTAGGCGATTCGGTTATTGATTGCATGCATAAATTCAGTTGGAGAAGAAGAAAGTAACACTAACAAGGAAGATGAATGGAAGGAGGACGTAAACTAGCTAAGGAGGTTGGTAATAAAAGTTAGTTACATTTTGGTTAAGGCAAAAAGGTGAGGAGATCAAAGATATTACATTCTGGGCCATCACCTGTCCACGAGACGTTTCGTCACACCATGTAGGCGCCTAATCTGAATCTTTTTATGGATTCAGTTTATGTAGAAAAGGATACTCTTACAAAGAGACATATAAGTGAGAATAAAATGCGCATGCAACTGCATACTAGACTAACTTTTCATGCAACGGTGTATAAAAGGGAAGAAAGTAATTAAAAATTGAAAATGGTAAACGATCAGATGGAAGATGCGTGATATTTTCCTTTTTTCATCCTCGAATACATCTGTTGAACTTCCATATGCAAGATATATTTGTATGACTATCATGATGATGTACTATACATGGACTGACTTGGTCAGCTAGTTCATATGTGTAGTCAAGTCTGGTCTTGGCATGTGCCACAGCCTCTAGGGGTCTGATCTAGAAGGTGAAGTAGTTGAGAAAAGTATGCGTATATATGCAGGGGGAGCTAGAGGGGGGCGGACTATATTGACTAATAGGGCTGGGAGGGATATATGGTAATGGCTTCCTATATGTGGTAATGGCTATACGCATACGCATACTAATAGAAGGAAGAAAACGTATAAATCAGTACTTTTTGCTAAAGCCACGCTAGTGATCTGTTATGGATGCTGTAAAGTTACAGAAATGCTCATGTAACAGAACCGCAATTTTGCAGAGATTAGGGATATTGAGTGTGCTGTGTGGGGTCGGAAATGCAGAGTTTTACTAAAATTAGTAAGTCCTGACGCGAATAATCGGGGACGTTTTATTGGTACTGCAATTAGTAAGACACGTGAAGAAAATTTGTGGAAGTTCAGGAATCAGGACCCAATCAACTGTTGGATGATAACTAAACTTTTGGATACGAAGAATGACGATAGCTGAACTGCTGAAGACGGTTCCATGTGGTTGGCAGTTTGAATCTGTTAGATCTGGAAGTTATAACATGCAATTTAATACCGCGAAACTTCCATTTATTTACACTAGTATAACACATGTGTGATGCGCCTGCCGCTCTCCCTGCTCTTTCTAAATAAAAGAATCAACAAACACTTTAGCAAAACCTTTATTGTCGATCACATAAAGTATAGGTGAACCTCACGCCAAATTTTTTATTGTGCTGATTATATAGTTCCATTCATTTATTATAACCAAGGTTTACAAAGGGCGGGAATGTATTCAGAGTGGACTTTATAAAATCGGGTAAAAAATGTACCTACTCAAAGGACGTAGTATATGTATATACAAATTGGCAATACTTAATATAGAAGCAGAGACATCTTTCCACTGGACATGGTTAGTTCTCGTATCAACTGTTTTCATCATAATATCACCTTTTACTTCCGCGATTGTGTCACACAGCTTCCATAAAAATCTGCAGGTCTTGTACCACCTTTTTTCATCTTTTAGTCATGTTTCAGTTGTGCGATGCAGTAGCAACAAACCCATTTGCCTTTTGCATTGATATCACCTCACTGCTACTCTTCTCATTCAGCCTAGAAAGCTTATCTAGTTCACTACTCACAACTTTCCAAGGTACTCAAAACTGAGCTATGATGCTGCTGTAATAGCTCAAATTTATGAGAAAAGAAGATAATGTGAGCATTAAGATTAAGATTAAAAATTTAGTATATCAATGAACATTTATTCGGAATTAGAATCTATAATGACTTAAAATGCACTGAATAAGAAGGCCAAATAATTTGCCAGCAAGCATATAATTAGTAAATAACTCACATGATCAAAACAAATGGGAAAACAAACAAATCATCACCACAGTTGTTATATCGATCGGTTGTACATTCCAACGGTCCCAAAACAGGTGTCAAGTGTTTTTAAATTTTTTTTTGCTAAGATTTAACAATTAACCCTCGATGGCAGTTCGAGTCATGGTCCATTAATAAATTAACGAAATCGTAATTATGCAGTTAGACAGTTTATGTTCGTAACACACATCTCCAGTTAACGTTGCGTTCATAATTTAGCCATGCCAAAGGATCAGCGGACGATTTGAAATCCGAACAAAGTTAAAAGAAAACCGAAACACCGGTTGACATTTCTACTAATTGAAGCATGGATATATGCAATCACACAAAGGAGAAATTGAATGCTTACCTATTCGCTTTTGTGCTCCCCAAAGGTTCTGGTGTCGGGCATGAACAGAAAACCTAAGTAAAAAGGCCGAAATTTTTTGGACTTTGACGTGGATGAGAACTGAAGCTTTACCCTGTAATGAATCCATCCACAAATCGAAACAAAAAGTAAACTAAACTAGTCAGAGGGCCGAATCAAAAATGAATTCACAAACTAAAATTAAAGAAGAAATATTTTTCTAGGCATTTACGCAATTTACAAAGTCGCATTGAGAGTGCACCGAGAGTCGGAGTATCAGAGAGTCGAATTAGAGTTAACATGAACATGAACTGAAACCGTTCAGGGAGTAAATATAAATAATTTTATAACATAGAACATAAGCAACCAATACTATTAATCGTTCTACAGCAAAACACCACCGGTAGGATATGATAAATGATGTCAGGCAGAAAAGTAACCATGACATCTGACATTTAGATAGTCATATTTGCTCAAATGTCATCTTATATATGCATGCAATGAGGGTATGTAACAAACAATACCGGCAAGTGTGTGCTAACAACAAACCCAATGTTAGTGGAGACTTCACAGCTCAATATTAAGCTACTTGCGATGATCAACATCATCAGTAGCAAAATTGTCATTACCACAACCAAATTTTCACTATGAAACTATAACACTCATATGAATTTACTGTAAACTATACCATTCAGATGAAACTAAAGTGTCATTTATTCTTTAGTCGTTTCAAACTAAATGGGGATCCAAAAGTTTAGCACATTTTCAGTTACTATGCAATATTGCCAGGGGAAAGAAATTAAAGATGACCTAACCTCAAACTTCGCAGTTCCAAGTTGGAGCTTCTATTTTTCTTCTTTTAAGTACATAAATACATCAGGCTCTATGAGTTGAAAAAATTATATCTATTAATTCCAAGTACTGAAGGAAATAAATCCATTAAAAATGGCCCGAGCTGCACATCTTACATATTATCAAAAGCAATGTTGAGATAAAAGTTTTTTTCTGCACATATAAAAATTTTCTTCTGAAAGTTTCTTTCGATAGTGTAACCCTAGAAGTTGAATTGAAATTATACTATCAAAAGCAATCTTGTGCTAAAAATTGGCCCTAAACAAACCCTAGAATTTGAACTTACACAATCAAAAGAAACTTTCAGCGACAAATTGGCCCTACACTAACCCTAGAATTTGAAATTAAACATTCAAAAGAAATTTTCAGCCAAAAATTGGCCCTAGATCATGTTTTCATGGATGATTGGCGAGAGATTCTTCGGGTTGCTTTGTTTTTGTTTCAGTGAGGCGTTAGGTTAATTGAGAAGAACGGAGAAGATGAATAATTTTTCTGAGGATACGATATCAGTTGCTCTCCTCTGAAGATAACAGAGAGAGAGATTCTAAAGATACGAAAAGAAAGAGAGGAAAGGTAAAAAAAAAACAGATAGCGGGATTCGAACTCGGATTCATTATGTCGCTATTTTACGGATCTAACCTCTGTATATTTCATTTTTTACGTAAGTTTAAGAAGAAAACTCAAAAATTCGGAGGGGCATTTTTACCATACGAAAAGACTTCACCAAACAATTACCTCTTTTTTTTATATTAGTCAGATTTTAGGATAATATAAAAACCGAAGAGCAACCATCTAAGGGTGAGCGCATGTATTGTGCTCCTTGCCCTGTTTACGTAGCCGGTTTAATCTCGAAGGAGTATTGTTTGATGGTGTTGTTTCGACAATTTCATGTGATCTGCTATATATAAAAGTTCTAAGCAGAAGTCACTTTAAACCGCCTAGAAATTGTTTTCACATTAGGAGAACTTTTATCCATGTAAGATGGGTCCCTTTATTAGCCACGGGATTGCAGGTCTCACACCAAGATCTTCGCCGACAAGTGTCCGTTGTTTATCGGTTAGAATGAAGCTTGTTTGTATGCAACGTTACTAACATGGGTATATTGGATTAGGATTTACACGGATATTTAACGTTCCTAAAAATCCATAGATATTCAATTAGGCTAGCTATATAAGGAATCACTAATTGTCCACGGTATTCAAATTGGATATTTTTAGATTCTACAAATATCCTAGGTATTTAAAATTTCTTAGGATAGTTAGAGCAGTTCTTATGGACTCAACAAACATGAAGTTTATTTATTTTGCTCCCACTATGGACTCAACAAACATGAAAAATAGATGGGCAAACCAACAAAATTGTTGGTTTGTTGAGTAAGACGGAAGAACAGACGCGCGCTTGATGAAACATTGAGAGGTTGAACCACAAACGTTGATGTGTGATCCAAAACCGCCAGTCTTTCCTTCACAGGTCAATGTCTGAGGTGAATCCCCCAACGTTTTGCCCAAAACCGCCAACGGCTAAATCTGAACGGCTGAAAAATCTTGTCATCCAACGGCTAGAATTTTGAGTTCTGTAAATACTCCCAATTTCAACTCCAAATTCACACATTCTCCACCTCTAGTCTTCTTTACTCTTCTTCCCTGAGTTTAAAAAAATTCTTAAATTCTTCAATTCAACAAATTTGTCGAAAGAAGATAACTATACACTGGAGCCTCTTACCTATTTAGTAACTTGTACAATTCACACTCTTTTGATATCACAGGTGTTTTCCCTTTCACGAGGGTTAGAACTCGCACTGTTACTCCTGGCCAAGCTATTCAAGCAGTTGTCACGCGCAAGAATAACAAATATTTGGACAAATGCTCAGCAAATGGATACGGGTTTGGTGTTTTGGCATTCACTACATTAGGAGAGTTGTGTAAGGATTTTATTTTATTTATAAGGAGGTTGAGTAACTGCGTTTCTAGTCATGATGCTAACTATAAATTGGCAGTTCACTCTTCCATAGGTTAGGCATTATTATTCAAAAAGGTGTAAGGGTTCAGCTTGTTGCTAGGCTACCCTTCATCGATGATGTACCTAATTTCGATTATTAATAATATGTCATTGGTGGCTCTCTTCTCAAAAATAAATAAATAATAACAATAAGGTGTAGGGTCTTAACTTGTTGCTAGGCTACCCTCCACCGATGTTGTACAATAACGCAGGTGGTTCTCTTTTTCATATGATAGACTTAGCTATCCATAAAGGTGTTTGGGGGAAAATTGTTGCTAGGCTTCCAACCAACCTCTTTTAATTTACTCTTCTTTTTCATTAAATGCCCTTGGTGGCTCCTTATTATAATAATAATAATGTGTATTGAACATATTTTTGTTTTCTACGTGTATTCTTATTATTTTATTTTATTTTTCAGTGTTGTTGGTTGTTAAAAGAGAAACTGAAGATCAGAGAAGACAAATATGTTATGTTATAGGGACTTATAATCTAAACCAAAACAACTTAACAGAGATGATTATAATTAAGTATTTATTTAACAATTATTTTTGTAATTAAAAACCAAATTTAGAGGAAGATAGTTCAATCCAACGATAATAAACATGCTATTTTAGGTTGCTCTTGTGTGTGACTGTGCGGGATAGCACAACCCTAATAAAGATAGGGATAGAGAAAGTCACTGCAAGTGCTCTAAAATTAGTACGAAAACCCAATCTACTTTCGGATTACATAATCAGGCTTACTCGAATGAGAAGTTTATCCTCAAGTCCTTATCATAAAATCTTTGTTGTGGTTGGACAAATCGACATTTTAATAGTTTGTCAAAAATTTAAGTGTAATATATCTACAGACGATAAGCTAAATTCTTATAAAAAAATTCTCTTTGGGAAGTTTTCAAAGTTTTCGAAGTAATTTACGCGTAACAAATACACATAACGATTTCACTTTTAAATTTTTAAGAGAATATGAATGATTTTTTTTATCTTTTTTGATACTTTAGCTGTTCGTCGGATGAATAAACTTGCTTTTAGATGCATAAACAAATTTCAAGCTTTAGGGAATATATAAGCACAATGTCAAAAATATCCCAAATATTGGTCTTCTTATGCATGCAACATTGTTTATATGAATCATGAGCCTATAATTTTTATTTATTTATCTTTTTGACCTGAATGAACTTTTTTACTTAGTTCGAGAAAAAAAATAACTTATTTATTTATCCAGAAAGCAAATTTATTAAAAAAAAAAGAGATTACGAGGCTCTATTATTCTCACCGAGAAAAATATTGATACAAATTGGAGGGTTATTCTCTTAGACTCTATATTAGTTATGAACTATGACATATTTAGCAAGAGCATTAGCTACATTGTTTTTCTTTTACTCGGTCAATAAAGTTGTATTAAAATTCAAACTAATTACAAGGATAAAACAATGAAGGAAAAAAAGGTATTACGCCTTCAAAAACTTTCATAATTTATGTGAATCGAAAATAAATTCTACCATGTCATTCCACAGCTAGAATGAAGTCCGATATACCCTCAAAAAAATCTTAATCATTCTCGACAATCAAACAAGCTCGCTTAGCCAAATGATCATCTGCAAAATAAACTTCCTTTTACTTATGAACATATCATGTGCTACCATAAAAAGTACAAGCCAACTTCCACTTCTGTTTTAGATCCCATGGTAATTCTCCACCCTTAAAATCCTGAATACAACTCCGAGAATCTGATCAGACGCAGATATTCTTCACATTCCATGTTTGCGCCAACTCCAGGACATAGATAACAACACTACTTTCCACAACATAATTTGTTTGCCATCCTAAGCCAACACATAAAACACCAAGAGAAGCACAACTTGTATTGCGACTACAAATGCCAGCAGCAGCTTGTCTCGGGTTTTCCCTTGCTGCACCATCACATCATAGCATTATCTCACCCTGTTCCGGAGGAGACCAACCGATCTCAACAAGCGTAGAAGTCTTAGATACTCTATGATTAATCTTAAAATAATTAATTATGTGCAAATCTTCCACATACTTATGGACAAATCTTCTACAAAATTAAACATAAATCCCTTCATAGGAATAGAGTTGTCATGAACAACATGATAAACCCTACCCTTAAATCCAACCCAATTAACACTTGCACCTTCAAAGACAACTTTGTTGCATAATTTCCATAACTCCATGCATATTGCAAGATTTGCAACAAGCCGCAAGTCCTTAATTAACCATTCGGGTTCTCCCGGTTGCGGCCTTAGAGGCCACAAGATCTTCAATTGACTGTAGATAAAAAATCCTAGCAGTTCATACCCATATCCGGTTAGCAAATCTGTCATGCCAAATAATATGGATTAGCAAATCTACATAAGCAATATCTGGTTAACATTTCCTTACCCATCTTCTTTGTAGTTTGATCTTGTGTTGCACAATATTCCTTTTTCCAAATCTTTCAATATTGTACAGCCAAAATAGAATGTACAACTGACCTCTAAAAAAGTTTAAATGTAGGACTTTCTTCATAAGAGGTTCTTATCGCAGTCTTAGCAAAATTAACCGAGAAAACTAACCACCAATAATAAGTGGTATAGAGTTCATATCTACACCAACTCTATGCATCAAATTACGAACCCTAGTTGGAAATTGGAATAACCTATTTTCTGTTAGCAATCAAATGACTAACCTTTGAAGTGATATCATTCCTTCTCAAAGAAGTGATTCCAAATCTCTTAACAATTAAGAAATTACCGCACCAATTATCAAAGAATAAGAAAGTATTTCTGGCGGTACCTATGATATTACCGTATTAATTAATAATATGATTTTAGGTGAATTTTCTCTGTTGTGGTTAAAAGCTGAACAAAACTCTCTTCTTAGAGCTTCTGGCCCCACCGGAGTATATTTCAGCCAATAAGATCATCTTGTTATTTCACACCACCAATACTTCGTCCGTAAACATCACCAAATCGATTTTACAGATTACGAATATAAGACCTAGGAAAAAAATGAGACTTTCCTCTCAACCAATAGCGATAAAAAACGAAGGGAACCATACGTATGAAAACTTCTATCCAACCCTAATTACTAATCTTTTTTTTACCAACTTTCTTCACTCCTTACAGCCTCCTCTCCTCTTCCTCTCCCTATTTCGATTATTTCTTCTTCTTTTTTCCATACACTTGATGGTTCTTTTTCTTATTACATGTATGTTTTGATTAGTTTTATTTATCGTAGCCAATAATACACGCTGCGATTATTTAATTGGACATATCAATACCAGGTAATAATCAATCGTGTATGATAAATTGTGTTCTTAGTTTTCTTTTAGTTCACTTTATTGGGTTTTCAGGCAAACAAATAGGGTTTATTGCGTTCTTTTTTTTCTTATGATTTTCGATATTTATGTTGGGTTTGATTTTTCAGGTGGGGTATTCTAATGGGTTTAAAAAGAGAGATTTACGTTTTTATCCTTTTTTATTTTAATCTTCTCAAGTTAAAAGTTTTTATATTATACCAACTATTCTAATGGACGAAAACTCTATGGACTATAGACTGACTGGTGCATGTAATGACGCATTGGAGAAGTCTGAACAACTACTAATGTATTTGGTCTTCCTACTACAGTTGCGTCTGATTATTCCTAAATCAAGATATCAAAGAACTCAAAGAACTGTCTGTAATTCTCTACCAAAGAGGTGAAACATACAATGTCTTTTACTAATTTTATTTAAGTTGCTTATATAAAGTTTAAGTAAATTTGATATATGGCGTAATTCATGCACTACCTCTTCTTTCATGATACAAAGTTCAAGCAGTATCACTACTATACATTATCAAAGTTAGAACACCTATGATCCAAGTTATGATGTCTGATACAACTCCTATTTGTTGAACTTAAAAATAGGAGCGGTCCGCGGAGTATTAAGATGATGGGGTCTTGTACATATTGAAACACTGAAATTACATTGCTATAGGTTTTTTTTTCTATTTTATTGTTTGATGTTTTATATGGGATTTTTAACACACTTATGTCATTTAGGTGATGGGGTTTTGTAATATACACTAGACAAAGTATTGCTACTGGAAAGGTATGACATGGCTGGAAAGTATCGCACAATGATTGCGCGTTACAGTGTTGTAGTCCAAGTAAGTACTCCACCATAATGGCGCAATGCAAAGCCATAATAGCGGTATACTCTGTAGACTGTCAAGCACTAAGATAGTGGCACCCTGCAGGGACAATGAAGAGCAAAGGTAGCGCTACATTGTAAAGATATTTGGCTAAGGAGTGAAGCTTATTGGCCGACAAAATGAGGCTTCATTGAGAGAAAGGCAAGACGAGGCCAAAGTGACAGATGCAACATGCGATGTTTGCATTAAAGCATATCCGTGGAATTGAGTTGGCCCAAACTCAAGGATGATGCAAGAACATAAAATAGATTAAGAGTTGGTCTATAACATTAGTTCAAGGCTGGCCAAATCTTGGGTAATACAAACAAATTAGTAATGCAAGAGCGGCATTGATATTGTCAGGCTAATTGGCAAAGTGAAACATATATGACACATGAGTAACTAGAGTGAGCTTAAGGAGCTAGCCTCGATGATTGAAGCATAAGGATTGTCCGTGCATTATCTTAGAGTGATAAGCATGCAGGGCCAAGTCATCTGAGCATTGGAGCGAGGAAGAATTCAGTAAAGCACAACAGTGGTGCAATACAGCTCAAGTGATGGTTACGAGCTTCACAAGCATGCTAATGACGCGTGATGAAGTAGAACGGTTACAAAGGAGTTTATAAGCCTGGGAGACGTTTCTTAACTGCAAGAGAACAGGTGTTGGATGATTGGCGCGAGTTGGAAGAGAACTGGCCAGTTAGCACAGTTATTGGCGGTTACAGAACTGCTCCATGGGACAGATGGCTGTCCCATGCGTGTGCAATGGTTGTACACGGGTTGGCCAAGTAAAGATGTTTTATAAATAGTCCCAAGGCATGGAAAATTAGGCAGGCTTGCATATGTGAGTGAGAGACTCAAAATATGAGAGTTTTTGTAAGGCTAAGGCTTGGTTCAAGAGGAACAAATTTGTTTAAGTCCCTAAGTGGGAAAGTTTTGTATTTATTCCCTTTGATGCAATAAAAGAAGTTGATTGTGTCATGTTCTAAGTGTTTTTGGTTGGCTGATTCTTGTTGAGAAAGTATGGCAATGTGTTGAATGCATTATGGGGTGCACTTGAGAAGTTTAGAGAAGTGAAAGAAGGCTAAAAAGACTTCCGGTGTTGACCTGGAGAGTTGGTTGTTTGGGTAGGTGCAAACTTATAAGGCTAAAGTGCAGGTGGGTGAAGCTTTATTCACAGAACCACTGTGCTGCCGGGTTACACTTTCGCAGAAATTTGCAAGAGGCATTTGGAGGTGTGAAAATTCGGATATCAGAGCTGTGTTTGGTACACAGGTCGAGTGTATTTGTTGGATAATACGCTGATGCTTCTTTCTCTCTTAAGCTATTTTCCTGTGAGCAAGTAAGTGGCGTATTATATTCAGAGTTTTGCATTATAAATGAGTTCTAATGGCATGATGATCGACGAAGAACTACCGGGTACGTTTGATCATCTTGATGAGTATGGTGATCTTGGTGATCTGACCACAGACATGGGATGTGATGACCTTGAAAATCCTCTAGTTTCTGAAGATAAAGGCAGGCTAGATTTACTTGAAGGAAGAACGACAGGTTGGTTTAAAGAATTTGACGAAAGGGTAGGTGCAGTTGAAGACAATGTATCTGATGCTACCTTGTTAAATTGTGAAACCAATGCTGAAGTGGCTGAATTGAAGGTGCAATTCAGTGATATAAAGACCATATTAACAATCCATGCGAAGCAAATGTCAGAGGAAGTGGCAGGCATTCACGGGTTAATCAGTAACGACATGTTTATAGGGGCAAACGTGCATGGCGAAAGCTCAAATCGAGTCTCCGAGCCAAGAGTTTACACAGGTTCCAAAAATGTTAGAGAAATTGAGAATTTCTAGTATGACGTTGAGGCATACTTTGAGACGAATGGAACTGGGGAAGGACAAAAGGTAACTCTCGCAGGAAATTACCTTGGTCGTGATGCAAAGGTTTAGTGGAGAACTATGCTGCAAGAAGATGAAGCTGCTGGTTATGCCAATCCTATGTCATGGAATGACATGAAAGATGGACTGAGATGTCAGTTCTGGACAAGCAATGGTGCTTGGTACACAAGAGAGAGTTTGGCAGGCTGAAAATGACTGGTACACCACATGCCTATACTGAAAACTTCATTGCATTGGTGCAAGAAGTACATGGCATGAGTGATGAAGATCAAATGTTCCAATTTTTGGATGGCGCGAGTTCGAGTGTGATTTCTGAACTCAAGAAGCGCAAAATCCAGAGTATCCATATGGCTATTCGGGCGGTAAGAGAGCTTACTAGTTGCACAAAAACTAAAGATGTGCAAATCTGTGAAGTTAAGGCCAAAGGAAAGGAAAAATCTTTAGGCAGTAAGCGGAAGCATGAGCCAAAAGAAGATGAACTATTCCCTTCATCCCAAAAGTATAGGGGATGTTTCATTTGCAAAGGTTTACACTTCATTAGAAGTTGTCCACTCAAGGCGCAACTTAATGCATCACTTAGGGATGAATATGAGAGTCATTCTAGCAAGACTCGTGAAGACCGAAGTGAAAGTTCGAGGAATAGGCCTCGCAGCGAGGTGGTCTCTCACTTCGACAAAAGAAACTAAGCTAAGAACAAGAATAAATGTTGTTGTCTCCATTGGCAACATTTTAACGCCAAAACAAGAGTGTTTCTGGCCTTGTTTTATGTAGCTTTGGTTGTTGATTGTTGTAAACTCTGTAGTCTTCAAGTTTGTATATACTTTTCTTTGGTGTAAGCAAGTTGCTTTGTTAATGAAGTTTTAACTTTCCAAAAGTGATCAGTGGATCAATCATGTAATGGTACATGGTCTTGTCATGTAAGAGCAGTAATGAATGAAGGTGTTTTCATTTATAAAGTCTTGCCTCTTTATTTACGATGTAAATCTAGTTCATGGGGAGATGCTGCAGTAGCATACTTAGCCTAACGTATGCAGTAGCAAGACAAGTTGAAGGCTAATAAGCAAAGCTTAGAACAAGGGTCCTAGTTGATGAATAAGTGACATTGTTGTTTAGGGATTGCAAAATGGCACAACAGCAGATGGGCGGCGACAGTGCAAGCAATACAGCAAGTTAGAAATCATTTCATCAACAAGCATGAGTTGGGTAGAACTCATGGCCTTGGCGAAAGACACACACTTTCCAGGCAACAAGCAATGCAGTTCAAAGAAGTATTTGGAGACATATTGGCTTTGAAGGCATGGCGCATGGAAAACTAACGGGTTAGCTATATTATGTCCAAAAAGATAGTTACAGTTGCGTAGATGGTCTGTGCAACTCAATAGTTTTGGTTTTAGCGAGTTAGGAAAAAAAAAAAACTTGCCATTCCAGTTTGGGTATGCAAAATGACATAAGTATGAAGAGTTTATACTTGATGGCCATATTCAGAGAAATGAGTTCTTGAATGATTCTTGCATAATCAGAGTTTGGCGAGGCATGAAGTGTTGAATTCGGGTGTCTTATGAGAAGAGAACCCATATGCACTTTGTGACATACTTAATGAGGGGCATGGAGAACTACAATTCAAGGCAGGTGCCGACAAAACTGATTGAAAACGAAGCCAAGTCGTTTATAAGTCCTTGTCATGTTGAGTTAGCATGCAAAAGGAAAAGTCGGGAGGCAAAAGACTATGGCAGTGATCTATGTGATCAGTTGAAGAAGAATCATTATGTGCATACACTTAGGCGTAAATGATTCAGGCGAAATTCAGGCCTAAAGGGAGTTGGCTAAGAAGAATCTCAGGTTGCATTTGGGTATTGATGCATGATTTGAGTAGCCGTGTAAGCGTAGTGCACGACATTGAGAAGTGGCTCAAGTATATGAGATCAATGGCGAAGCAGTAAAGCTAAGTGATGCGGATGCAATTAGATGTGGAAATTGGCTTAGGGCTTAGCCAAGGAGAGTACTGCCGAATTTCAGAAAAGGTTCTGAAAGTGCATGAAGCGAAGTTAAGACAGGTATAGTGTTTATACTGGGTCGCGTTCAACGAGGGTGTTGAACGGATTAGGAGGGGGAGGTCTATGACATGAATGGAAAGTGTCGCACAATGATTGCGCTTTACAGTGTTGTAGGCCAAGTCAGTACTCCGTCATAATGGCGCAATGCAAAGCCATAATAGCTCAACGCAAGCCATAATAGAGGTATACTGTGTAGACTGTCAAGCACTAAGATAGTGGCCCCCTGCAGAGCCAATGAAGTGCAAAGGTAGCGCTACATTGTAAAGATATTTGTCTAAGGAATGAAGCTTATTGGCCGACACAATGAGGCTTCATTTAGAGAAAGGCAAGACAAGGCCAAAGTGACAGATGCAACATGCGATGTTTGCGTTAAGGCATATCCGTGGAATTGAGTTGGCCCGTACTCAAGGATGATGCAAGAAGGTAGAATAGACTAAGAGTTAGTCTATGACATTAGTTCAAGGATGGCCAAAGCTTGGGTAATGAAAACAAATTAGTAATGCAAGAGCGGCATTGATATTGTCAGGCTAATTGGCAAAGTGAAACATATATGACACATGAGTAACTAGAGTGAGCTTAAGGAGCTAGCCTCGATGATTGAAGCATAAGGATTGTCCGTGCATTAGCTTAGAGTGATAAGCATGCAGGGCCAAGTCATCTGAGCATTTGAGCGAGGAAGAATTCAGTAAAGCACAACAGTGGTGCAATACAGCTCAAGTGATGGTTACGAGTTGGTTACGAGCTTCACAAGCATGCCGATGACGCGTGATGAAGTATAACGGTTATAAAGGAGTTTATAAGCGCGGGAGACGGTTTCTAACTGCAAGAGAACATGTGTTGGATGATTGGCGCGAGTTGGAAGAGAACTGGCCAGTTATCACAGTTATTGGCGGTTACAGAACTGCTTCATGAGACAGATGATTGTCCCATGCGTGTGCAACGGTTGTGCACAATTTGTCCAAGTAAAGCTGTTGTGTAAATAGTCCTAAGGCATGGAAAATTCGGCAGGCTTGCATATGTGAGTGAGAGACTCAAAATAGGAGAGTTTTTGTAAGGCTTAAGGCTTGGTTCAAGAGGAACAAGTCTGTGTAAGTCCTTAAGTGGGCAAGTTTTGTATTTCTTCCCTTTGATGCAATAAAAGAAGTCGATTGTGTCATGTTCTAAGTGTTCTTGGTTGGCTGATTGTTGTTGAGAAAGTATGGCAATGTGTTGAATGCATTATGGGGTGCATTTGAAAAGTTTAGAGAAGTGAAAGAAGGCTAAAAAGACTTCCGCTGTTGACCTGAAGAGTTGGCTGTTTGCATAGGTGCAAACTTATAAGGCTGAAGTGCAGGTGGGTGAAGCCTTATTCACAGAACCACCATGTTGCCGGGTTACACTTTCGTAGAAATTTGCAAGAGGCATTTGGAGGTGTGACAAAAGGGAATCAACTGATACTAATAGACGATTGAGATGAAATCAATGGTAGGTCCAATTTTTTTTTTTGTAGGATGGACTTTGTGTATGGTTCTAATCTTATGGATGACACGAGAGGAAAAGAAAAAGATGCTATAAGAAAGGAAAAACATAAAAACTGGAGCTCATTTTTCTTATGTATGCATATATATATGTTAGTAAAAGTTGCTTTCTCTTTTGCCGTAAATTTGCTAAAAATGCCAGATATGTAAAAAATTTCTTTTGGCGATCAATGTTCTATCCAGCAGGCGTTTGTATGAGCTCTCTTTATTCTTTTTCCTTGATCATAGCAAGGTCTTTTCTTAGGATTAGCATAAAAATAAAGACAATTATTTTTAATATTATCACTTTTTAGTAATTGATTTATTGTCTTTTTCTGGTTTCATGTTTCAGATTTTGAATCCCTAAAAATTCACTAGCACCAAAATTTACTTTTCTCTACCAAATATTTAGGCTCGTGCAATGCATGGACGGACAACCTAGTTACTATAGTAAAGTCATTAGGCGATGGTATCCGAGATATGAGTTCGAAAATCGTTGACACTACTAAATTCAGAAGAAAAAAATAAAAACAAATTATCATCATAATCTCTCTTGCTCATCAGCTGGTATTTTTAACGGGAGACAAAGACAACTACAAATACGGGAACTTCCGTTAGTGGAACAAAAACCCCTACCCACTTCGCCCCTTTGTTGTTCGTCTCTATCCACTCCATTCTCCTTGTCAATTTTCCCGCGTTGAATTTGGAAAGACGTGGTCTTCGGTGGGAGAGAAGTAAGAGAGAAATTCGTTAGTTGCTTGGTTGAGGATGATTAATCTATTTGAACATCTCATTTGGAGAGATGAATCGATCCAAATTAGTATTGATTTCTCATTTACGTCAATCCATCAGACTCGTAAGAAATCAAAAAGAAAGAAGACATTGCGTTGGAATTCAAAGAGGTATTTCCTTCTTCTTCTTTTTTTTCTTTCCTTTTAGTGCTGTTCTAGGTTTCGCAAAATAAAAAACAAGTTATATCCATGGCGGTACTCCAAACTCGTTGGCACCTAATTTCTACATAATATTTACTCAAAACGATTTTGTACGGCAACCTCCAAAATGTCAAGATGTGTTCTAATATGTATCCATATAACTTACAAGGCCAATGGAGTTGTGAAATCCACTTGGAATGAATGAAAAACTGATGTGTAATGGAATCTTATAGTACTCATTACATATATAGTCAGCACGAACAAATTCTGAAAATTTTAGCCCCAATCATATATTGATTTAGGTGATTCGGTAATGAAAAAGCTTAAAAGTTAAAACCAAAAGATGATGGAGTTGAAACTTTCAGAAGAGATACATTTGACCGTTAATTGAATCAGCTTAAGCAACCTAACAATCCTAAATGTCAAATTTGTTCAAGTGCCTCACCATGAGAAACTGAAAATGTTCTTACACCATTACTGCTTAGAATGATTGCTGTACTATTAGGTCTTTAAGGAAACGCTCCATGAAAATACAGAAGTAGAAGAACCTTTTTACCTTATTTTTGTGCCTTGGCCTTTTTTATTTGACATTTTGCATACACCCACGCTTCCTGTGATTTTCTTTGTTAGCATTGGTTTTATAGGTTTGATGTCCTGCTCTCCAGGATACTTGCTTTTGCTGGGAAAAACATGGGATGTTCTACTTTATCGTTCAGGTTTATAGTTGAGCTTTAAAAACCAGATGTTGCAGAATTTGACATTGCTTCTTGGACAATGAATAAAAACACTTTGAATGATGGTAAGAGGTGTTTCTTTGATTAATCTATATATCTAACATATTTTAACATTTCCCATGCTCAAAATTTATCGAGTCATATGCATGCTTCAGGTAAGCAACAAGTTGATTTGGTGGAAGATAACTTTGATATTACGAGTTCAAATGTTAAGGTAGATAGATTTAGAAAGAACTCAAAACCCTCAGAAAGACGCTTAGAAGGTTCAGGCTCACAAGTGTACCCATTGTCACGTTTGCCAAGTTTCCCCGTATCAGCAGGAGAGAGCCGAAAGAGTCCGTTGAACTTGGAACGTGTTATCTGTAGTCCTGTTATGCCAGGTAAAATATTATTACCATCATGAGAAGGAAGATAATTGTATGCAACTTGTTATTCTAAAACATAGAAAACACAGCTAGACAACTGGGGAGGACCTGGTTGTTGTACACGTCTTCTATTGTACTGTGTGATAGGGGGTGACCCATGTAAGAGTCATATAAACAATGCCTGCCGATCGTCCATTTGATCCCATGGTTGCGGATGAGGGCCTTGTTGCATTTTCAACAAAGAAATGTCCTTGAAGATGTCGCACATGTGGACTACTATTTAAGAAATAATTAGAAGTTAAACAAGCATGCCATTCAAAAATTTTGTTGATGCAGAAGTTTTGATATTTTTAAATTTCATGGTTAATGAAAAAGCCAAGCATAGGTACAGTCGGACAGATAGGCCTTTCTGCATATGATCCCTTGGAAGTTAGTTTCTTCCCATGGTGTACTTGGCATAGGTCAAACTGAAGTTTACTATTGTCCATCTGTTGCAGCGACTATGATCACTGTTGACCATTTTATTCCTATTATGAAAGAGAATTATGAATGAAAATTTATCTGTTTAGCGGAATTGATGAGTAACATCTTAAGTCTCTAAACCTCAGAAGGATCCTCTTATACTAAAACATTTGCTCTGCTGAAACGTAATGTCTGTAAGCTCTAAATCATGAACATCGAGAAAGACAAGTCACAAATTGTTAATCCGGGTTTTCAACCTCCTCTTGTTTTGATGTTTTATTGCAAAGCATCTAATTATCTAATCATAGAGAACACTTATTCTTAATGATCTGTACTCGTGATAAATTGTTTTTCTTTTTAACTTTAAATGCTAAATCTGTGTTCCACGTGTCAGTTGTTGACACTGAGTTACACCCAAATTCTTTTTGTTAGTAGAAAGTATTTGACTATTAACTTTTGTCATTTGTAGAGCCATCAGCTTCGTTGAATCATCATGCTGGTCATAAGTTCCATGAGGTGTTTCAGCTGAAACAAGGGTGCTATGCCGATCTTCCTGCTGCTAGTATTTCGGAAATGATGAAGTCGAGTAGTTTAGATGTAAATTCATGAAGCTATTAAGAGTCAACCTCACTTATATTTGAACTTCAACTTAATGCTTAATCTGATGATATCACCCAATTTCTGCAGAATGCTCCGACTCAGTCACTTCTGAGTGTTGTGAATGGGATTCTTGATGAAAGCATTGACAGGAAGAATGGAGAAATACCTCATGTATGGCACTGATACAAAGTCTGAATTATTTGTGCTATAACGAAGTTCGGATTGTTCTTATGTTACTTTATTCATTTAATGATGTAAGAGTTCTCTGTCTTAAGTAATATTTTGGATTCTGGTAACTTTTTTTGCTTTCTGCACAGCGTGTAGCATGCCTGTTGAGAAAGGTGGTGCAAGAGATCGAGCGTCGGATATCTGCCCAAGCAGAACATATACGAACTGTAAAGTACTTTAATGATTTTAAATTTAAAAGTGCTATGGACCATATAATTGGTTTCTAAATCTTTTGGTACTTCCAGCAAAACAATACGTATAAAGCTCGCGAGGAAAAGTATCAATCGCGAATCCGTGTACTTGAAACCCTTGCAACTGGGAGTAGTGACGAGACTCAGGTATTTTCATAATCCCAAAAGTTTGATTTCTTCTATTTTTAATTACCAGTAATGTTCTATTGAAGATCACATTGTTCAGCATTAAATTTAATTGAAATTGAGATAGAAGGACAAGCTGTGTATATCACATTCTTTGGCGCTTTGATCCATATATCTAGTTAAAAAAAGTTAAAATGTAGTAGTGCCCAGTTTACAACTTAAGAATCCAAATGAGTTCAAAATATATGGTTTGGACGGCTTATGCCTATTTGTGAGCCTTACATGGAGATTAATCAATGGGCAATTTCTGGTAATAAGAACAACTTGGTTAGGAAATTCAACAATAGAATAACTCCTTGGATTTTCGCCATCAAATAAAGTTTAAATGATAAATGTCATTCGTTGTTGGATTTGTATCTTTCATCATAATAGTGGTCCTGATTATTGTTATGTCGCAGATTTTACAAGCATTGCTCATCAGATAAAGTTTAATTGTGGCCAAATTCATTTACCTATTGTATTATATATTGTGCTTTTGGGTTAATCTCTTGGATACTTGCTTAGATAGTCAGATATGCATTCGACTTTGCTGCCTTCTTAGTATCGTTTTCTCATGGGCCTACATTTTACAGTACTTGAATAATTCCCATAAAATGAGCTTTGCAAAATAAAAATTTGTTCCTGAATAAAAATTTGAAACAAGAATGACATCATAGAGGCTCAGGGCCGGCCCCAAAGGGGAATCAGAGAAAGGCCCACTTTGGGGCAGCAACAGCCCAGTTTTACGTTGGGGGTATTCTTAAAAATAAAATACAGGTAGGGATTTATTGATGAACCTACATAAATATTTTCTGTGAGTCTTGATTGTTGATTGAAAAATGTAAGTCAATAATTCCTTTTCATTTCTCCATTTTTTAATTCTAACACAAGGATCACACTCTTAAATTCACACTACATCACATTTTGGGAGACATTTTTCTTAACAAAAGTTAGACGATAGCGTATTTAAACTTAATAATTTGGAGATATGATCGTCTTACAGTGCTCCAATAACTGTAAAAAATTGGGCACATTTCTATATACTGAATCTCACCATCTACTAATCTTAATTTTAACGGTTGTTCGATTTTCAAAGCAGTAGATGGTGGAGTTATATATTTCGGAATGTGCTCATTTTTGTGTGCGTATGTATGTAGCTTCAAATCTGTTATTGTGTGGATTTTATTCACAAAATTGACATATAATATGTGAGATAGTGTCAGAATAAAAGTGTGGAAAGATCCTCCCTCATTACCAAGATTAATTAAAAAAATATTTAGAGCTTATTGAGGGTGTTCAGTTCATTAATTTTGGTGTTTTTTTGAAAATTGAAAGTTTGGAATTTAGACTTTTGAAGTAAAAATAATTATTTTTTTTATTATCAGAGTTGTGGCAAAAAAAAATATATTTGGGGGGCACAATTTTTTTTTTTTGCTGCGGGGCAAAAAATTCTCAGGTACGGCCCTGCTAATACAACTGATCAGATGGTAATTTGACAATTTTCATCAGCATGTTTGTGAACACCATAAACTCGACATTCGTATATTAGTTTGTTGGAATTCCTTACTGAAGCTAATAGCTATTGCCATTGAAGTGATACTATCTGTATGTCTTTTCCTGTTTAGAAAATTGTTCTAATTTAGCACTTGCCAGTATTTCAGGTTGCTCGCTCCCTGCAGAAGGACAAGAATCAAACAGAAGAAAGAAACAAACTTCAGGAGCAGCTTTTGGATAGTGTAATAAAAGAAAAGTTCAGTAAAGATCTTGAGATTTCAGCATTGAAGGACGAACTGGATGTAATCAAGAAGAAATATGAGCAATATTTGGAAGCCCAAGCTAACAAAAATCAACATGATTTAAAGGAATCATTAAAGTGCAACAGCGATCTTGAAATTTCAGCACTGAAGCAAGAACTAGAGATAAGCAAGAAAGCTCAACATGAGTTGGAGGAACAATTAAAATCTAGTCATGAACTTGAAATTGCAGCATTGAAGCAAGAGCTTGAAATAACCAAGAAGAATAATGATCAATGGTACCTGCATTTGGAATCACATTCTAAGGAAGCTCAACATAAACTGGAGGAAAGATTAAAGTCTAATAGTGATCTTGAAATTTCAGCACTGAAGCAAGAGCTGGAACTGACCAAGAAGAAATATGAACAACGTTGCCTGCATATGGAAGAACAAGCAAAGAAAACTCAAAATGAGTGGCAGGAAACATTGAAGGGCAGTAAAGATCTAGAAGTATCAAAATTAAAGCAAGAACTTAAAATAAACAAGGAAAAGCACGAGCAACGTTGCCAACATTTGGAAACACTTGCGAAGGAAACTCAAATTGAGTTAGAGAAACGGTTGAAGGAGCTTCAGTGCCTCTTAGAGGATTCCAAAATGAAGGAGAAAAAACTTGAGTCAGCGTCTGCATTAAAGGCTCGGATTTGGTATGAGAAAGAACATACTTATCGGAGTTTCACAGATTCTCTGTTCCAAGCCTTACAGGTACCCCTACGTCAGCTTGTTTAATATTTTATTATATGATGCGTAACATAAGTCATAAGGTGTTTAACTCAAATTTGTGGAAGAATGCAGGATGTACGATCAGCATCCCAAGACATCAAGCAGGAAGTTGTGAATACACAAATGTCATATACAGAAGAATTTCACCAATTGAGTAGGAATCCTCCTGTTGTTCCATATGTATTTTAGGTAGGTATGTTGAACCTAGGTTGATATATTGCTTGATCTTGCTTGTGTAGGGGAAAAATTCAAAGTACTAGCAGATGCAGCTGAAAATTGTAATAAAGTTATTGCAGAAAACATAAAGTTACATAACGAAATCCAAGATTTAAAAGGTCCGTCTCACTGCTTAGCATATCCAGAATCTAATGTTCCTGTCCTGGTATTCGAATCTTCGATATGCATATTTATTCATTTTTCTTATTTGGATAGGAAGCATCAGGGTTTATTGTCGTATAAGACCATCCTCTCCTGGACAGAGTGGAAAGAAGACATGCATTGATTATATTGGTGAGAATGGAGAGATGTCTATTGAAAATCCTAATAAACTAGGGAAAGAACGCCGCCGCAACTTCAAGTTTAACAAAGTCTTTGGTCCGTCATCCACTCAAGGTTCGATCTTTGCCAATCTCAATTTATCTATATTTTATTTTTTCTGTTTAGTCTGTACCTTAAGATCCATGGTACTCTGTTACTTATTTGCATGTGATATGCTGGGATAGCAACTGAAATGTCTAGCAGTACTATGCAAGTTGATCGTGTAATTTTTAGTTCAATGAATTACACAAGATGAATTACCATTCTTCACTATGTAGCTTCACTATAGTGGAAGTGAAACATGTCAAAGTTCTCTCCCAGTTGATGAGTTAGGTAGAGTATTTGTGTTAATTTTTACTGTAATATACTCACGAGTTGAATCATGGGTTACAACATAAGGTCATGTGCACTAGTAAGGTTAAATAAGGTTTACAATTTACACGAATCATGGTTAAATAACTAACCATGTTATCTTCTTCAGTTCCCCATTTTTGGTTGTCACATTCAATTTCCCCATCAAGTCTTTTCCGGTTGAAGTAATTAACCAAATTTACATTATCTTTTCTGTCTTACATTTTCGTCAATAGAGGAGGTGTATTTGGACACTCAACCTTTAATACGATCTGTACTTGATGGGTACAATGTCTGCATCTTCGCATATGGTCAAACTGGTTCAGGAAAGACTTATACAATGGTATGGAACAAACCTTTTTTTTTTCATCTTTTTATCCTTTTGTTCTTTTAGCAGAAGCAGAACATTAAATATAGAAGTGAAAAACAGAATCCAATGTGTGGATTATTACCTTAAATTTCCCTAGTTACTATTGATTTCGAAATTGGCAAAAGATAGGCTTAACGTTACTTCAAGGAATTTCAGACGGTAATCTTGCAGAGAACCCATTAGGATCTTCCTGAATCCAAATTTTCAGTGTCTATTGACTCTATTCCGACGGCTTCAGATTATTGAAATGTAGTGGTTGGTAATCGATAAACAGACATCATTTTCATGTAAGAGATGTTTCTACCCATAGGAACCACATATAGTAACAGAGAAAAATATCCTCTCGGGATATCCAAAATGCAATTTGATGGTACTGACAATGCCTAAGAAGTGAAGGAAGATGCAGAGAAGAACTAAAACTGTACAAATTTGAACATAGATCAAGGGTTATTTATAAACCTAACATGATAGTTGAAACATGCCTATTAAAGAGGACTATTGCTTTTCAAATTTGGACACCACGCCATTTACCAGCAGAAGTAACTGTTATATTCCTAAATCAACAGACACTAGCACATAACTGTTGATTGATAGTAATTCAACATTATTTTTTACAAGTATTCTTTGGCCTTGGCCCCCAAAACTCAGAGTCAGCCGCACACGAGCATTATTGACTTGTTGTTCCGTCTTCCTCTGTTTGAGTAGTACACACCTACACTGATATACAAGTAGATGATATTCACAAACAAATGAATATTAAGGATAATCTGACTCTTTTTTTATCTTGCATGTCGGCAGAGTGGCCCCAATAATGCATCTAAAGATGAATGGGGGGTCAACTACAGAGCTCTAAATGACCTCTTCGATATCTCTTGGAAAAGGAGAAGCACTTTTTCATATGAAATTTCGGTTCAAATGGTTGAAATATATAATGAACAAGTTCGGGATTTGCTTTCCGAAGGTTCACATAAAAGATATCCTTTCACTAGGATCCATTCCCTCTTAAAAATACTAGCCTTTTTTTCAGCAACAAACAACTTCCTTATTATGTAATTTCTTTGCTTATCGTTCATTAAATGATTATTTTGCTTTCCCTTGACTGTGCACACACTTGAGATACGTTCTAGTGTTACTCAACAGAATGGACTAGCTGTTCCTGGCGCTAGCATGCATACAGTCCAATCAACTGCTGATGTCTTGGAGTTGATGCATATTGGGTTGAATAACCGGGCTGTAAGTGCCACTGCAATGAATGAAAGAAGTAGTAGATCCCACAGGTTCTTTTTATTCCTGATTTTTTTGTATTTTGTTTTGTGCACGCATCCATGTGAACTATCATGAAGCGTGCTATAAACTACTTCTTTCTTGTGGTAGTAGTGAGGGCATTGTTTCTAGTTGCTAACTATTTTGAGATATTGCACAGTATTGTAACAGTTCATGTGCAAGCAAAGGACTTGAAGAGTGGTTCTGCTTTTCGGGGTAGTCTTCATTTGGTAGATCTTGCTGGGAGTGAAAGAATTGATCGGTCTGAGGTAACTGGTGACAGGCTAAAGGAAGCACAACATATAAACAAATCACTTTCTTCGCTTGGAGATGTCATTTTTGCATTGGCACAAAAGAGCCCTCATGTACCATATAGAAATAGCAAGCTAACTCAAGTTCTTCAGAATTCTCTAGGTTTGTATTTCATGTATTTTAATCACCAGCTACTTTCAACGGATACTTGTTTTCTTTTTCAAATTTAATTTCTACGTAAAAGTAAGCATAAATTGTATTTCTGTTATGCCAGCTTCATTAACATCATTCTGTTCATGCTTTAGGTGGCCAGGCAAAGACTCTAATGTTTGTCCAGCTTAATCCAAAACCTGATTCGTATTCTGAGACTTTGAGTACTTTGAAGTTTGCTGAGAGGGTGTCTGGAGTTGAGCTTGGTGCTGCACAGAGCAACAAAGAGGGCAAGGATGTTAGGGAATTAATGGAACAGGTACCTGTCTTTTACTCGTATAATTTTTATTGTTCAACAAATTCTTATATTTTTATGATCACCTTGAAAGTTCAGCACAATGTGAACATATAGGGGATATGTTGGATGCACTCCCAGATTATGTAGACCCGTAGCAATGGGTTGGGGTAGTTAGCCGATTTTTTTAGCCCAAACCGGCTCAAAGGATTAGTGGAGTCTGCCTTCCTGATTAAAGGTTATAGTGATATTTACATAATTACATCAGCATAATCAGGATGCATCATATTTCGTTTAGTGTAAAGCAATAAAATTTAAAATTTAAAGATACTAAAGATGCAATCAAACCAAAACATGTCATTGTGGTAAAGTCAAAACAGTTCCGTCACATTGGAAACTTTAATTCGTACGTTTAGTTTAATTCAATTTTTCTATGCTAGAAACTATACTAGGATTCCTTTTTTTTTCTTTTTCAATCGAACACCAAGCTAATCTTAGGTATAGTTACACTAAGCTAAACTTACACCAGTTTCCACTTTAGGTAGGTAAAAATATCTAGTTACACTATTCCTAACACACTAATTGTACAGTGAACTTTAACCATGAAACTACTCCAACTCTCCCTCTCAAGCAGATATGTAGATATCTCGCATGCCTAGCTTGTCGTGGAAAGAGTTGAATGGAGGACTTGGAACTCCTTTTGTCAGAATTCTGCAATCGGGTTTTCTGTTCTTAAAAGGGAGTGCTAACATTCCCCTCATTCAACATACCTTTGAGGAAATGTCTATCCACCTCCACATGCTCGGTTCCTTGGTTCTATCATGTTGGACTGGATTGTAAGCAATCCTGATAGAGTCTTGTTGTCACAATAGGACTTCGAAGGACCTATAGGGCTGAATCCAATCTCTTTCAACAATATTCTTTTAACCACAATAACGCAAAGATTCCATGGGCGGCAGTTCTGAACTCCGCTTCTGCATTAGACCTAGCTACCACTGATTTTTTCTTGTTGTGCCAAGCTACCTCCCTCAAGAAACGGAAGGCACGATACACAGACAACTGTAGGTGCCTCTCTAGCAGCAATGACAGAGTCAGTTGGGGGGTTGAACCCTCTATTTGAAATAAAGCCTATACCCTAATTTCAAAAAGTGTAACCTCCTTTATCACCATTTAATAAGGGAACTGCCAAAAATTCATCAGAAAAAGAGTAATCTCCTTTGTTATGGTGTTAAGCATATGTTCCTTCCAGACAGCAGTAGGTGCACCCACAATCAAAATCACTGCAGAAACTTGCGTTATTACACTGAAAAAATTCACTGAAATTCACTAAGAAGACTTTTCGTGGTAGCACCTTTGAGGAACCTCATAAATTCCTGTTTTATGAGCTAAATCTTAAATACTAATACCTCAGACGTATTACCCTTTAAAAAGCAGATGTAGTTGGTGATTATCGAGGAGAAATTAGACGAAATCTATAAAAAGGAGAAGATTTTTCTATAAAAAATGTTATGGTTTTAGTTACTCTAGTTCTTTAAAATCGGTTTTATTTATGAGGTTGCTTCTGTTGGCCGTAGATAAGAACCAAATTGGTTACTATCAACTGGTGTGAAAGCTAATGCTCATATCCCATGTTAGGCCACGGCCATATCTTCTTTCGTCGCCTCGACTTCTGCCAGCAACACTGATCGGAATTGGATTGCCAGGTTGGCTGCTCTATCAGTTCAAGTTCAGTACTCTCAAGATAAAACAACCCACTCTAGGGATTGAGACGCTCTTCGAACTAATCATATACTTAGTTGAGATAGGTAAACCAAGGGGACACCCCCTCATAGAACCGTAAAAGAGAATTCTACAACATTACTCCACAAAATCGAATACCATCGCCACACTATTAAAAAAGAGAGTTTGTGGGAAATTGAATTCTGGAACATTATTTATTTATTGTGTGCTATATCTTTATCATCGTCATCAACCTTTGCAGTCGATAGCTTTGTCGTTCACGTCATCACTTCTGGAATAACAAATCAAGAATCATGACCGCCACCAAGAAAACATATACTTGTAGGTGAGGTTCGTCACCGTCAGACTACCTTCATCGCAAATATCTCATTTGTGGTATTACCCGTCTCCGTTTAACAGGTACGGCACCACCTTCCAGTATCTTTATGTTATTTTCCTCAAAAACTTGCAAACTTTACTCCATCACTTACTTAAGGTATTACATGAAATTCACAAGCAAGCAACTTAAAAAACTTAATCAAATGAAAATTTAACTATGGTTAAACAAGGAAATTAGAACGATAACAAACATACAACTTGATCTTCAAACTCATGGTGTCAGCCCATTCAAGCCGAAAATATGAACAAACTAAAAAACATTGGGCGCGAAAAGCCTAAAATAATTCTTAGTACAATCTTCAGAAACTCTTGATATCATACAAGCCAAAAATAAAAATGAACGCGAATGAAAATTCCAATTCAATGTACTATTGCAAATGGTCAAACAGCCAATGCTAGTGCAAATGCTGAATTAAATGTCACCGCTATGAATACCAATGCGACTGCATGCCTTTACGAAATAGAATCATCCTCAAGTCGAAAAGAGATACAAAAACAATGTAAAGTCTTCTGCAATAAATCTCAATGAAAAGTCTTTTAAAGTGACTTGTTTATTTATATTCGCTGTAAACCAATTTAGCAATATGTTGAAGCCTACCCAAATATTCCATCACCTAAAAATAGGAAATTAACAAGTGGACATCGTGATGGATCACAAACTAAGGGGAGTTTATCCTTTGTTCCGATTTTTACCTAGCTAGTAGTGAGATGTACATTATCACATATTTGTATTGTGTCTTATAGAGGACCATGATTGGAAAACCATGCTTGAGGACTACGAAATTGAAAACTAGGGTGTAATTACTGTTCATGGATGTTTGAGACATGTTAGGCACTAGAGGCTAGAGCTTTTTTGACAGTAAAATTGGCTCTCACTCAGTAATGTGGCCAATATTGTGCGTAAGACCAGATCAAAATGGGCACTAAAAAGGGTTCAACATAGTTTTGGGTGTGAAAGCTGATGCCTGGATGTGGCTGAAGCCAAAGTAACTCTTAAAAGAAAAAAAAAAAAAGAGCAATGTTGTCACAACTTTTTCCACCTCACCACTGTATCACCTATAACTTCTTTCCTCTTCAACTGTTATCTTCTATTTCACAGTTGCAGATTCTTTGTCTAACTTATCAAATCTCAGGTGGCATCTCTTAAGGATACGATAGCAAAGAAAGATGAGGAGATTGAACATTTACAACTGCTTAAAGATTTGAGTAATGCAGTTCCCAGTTCCAATAGTGAGAGAAAAGCTAGTGCTGGTGGTGGGGTAGCAGTACAACATGGGAACAGACTGTTAGGTGAGAAAGGCTTGGCACTACCTGATCGAAGTGATAAAGCAGCTTATTCATCTGACCAGGAGAACAATGACTTGGACCATGCTGATTCTCACCACTCAATGGAAGGTATGCTACAGAGCAAGTGTATATTTCGTGAATCAATTTATACACTCATTCATTACTGATTGGCCATACAAGAAGGAATGTTGTGAGTGGAAACAAGAGTTAATTTTCTGCAAAATGCATTTATCGCTTGTGCAGCAGATCATGCTGAGGAGAAGACAAGTGATCCAACTGGAATGGATGCTGATGGCTCAACACCCAAGAGCCCTGTCGGTGATTCGCAATTACCAGCAGATAGCATAGAGAAGTTCGTACTTTTTTTTCTGAGAACCCTTCATTTTTTTTCTCTCTGTTAATTCTGGATTTTTAGATTGTTTATTTTCCTTTTGTTGCTTAATTTTGTGCCCCTGCACAGTCCTGAAGGACCATCTAGAATTCGTGTAAAGCAGACACAAACAACATCACCAATGGCACGGGCGTCCTCTTCGGCAGCACTGTCTCGGGTATCATCACCAAGGGATTCTCCACTGAAAGTGTCAAAAAGTATGCCTTATTTTATCTTTTAGTAGTAAAATGGAACTGCAGTAATACTAGGCGACGACCATAGGAGGAAACAACTGAGACCATTATCAACCTTTCTCATTGTCTTTCTATTTTCTCTTTCCTGCAGGTTCCAGCAAAATAGTTGCCACAGCTTCTTCAACCAAGAACAAAGGGTGGAAGTAAAGTAAAAGCTTTTTTATGACTATTCACCTGATTTCGCTCAAGCTCAAATATTGGTCCATTAGTTGGTATTTCTTGTGTGTACATAGACATCCCTAGTAAGAATCATCCTCGTTTACAACTCCAAGTCCTTCCTGCAACTCTATGCTAGAGTTAATGATGCATCCCTAAACCGGGGTTCCTTTAAAAATTAGTTGGGGGCTCATTAGAACGCAGTTTGGTTTCCAAGCATTGGGCAGAAGCACTTATTGTAGACCTTTGATCGGGTACATAATGAATAATATTTGGCGTTTGTTCTATCCTTGTGAACTCCCCTTTCAGACTAATTAACAAATAATCTCCGTTTTTGATTAACCACATCATTTTATTTTTTTTAAGCAAGGCTTTTTTACAAGGCTAATGATCCCCCTCAACTACCGGTCTAAGCCAGATAGGAAGAACAAACCAGTACATAATGGAATTGTTTTGTTTTTCCATAAAGCAAGTTCATGAGCAACATAATTACAAGTTAAAGGTTGAAAAGTAAGATACATCCGATTAAAGAAGAAGCGAAAACCTGGATGTCTTTGTAAATAACATCAATTCTGGCATTTCCATCAAACTTTCCTGTAGAAAATTGGTTGATTAGGTCTTTTGCATCACTCTCAATAGTGATATGGGCAAGTTTTAGCTCCACAACCTTCTTCAACACAACCCAGATTGCTCTTGCTTCTGCCTCTTCAGCCGAGGTAACATTAAAGACAATAGATGCACAAAAAGTAGCTTTACTGGAGAAATCTCTCATCACATAATAGCCTGCACCATTACCCAACGTAGTGTCATCAAAGGCTCCATCAACGTTGCACTTTATCCATCCAAAAGTTGGGGGCATCCATGTATCACTATAGGTAGAGGGTGGAATAGGAGGGTTCTGAGATTTTAGCCTAATGGTCAGAAGCATAGCTTTGGCTCTATTAATGACAATAGCATAATTATCCCGAAGGTTCCTAAAGACCAAATTATTTGTAGAACTCCATAAAGACTACATGATAGCAACAAAGAAATAGTGTCTATCATTAGAAATCTTAGAAGCATGATCAATTAACCAGAAATTTAACCAATCAGTTAAAGATCAATAAAAGCATTAGTATTAGCACAGAAAGAAGCCAAAGACCAAATATGACTGGAAAAAGGACAGATGACCAAAGCATGCATAATAGTTTCTCTAGGATCAGAGCATCTACTACAGTCAACAGAGTGCATAGGCATTCTAATATGTAAAACAGTCCTAGCATGCAAAACATTTCTGGTTGATTTCCAAATAAAAAGTTGAATACGGCGAGGCACTCGAAGTTTCCAAAGTTTGCTACTAGGGGAGGGCCAAAGCCCTCTGAGTCCCAGGTAAGCAGATTTAGAGGAAAATCTGCATTCTTTAAAAGCTCCCAAGCGCTCCTATAAGGAGTGCAAAACTGACTTATGAGAATTGAGATGATCTTCTGAACAGAAGCATCATCAAAATGGGTATTTAATCTATCAATGTTCCAGGATCTGGACTCAACATCAATAAAATAAGAGACTTTAACTCTAGGGTCAGTAGGAACAAGAGGATTAGGAGTAGCAGAACCTAAATTAAGGATCCATTTATCACACCATAGGTCAATAAATTTTCCATCACCCGCAATCCAGGATATAAAAGGCTTAATCATCTCCTTTATAGTATGAAGACATCTCCAAGTCCAAGAGCAAACACTAGGGCACTTGGCATTGAGAAAATCAATTTTAGGGAAATACTTAACTTTTAAGACAGAACCTAGCAGACAATCAGGGTTTTCAATAAGTTTCCAGGCATTTCTAGCCAACATAGCTAAGTTATTTAGTTCAAATTTTCTTAAACCCAAACCACACACAGATTTAGGGGAACAGAGAATATCCCAACCAATAAGATGAAGCTTCATGTCCTTGGGATCAAGGGTTTCTCCCCACCAGAATTTACAGAGGTGGGAGTCTATTTTTCTGCATAAGTTCTTAGGGATAAGAAAGGAACCCATCTGATATAGGGGGATAGCATGGACAACATTCTTAATCAAAGTTCTAATGGTCTATGAAACCATGAAGAAATTGTTGGAGCACTGCTCGGTCGAACTCGAATGCGTTGCTATCTCAAGCGTGTTTGTCAATGTTAGTGATCAGAACTATAAGTCTTGATTTCTTGTCTACTTATAGCTAAGTCTCGGACTAGGATAAAAAGTGTAGTTAAGCTCAAGACTCCATGGCGATCATCATACAAAGACGAAGAACTACTCAAGGAACTGGTAGAACTTCATCGACTAAAAGGTATGTGGAGACTTGAACTTATCTATCACTCAAAAGTATATCTACTCTATCTCCTATCCTGAGACAAAAGTCGTTTTGCTATATAGACTTTGATTATACACATTTTCTATTTCGAGCCGAGTTTATCTCGCTTATATATTTCTAGAAATATGTATTACTAATCTTTCGCTTTGGCCAAGTTCATCTTTACTAGTGACTAAAGTCATATTAAGTTTCAATTACTTGAAAATTGCTTTGACAAAAAATAGTGTGTGAACAACAACTATATAACGTCCTCTAAGAATGTTTCAATGATTGAAATGAGAGTTTAGATTATATAACCATGGTTGGATATAAGCATTGTGTGGTAACTCATACATGTATAAGTCCTTATTCGTTGAACCAAAGTATGCGTACTTTGCTGCTCAAAAAAACCGGAACTAGAGTCCGCATACCAAGTCCACGTACCAAGTCCGCGTACTGTCGGAAGTTCTCATCCCGATAATTTCTGCTGGAGTTTGTGAACTGAAAACAAACTTATTCCGGGTACTTAAGTCGTCGTACCAGTCCGCATACTTAAGTTGGTTATTTTCAAAAAACGATTATTCGTGAACCTAAACTTGTATTAACTAAGGAATGCAAGTTTGCAAACCGTGGATATAAAGTTCATGAATCGATTCGAGTGAATCAAATCGTTTTTGCTTCGATTATGTCTTGTATACTTCTATAATATCTAAGCAATTGAACAACTCTTTAACTAGTTCATTTGAGTCATTTGAACTAGTTTTGGTAAAGAAGAATATGGTTGATATGAAAGTGCTCATATGGCCACCCATTTAGTTAACTACTGTTGAACCAACTAGATGTACATGTTTGGATACGGTTACACAAACCTAAATAAACGTGCATTTCATTTGTGTGTAACAAGCTAAGTTTCGATCTAACGGTTGAAAGATATTAGCTTGAATCTAATCAGGTTTTCATCTAACGGTGAATATTGAATGCTTTGTTACTAAGCTAACATTGATTGCAAACCCTGATTTGAAAGACTATATAAGGGATAACTGTAGCAACTTGGAGACCTAATCCCCACACCTCATGCGTGATACTAGTTGTATTATCTAGAGTCGATTCTTCTTTAACCTTAGGTTTCTACCGAGACCATGTTGGTTAACGACTTTAAGACTTCATTGGGATTGTGAAGCCAGACCGATACTACTTTTCTTGTAGTTGTGTGATCTGATCTTGCTATTTCTATCGTACTAAGTACAATCATAAGATTAGCTTGAGATCGATTTCTCCGATAGGCAAGATATAAAAGAAGTCACAAACATCTTCGTCTCATCGTTCGTGATTCCGCAATATCTTCTTTCGCTAATCGATTAAGATTATTGTGAGGTGATTGATAATACTGAGCTGTTCTTCGGGAATATAAGTCTGGTTTATCAATCGGTTCTTGTTCACCTTGATTTATCAAAAGATGGAACAAAAAATCGTAGGTATTTCTGTGGGAGACAGATTTATCTATTACCGTATACTTTTCTGTGTGATACAAATTTGTTTACTAAAGTCTTCGACTTTGGGTCGTAGAAACTCTTAATTATGGGTGAGATCAGCTAAGGGAATCAAGTGTGTAGTATCTTGCTGGGATCAGAGACGTAAGGAGCGCAAATGTACTTTGGATCAGTGTGAGATTGATTGGGCTTCAACTACAGTCCAGACCGAAGTTAGTTTGTAGTAGGATAGTGTCTATAGCGGCTTAATACAGTGTGTGTTCAATCTGGACTAGATCCCTGGGCTTCTTTGCATTTGCGGTTTCCTCGTTAACAAAACTCTTGTGTTATTTCTTTTCCGCATTATATTTTGTTATATAATTGAAATATCACTGGTTGTGTGCTAAATCAATCAATTGGGAAATCCAACCTTTGGTTGTTGATTGAAATTGATTGATACTTGAACATTGGTCTTTGGTACCGTTCAAGTGATTTCTCTTGTATTCAATTAGACTCGCATATTTCTATTTGCTTGAGTAAGTATTGAATCGAGAAAGAGAGATATAACTCTTTAATATACTTCTATTAAGATTGAGTCTGACTGTCTAGTTGATTCTCTTAAAAGTATATTGGAGTTAGTCCATACAGATTGCTAATTGAAATATTGGGTGTGGTTGTTAGACCCCCGCTTTTTTAATTGGTATCAGAGCAGGAAAACACGTTTAAAGACCTTACAAGTCTGTGTTTGTAGCGATCTGACTTTATGGACAGGAATTCTATCTACATAAACGTACCACCAGTCTTTCGATAGCTCAAACTACCTATGGTGGAAAATTGTTATGCGTGCTTTTCTTTAAACTCGTGATTTTCAAACATGGGTACGTGTTGTTAATGGCTATGATCCTCCGGTTAATACAGAAGGCGATGTATCTACACCTAAGGATATTGTTCGATATAGTCCAGAAGAAATCCTTGCTGCAAAGAAAAATTCTGACGGCTTAAATGCTATCATACATGCCATTACCCCAGATATTCAGCACCATGTGACTAAGTGCACTAAGTCTAAGAAGCCTGGGATATATTAGAAACCGTATTTGAAGGAAATGTCAGTGAGAAAGAAGCTAGGCTTCAAAACTTAAATTTTGATTGGGAAAACCTTCGTATGGAAGACGAAGAAACATTTGATGAGTTTAATCACAAAGTGTCTGAAATTGTTAATGCATCTTTTGCATTGGGTAAGACTATCTCTGAAAAGGACATTGTGATGAAAATTCTCAGATCGTTGCCATCTAGATACGATTCTAAGAAGCATGCCATCGTTGAAGAAAATAATCTCGCAACCTGTCCAGAAATACTCTGGTTGGGAAGCTAAAGATCTTTGATCATGAGCACACGTCCAAGTCCAGTAAGGATGTTGCTTTCAAAGCACTAAAGAACACTAAATTACTTGAAAAAAGTAAAAGTGTTTACATCTCTGAAGATGATCTTTCTGAGGCTGATTCATCAGATGAAGATCTTGACAAGTTAGTCTCGTTGATCACAAGACAGTTTAAGGATCTTCTTTTGAAGAGAAGAAAACGGTTCTCCAGAGATAAATCCAAGTCATCATCAGATAAACCACATAATCGTGTTCCTCCTAAAAATAGGGATAATGATGAAACTGATGACGAGGATATGCCTCATTGCTTTAAGTGTCAAGGCTTTGGTCATCATTTTGCAAATGAGTGTCCAAATCGAAAGAAATACACTGGGAACAAAGGTCTTGCTGCAACTCTTGATGAAATGCCTGACAATTATGATTCTAATGAAGATGAAAAATCAAGTGTTGCACTTATTTGTGAAAATATTGATTTTGATAATTGTAACAATACATACATCGATCTTGATATTCTTTTAGAAGAAAACTCAACCAATCTGGAAGGTAAAACTGACCTTTCTATTGGAAACTCTGTGAATAATGTTTCAGGTTCAACAATGTGTCTAGCAGATTGCACATCTCAGACGCCTGAGTTATATTCAAGGCTGACATGTTCGTATTGTTCACTCAAAGGTCATGAACTATCAAAGTGTTACAAGTACAAACACAAATTCAGACATGTCAACAAACTTCAACGAAGAGCAAATCGATCAGCAAGCAAGCTTAAACTTGCTCAAAATACCGCTGAGGTATGTAAGTTTTATCTTCGTCTAAGAAGTTAGTTTCTAAGGATAAAACAAGACCATTAGAGAAGAAAATGAAAAAGCGGGGGTCTAACAACACCACCCAATATTTCGCTAGCAATATGTATGGACTAACTCCGAAATACTTTTTAGAGAATCAACTAGACAGTCAGAATCAATATAGGTAAAAGTATCTCAAGGAGTTAATATCTCTCTCTTGTTTTGATTTACTCGAACCAATAAAAATCAGCGAGTCTTTAATCAAACACAAGGAATAACTTGGATGGTACCAAAGACCAATATCCAAGTGTCAATTAATGAAATCAACAACCATAAGGTCGGATATTCTAATTGATTGAACTTCAACGCACAACCTGTATTATTTCAATTATAAAGATAAACAATATAATGCGAAATAGAAATAACACAGACACCAGAATTTTGTTAACGAGGAAACCACAAATGCAGAAAAACCCCTGGACCTAGTCCAGATTGAACACACACTGTATTAAGCCTCTACATACACTAGCCTACTCCAAGATAACTTCGGACTGGACTGTAGTTGAACCCCAATCAATATTCTACTTATTCAAGGTACAATTATTCTCCTACGCCTCTGATCCCAGCAGGATACTGCGCGCTTGATTCCCTTAGCTGATCTCACCCACAACTAATAGTTGCTACGACCCAAAATCACAGGCTTTGACAATAAACAAATCTGTCTCACACACACAAGTCTATCAAAGTATGAATATGTCTCCCACAAATAAACCCTAAATGTTTTGTTCCGTATTTTGATAATAATCAAGGTGAACATGAACCAATTGATAATCCGGTCTTATATTCCCGAAGAACAGCCTAGAGTTATCAATCACCTCACAACAATCTTAATCGTATGGTAGCGAAACAAGATGTTGCGAAATCACAAACAATGAGACGAAGATGTTTGTGATTACTTTTTATATCTTTCCTATCGGAGATATCAATCTCAAGCCAATCAATCTGATTGTACTCGTACGATAGAAGATGCAAGATCATATCACACAACTATGATAAAAGTAGTATCGGTCTGGCTTCACAATACCAATGAAGTCTTTAAGTCGTTAACCTGGTTTTAGAAGAAGAAAACCAAAGGTTAAAGGAGAATCGACTAGTATGCAAACTAGTATCACACTTAAGGTGTGGGGATTAGTTTTGCACAAACTAGATGTCTCCTTTATATAGTCTTTCAAATCAGGGTTTGCAATCAATGTTAGCTTAGTAACAAAGCATTCAATATTCACCGCTAGATGAAAACCTGATTTAGATTCAAGCTAATATTTCTCCACCGTTAGATAGAAAACTTAGCTAATTACACACACTTGACAATGCACGCTTCTAGGTTTGTTAACCGTACCTAAACGTATGCACTTGTTGGTTTAATAATAGTTAACCAAATAGTTAGCCATATGAGCATTTCATATCAACCATGTTTTTCTTTACCATAACTAGTTCAAATGACTTCAAATGAACTAGTTAGAGAGTTGTTCAATTGCAAGGAAATCTTATGTACTACACAAGACACAATTGAAGCAAAGATGATTTGATTCACTCGAATCGGTTCATGAACTTTTATAGCCACGGTTTGCAAACTGCATTCCTTAGTCTTTTTAAGTTTAATTTCAGAAATCATCTTAAGATATATAACCTTCTCAAGTTCGCAGACTAGGTTCGCGGACTTAAGTTACCGGGTAGAGTTTACAAACTCCAGCAGAAATTCTCGGGTATGAGAACTTCGCCGGTTCGCGGACTGATTTCGCGGACTTAGCTTCACGCAAGTAGTTTGTCAACTCCATCAGAAATTATCGGGTTTGAGAAGTTCGCGGACTTGGCTCATGCCATTCTTCCGGTTCTCTTGATCAACAAAGTTCACAAAATTTGGTTCAAGGAATAGGACTTATACATAAATGTGTTTCCATAACAACGCTTATGTCCACCATTGGTTATGTAATCTAAACTCTCATTTCAATCATTGAAACATTCTTAGAGGACGATATATAGTTGTTACACCATTTCTCGTCAATTTTTTTTCAAGATGATTGAAACATAACACGACTTTCGTCACATGGTAAAGATAAACTTGATCGAAGCGAAAAGCTTACCAACACATATTTCGAGATATAGATAGGCGAGGTATACACGACTCGAAATACCAAATATTTATAATCCAAGTCTATATACATAGCATACGACTTCTTGTCTCAAAGAGTAGGATATAGAGTAGATAGATTTTTGAGTGATAGATAAGTTTCAAGTCTTCATATACCTTTTTGTCGAGAAGTTCCACTGGTTCCTTGAGTAGTTCTTTTACTTGTATGATGAATCGCCATGAAGTCCTTGATCTCAACTACACTTTCTATCCTATTCCGAGACTTAGCTATAAGTAGACTAGAAATCAAGACTTATAGTTTTGATCACTAACATTGACAAACACGCTTGAGATAGCAACGCATGCGAGTTCGACCGAGCAATGCTCTAACAATCCCCCCCTTTGTCAATATTAGTGACAAACTATCAATACATATGGAATACAAAAAAGATAAAGAAACTTTAGTATCTCATATTCCACATGTCTAATATTCAACATTCCTCGAAATATTCGTCACTTCCAAGTACTCCAATGATCCCAAAGGTTGTAAGTTTAGCATCACCGTTGTTGAAGATCCGTAGCTATAACAATGAGAAAACATAGTTCTCGATCATTGTTATACAATGTCATAGTATTATTACACAACGTCAAAGTTCAATTGTATCACAACTTCAACAATAATACTATGGTGATATGTATCACTCCCCCTTAGTCAATACTCCATCTCACATGGAAACCACTCCCCCTTACATAATGATCTGAAAACCATATCTATTTGTAGTGTGAACTACACATTAATTCTCCCCCTTTTTGTCAATAAAATTGGCAAAGGTACGAAACTAGTGGGATCCTAATGAATCCCCATGAAGTCATTGAGCTAAAATAAACTTTCTATCCTAGTCCGAGACTTAGCTATAATAGACTAGAAATCAAGACTTATAGTTTTGATCACTAACATTGATAAACATGCTTGAGATAGCAACGCATGCGAGGTTGACCAAGCAATGCTCTAACAATCTCACCCTTTGTCAATTTTAGTGACAAAACTATCAATACATATGGAATACAAAAAATATAAAGAAACTTTAGTAGCTCCTATTCCACATGTCTAATCTTCAACATTCCTCGAAATCTTCCTCACTTCCAAGTACTCCAATGATCCCAAAGGTTGTAAGTTTAGTATCACCGTTGTTGAAGATCCGTAGCTATAACAATGAGAAAGCATCGGTCTCGATCATTTTTATACAATGTCATAGTATTATTACACAGTGTCAAAGTTCAATTGTGTCACAACTTTAACAATAATACTATGGTGATATGTATCACTCCCCCTTAGTCAATACTCCATCTCACATGGAAACCACTCCCCCTTACATAATGATCCGAAAACCATATGTATTGTAGTATGAACTACATATTAATTCTCCCCCTTTTTGTCAATAAAATTGGCAAAGGTACAAGAACGGGATCATAATGAAATTTCCGAGAGAGACATTTCATGACAAAAGAAGAATACATACCAACTAATTTAGATGCAATCATAAAGCCGAAGCTAAATGCATTCATCAAGGAGTTTAAAGATACAAGATAACCCCTCTAATATTCCACAGCCGCACACCCCTCAAGATATGACCATTAAGAACAAGTTCAAAAAAACTCTCCCCCATTTGATGTCATTCCCGAAAGAACAACAAGAGCGACCTTAATTTCAAAAGAAAAGAAGGATTTTACTGGACACCAAAAACCATGAGAATGATTTTCTATATCCAAAAAAACTCAATCAAATTAATCACAAGTAAACCCATGATTAATTTAATCGGAATACGCAATCAAATTAAACACAAGAGGTGATCAATTCAATTGATTATGCTCAACATAAGGGAACTTATGGAGACAAGAAAATAGTCAACTAGATTAATTACAAGAGAACCCCATAATTAATCTAATTGGAATACACAACCAAACTAATTACAAAAGTAATCAATTTAATTGTCATTTTTTTTGCTCGACATAAGAAAACTTACGGAGCAATAACTAAATAACCAAACAAGATGATAATTTAGTTCAATATGCTCGACATAACATATCTCACGGAACACCAACTAAGCTAATAAATTAACTCGGTTGTATAGTGCTCAAAATAAGATGCATTACAGAGCCTCACAATATTACATAAAATTATGGATCAGGGATGGTTAAAACTGCGGAATACACAAGGATTAATTCTATCTTCAATCACTATTTGCATAACGATATTAATAGACATAATCCTTGAAAACAAAAGATTTTAACCTATCTTCCATCAAATATTTGACAATATAGGCTTAACTTTTGTATTTGTCAAAAGTCTATTCATTCTTTTACCAGTACATGAATACCGATCACAAACGACTTTACTTTTGATAGAGTATGGGACAAACATAGTTCACGGACGTAAACACCAATATCCCATAACAAATTTCAATATATCAAATCATAAAGATTAATACTGTAAAAACATCATCCTCCATATATTTTTTAGAATTTAAACCAAAAAACCTAAAAAAGAACAAGAAGATGAAACATAACAGTTATGTGTAGTCACAATCATTGTTATTCAAGCACTAGTTATTCTTCCAACTAAGCCAAAAAGAAGACATACTAGGCAACAAATAACACAAGCTAAAAGAAAACAGACTCCAGTGCTATTCTGAACACGAACTAAGATCATATGGACGGTTTAGAATCCTCATGAGACAACGGATCTTTGAGCTTGTGATCAACAACACTCATTGCATCATTAGAGAGGTGATTCTCTTTGCGAAGATCATTGATGTAAGACTTTATGAGACCCAGGTCAGCAGTAACCTTTTCCAACTCAGTTTTCGATGCATCAAGATTTTTCAGAGTAACAATGAGCTCTTGTTTTGCTTCCCCAAAGTACTTAAGAAAGTCATGAACAACTTCAGTAGAAATCATATCATCCTTTTCAGTATCCTCATGAATATAGGCAAAATAACATGAAGCATTAAGATGATCTTCATCTACAAGGGTTCTTTTCTTCTTGGACTCAACAACACCTTTGTCAAGGAATTCTCTTGCAAAACCACCATAGCAAGATGAAGAAGAATACATTCTTGACAACCCACAAAACAACCTAGAGTATGCGTACGTGACTTTTGCAACTCAATAGGCTGGGTACTTAAAGGATTTCTTAGTGAAGGAATTTGCTAGGGTTTACAAATTGTTGACCCGTAATGGTTACCATGTACACATACGAATACAACATGGCCCTCAAAGGATAAACCCCCCCCCCCCCCCCCCCCCCCCCCCCCCCCCCCCCCCAAAAAAAAAAAAAAAAAAAAAACTTTTGCTACATGAGAAACTCATAGTGGCTCAAATAAATTCCATGACCATGGTGAAGAAATTTAGAGCACTATTGTAGCAGGAAAAAGGAATTCCAAAGAGATACGTAAAACTAGACAAACAAAAAGTTTTAGGAAATATTGTCTGCAGACACTAGTTTAGCTATAGACGATAAGAAGATAGCTCAACTAATAATAATACAAAAATTGCCACAGTATACCTGATAATATCTCACTCAACCAGGATTTTTGTGAATGAGATTCCAACCTTGTGATTAATTAGCACAAGTATGAGCCTTGAGCTCATCAAATGACCGTAGGTTACGGTTGACTCTCTTTTTCCAAGATCTTGAGGAAAAACGGTTATGATGTGAAAAGTTATCATAAAATTTGCTATCATCAAAATAAGATGCATAGTTTGTGTTTTTACCTGAAGTAGCTTCATCAGGACAATTTGACAACCTGTTAATGATCTCTTTATATCCTTCAATTATCATTTTTAGATTCTCTACGACATCTTTGCTTCTTTCTTCTGTTTCCTTTTTCACATCGAGAACAACATCATTTCCCTTTCTATCATAAGAAGATTTGTGAAATATTCTTCGATGAAATGATTTAGGAAGTCTGTCTCTCTTTTCAACATTTGAGGAAAATCTTGAACTGACCTTCCTGGCGAGTACTAAAACCAATTGGTTTAGACATGCGAATGTCAGTTACACCTTCAAGAATCAAATCTAAGGTGTGTTGAAGACGATCAAGAGATTTGTCATTCAACCTGGATTTTGTCTCTCGTTCAACATGTTCTTTTGAATCACAAAAGAGGCATACTTTCCGATCAAGGAGGTGATCAGGAGAAACGGTTTTACAACCATTGTTAAGAGACTTTTTCCTTCTATTTAGTGTAGAAATTCCTTGATTACAGGAAGACACAATCACATCATTTCTTTCAGGAAGGGATTCTGATTTTACTTCTGGTTTAAGAACGTTTTCGGTCGTAGTAGAAGTACTTGGTATATTAGACTGCTTAGAGGATCCTTGAATAGAAAGTTTACTCAAGCGATGTTCAATTTCCACGACATCCTTTTTCAGGCTAGCTTGAAGAGTCATACGTGAAGAATGATCTTCAGTATTTTCTTTGAATTTGCAGTCTCTTATTACACCAAGAATAACATTGACATGGTGTTTCAACCGATTAAATCTATCATCTTGGATTCTAGCAAGATTTAGAATCAATTCACTCTCTTTAGCTGTTTCCCGTTCATTAATAGAGATAGTCTCTTTTGAAGGGTAATCAGAATCACACATGTCAGTGTTTGTCTATCTCGTCAGAACACACGGTTCATCTTTATTCGAGATTGAAGAACCTTTCTCTTTAATAGAATTAGATGAGACAGACCTTTTATTTCTGGTGACTCGTTTATCAGAGATACTACTCTTGTCCATAGAGTCAGATCGCTACAAACACAGACTTGTAAGGTTTTAAACGTGTTTGCCTGCTCTGATACCAATTGAAAAAGCGGGGGTGTAACAACACCACCCAATATTTCGCTTAGCAATCTGTATGGACTAACTCCGATATACTTTCTAGAGAATCAACTAGATAGTCAAACTCAATATAGGTAAAAGTATCTCAAGGAGTTAATATCTCTCTCTTGTTTTGATTTAATCGAACCAATAGAAATCAGCGAGTCTTTAATCAAACACAAGGAATAACTTGGATGGTACCAAAGACCAATATCCAAGTGTCAATCAATGAAACCAACAACCGTAAGGTCGGATATTCTAATTGATTGAACTTCAACGGAAAACCTGTATTATTTCAATTATAAAGATAAAGAATATAATGCGAAAATAGAAATAACACAGACACCAGAATTTTGTTAACGAGGAAACCGCAAATGCAGAAAAACCCCGGGACCTAGTGCAGATTGAACACACACTGTATTAAGCCGCTACAGACACTAGCCTACTTCAAGATAACTTCGGACTGGACTGTATTTGAACCCCAATCAATATTCTACTTATTCAAGGTACAATTATTCTCCTACGCCTCTGATCCCAGCAGGATACTGCGCGCTTGATTCCCTTAGATGATCTCACCCACAACTAAGAGTTGCTACGACCCAAAATGACAGGCTTTGACAATAAACAAATCTGTCTCACACAAACAAGTCTATCAAAGGATCAATCTGTCTCCCACAGATAAACTCTAAAGGTTTTGTTCCGTCTTTTGATAATAATCAAGGTGAACATGAACCAATTGATAATCCGGTCTTATATTCCCGAAGAACAACCTAGAGTTATCAATCACCTCACAAAAATCAAAATTGTATGGTAGCGAAACAAGATATTGCGGAATCACAAACAATGAGACGAAGATTTTTGTGATTACTGTTTATATCTTGCCTATCGGAGATATCAATCTCAAGCCAATCAATCTGATTGTACTCGTACGATAGAAGATACAATATCAGATCACATAACTACGATAAAAGTCTTTAAGTCGTTAACCTGGTTTTAGAAGAAGAAAACCGAAGGTTAAAGGAGAATCGACTCTAGTATGCAAACTAGTATCACACGTAAGGTGTGGGGATTAGTTTTGCACAATACTAGATGTCTCCTTTATATAATCTTTCAAATCAGGGTTTGCAATCAATGTTAGCTTAGTAAAAAAGCATTCAATATTCACTGTTAGATGAAAACCTGATTTCGATTCAAGCTAATATTTCTCAACCGTTAGATCGAAAACTTAGCTAATTACACACACTTGACAATGCACGCTTCAAGGTTTGTTAACCGTACACAAACGTATGCACTTGTAGGTTTAAAAATAGTTAACCAAATGGTTAGCCATATGAGCATTTCATATCAACCATGTTCTTCTTCACCATAACTATTTCAAATGACTTCAAATGAACTAGTTAGAGAGTTTTTCCATTGCAAGGAAATCTTATGTACTATACAAGACACAATTTAAGCAAAGATGATTTGATTCACTCGAATTGGTTCATGAACTTTTATAGCCACAGTTTGCAAACTGCATTCCTTAGTCTTTATAAGTTTAAGTTCAGAAATCATCTTCAGATATATAACCTTCTCAAGTTAGCAGACTAGGTTCGCGGACTTAAGTTACCGGGTAGAGTATACAAACTCCAGCATAAATTCTCGGGTATGAGAACTTCGCCGGTTCATGGACTGGGTTCACGGACTTAGCTTCACGCAAGTAGTTTGTCAACTCCATCAGAAATTCTCGGGTTTGAGAACTTCAGCAGTTCGCAGACTGGGTTCGCGGACTTGGCTCATGCCATTCTTCCGGTTCTCTTGATCAAAAAAGTTCGCAAACTTTGGTTCAAGGAATAGGACTTATACGTAAATGTGTTTCCACAATAATGCTTATGTCCACCATTGGTTATGTAATCTAAACTCCCATTTCAATCATTGCAACATATTTAGAGGACGTTATATAGTTGTTACACCATTTCTACTCAATTTTTTTTTCAAGATGATTGAAACATAACACGACTTTCGTCACATGGTAAAGATAAACTTGATCGAAGCGAAAGCTTACCAACACATATTTCGAGATATAGATAGGCGAGGTATACACGGCTCGAAATACCAAATGTTTATAATCCAAGTCTATATATATAGCATACGACTTCTTGTCTCAAAGAGTAGGAGATACAGTAGATAGAATTTTGAGTGATAGATAAGTTCAAGTCTTCACATACCTTTTTGTCGAGAAGTTCCACCGGTTCCTTGAGTAGTTCTTCTACTTGTATTATGAATCGCCATGAAGTCATTGAGCTCAACTACACTTTCTATCCTAGTCCGAGACTTAGCTATAATAGACTAGAAATCAAGACTTATAGTTTTGATTACTAACATTGACAAACATGCTTGAGATAGCAACGCAGGCGAGTTCGACCGAGAAATACTCTAACAGAAAGTATGGTCCAATTGTTTTGAGAGACAGAGGTATATGGATTCCTCTCAAGAGGAACATGGTGGACAGATTATTATTCACCGCAACACAACTTGATTGTGTTGTGTTGTAGATATTGTCTCATGTGCCTGATCAAAAGAGACAAGATTGTGCACCTCTCAGGCTTTAGGAAAAGTTTATTTTCATCTTTTCTTAGTTTTGTTTTTCATACAAAATTGGAATTCCCTATCTATCAATAAAGGGGGGTTATTATCGATAATTATACTCTCTCTAGAGTTTCCTTCCCTGAAACCTCTTTTATCTTAAGACTACTTGTTGAGTTGAATTATGATTTCCTCTCACAAACCCATACGCTTATGGATACTCCAAGTATTATGTCTTCTGATGGAAAGATGTTAATATGATTGTCAAGCCATCAATCACGAAGGAAAAAGAGAAATCTCCGTTGCCTCCAACTTTGAAAAGGAAAAGAAGGAATGTGAGGAAGCCAAGAGCCGTTCCTTCAAATTCTCAGAAGTTTTCTGATGTTCTTGAAATATTGAAGGAGGCACGAAAGGAGATTCAACATATAAAGGCTGTTGTGGTCAAGACTCTTAAGATTCAGAAGGCCCTGGTTCGACATCAGTCAAGAAGATTTATTGATATTAACTCCTATATTCATGAACCTTATGTCCCAATGGCTGTTGACGACAAGGAGTTTGGGGACGATAAAGAATTCTTCAAAGGTCTTAGTGTCTAGTAAATCTTCTTATGAGAATTTTATTCTTGTGTTTTTAGGAAGAATAACTAGAGTTTGGAATAGCCATTATTGTGATTACACATAGCTATGTCCAACGTTTTCATCTTCATGTCTTTAGGTTTATTTGTTTAAATTCTAAAAAGTTGTTTGGAAGATGATTTTTGCAGTATTAATCTTTATGGTTTTATATATTGCAAACTTATTATGGGATATATGTGTTTGCGTTCCCAAACTATGATTGTCCCATACCTTGTCAAAAGTTAAGTCTTTCGTATGTCGATAAGCATGTATTGATAAAAGAATGAATGAACTTTTGACATTACAAAAGTTTTAAGCCTATTATATGTCATTATGAAAATATTTATGGAAGATAGGATGAATTTTTGTTCAAGAGGATTATGTCTATTGTATGTCATTGTGCAAATAGTGATGGAAAATAGAATGAATCCTTGTCTATTCCGCAATATTGATCCTCTCTGATCCATTTTTTATGTATATACTGCGAGGCTCCGTAAGTTCGCTTATGTTGAGCATTTCCGACTAAATTAATCATGGGTTTTCTTGTGGTTAATTTAATTGAGTATTTTTGGATTCAAATTCATATTCGTATGTGATTTTTTATGTCCAAAGAAATCCTTCTTTTCTTGTGAAATTAAGGTCGCTCTTGTTGTTCTTTCGGGAATGACATTTTATGGGGGAGAGTTCTTAATTGAACTTGTGCTTAATTTCCAAAACTTTGTGGGGAGTGCGGCTGTGGAATATTATAGGGGTTATCTTGTATCTTTATAAACTCCTTGATGAAAGCATTTAGCTTAGGCTATATGATTGCATCTAAAAAGTTGATATGTGCTTGCTTTTGGTCATGAAATGTCTTTATGGAAATTTCATTAGGATCCCACTAGTTTTCATACCTTTGCCAATTTTATTGACAAAAAGGGGGAGAATTAATGTGTAGTTCACACTACAAATACATATGGTTTTCGTGTCATTATGTAAGGGGGAGTAGTTTCCATGTGAGATGGAGTATTGACTTAGGGAGAGTGATACATATCACCATAGTATTGTTGTCGAAGTTGTGATACAATTGAACTTTGATGTTATGTAATAATAGTATGACACTGTATAACAATGATTGAGAATTCTTGTTTTCTCATTGTTATAGCTACGGATTTTGAACAACGGTGATACTAAACTTACAACCTTTGGGATCATTGGAGTACTTGGAAGTGACGAAGATTTCGAGTAATATTGAAGAACCAAGAAGATCAGGCATGTGGAAGAGTAGCTACAAGAGTTTATTTATCTATTTTTGTATTCCATATGTATTGATAGTTTTGTCACTAAAATTGACAAAGGGGGAGATTGTTAGAGCACTGCTTGGTAGAACTCGCATGCGTTGCTATCTCAAGCGTGTTTGTCAATGTTAGTGATCAAAACTATAAGTCTTGATTTCTAGTCTACGTATAGCTAAGTCTCGGAATAGGATAGAAAGTGTAGTTGAACTCAAGACTCCATGGCGATCATCATACAAAAACGAAGAACTACTCAAGGAACTAGTGGAACTTCATCGACTTAAATGTATGTGGAGACTTGAACTTATCTATCACTCAAAAGTCTATCTACTATATCTCCTATCTTGAGACAAAAGTCGTTTTGCTATATAGACTTTGATTATACACATTTGCTATTTCGAGCCGAGTTTATCTCGCTTATCTATTTCTCGAAATATGTGTTGGTAAGCTTTTGCTTTGGCCAAGTTCATCTTTACTAGTGACGAAAGTCATATTAAGTTTCAATTACTTGAAAATTGCTTTGACGAAAAATAGTGTGTGAACAACAACTGTATAACGTCCTCTAAGAATTTTTCAATAATTGAAATGAGAGTTTAGATTATATAACCATGGTTGTATATAAGCATTGTATGGTAACTCATACATGTACAAGTCCTTATTCCTTGAACCAAAGTATGCGTACTTTGCTGCTCAGGAAAACCGGAACTAGAGTCCGCGTACCAAGTCCGCCTACTGTCAGAAGTTCTCATCCCGGGAATTTCTGCTGGAATTTGTGAACTGAAAACAAACTTATTTCGGGTACTTAATTCTGCGTACCAGTCCGTGTACTTAAGTTGGTTATTTTCTAAAAACTATTATTCGTGAACTTAAACTTATATTAACTAAAGAATGCAAGTTTGCAAATCGTGGCTATAAAGTTCATGAATCGATTCGAGTGAATCAATTCGTCTTTGCTTCGATTGTGTCTTGTATACTTCTATAAGATCTAAGCAATTGAACAACTCTCTAACTAGTTTATTTGAGTCATTTGAACTAGTTATGGTAAAGAAGAATATGGTTGATATGAAAGTGCTCATATGGCTAACCATTTGGTTAACTACTGTTGAACCAACTAGATGTACATGTTTGGGTACGGTTACACAAACCTAAATAAACGTGCATTTCATTTGTGTGTAACAAGATAAGTTTCAATCTAACGGTTGAAAGATATTAGCTTGAATCTAATCAGGTTTTCATCTAACGGTGAATATTGAATGTTTTGTTACTAAGCTAACATTGATTGCAAACCCTGATTTGAAAGACTATATAAGAGAGAACTCTAGCAACTGGGAAACCTAATCCCCACACCTCCTGTGTGATACTATTTGTATTAGCTAGAGTCAATTCTCCTTTAACCTTAGGTTTCTACCGAGACCTTGTAGGTTAACGACTTGAAGACTTCATTGGGATTGTGAAGCCAGACCGATACTACTTTTCTTGTAGTTGTGTGATCTGATCTTGCTGTTTCTATCGTACTAAGTACAATCGTAAGATTGGCTTGAGATTGATTTCTCCAATAGGCAAGATATAAAAGAAGTCACAAACATCTTCGTCTCATCGTTTTTGATTCCGCAATATCTTCTTTCGCTAGTCGATTAAGATTATTGTGAGGTGATTGATAATACTGAGATGTTCTTCGGGAATATAAGTCTGGTTTATCAATTGGTTCTTGTTCACCTTGATTTATCAAAAGACAAAACAAAAATTCGTAGGTATTTCTGTGGGAGACAGATTTATCTATTACGGTAGACTTTTCTCTGTGATACATATTTTTTTATTAAAGTCTTCGAATTTGGGGCGTAGCAACTCTTAGTTGTGGGTGAGATAAGATAAGGGAATAAAGTGCGTAGTATCCTGCTGGGATCGGAGACGTAAGGAGCGCAACTGTACCTTGGATCAGTGTGAGATTGATTGGGGTTCAACTATAGTCCAGACCGAAGTTAGTTTGTAGTAGGCTAGTGTCTGTAGCGGCTTAATACAATGTGTGTTCAATCTGGACTAGGTCCCTGGGTTTTTCTGCATTTGCGGTTTCCTCGTTATTCGTTAACAAAACTTCTGGTGTCTGTTTTATTTCTTTTCCGCACTATATTTTTTTATTTAATTGAAATATCATAGGTAGTGCGTTAAATCAATCAATTGGGAAATCCAACCTTTGGTTGTTGCTTGAAATTGATTGATACTTGAACTTTGGTACCGTTCAAGTGATTTCTCTTATATTCAATTAGACTCGCATATTTCTATTTGCTTGAGTAATTATTAAATCGAGAAAGAGAGATATAACTCTTTGATATAATTTTATTCAGATTGAGTCTGACTGTCTAGTTGATTCTCTTAAAAGTATATTGGAGTTAGTCCATACAGATTTCTAATCGAAATATTGGGTGTGGTTGTTAGACCCTCGCTTTTTCAGAAATTCTAGCATCAACAGCTTGCAAATACCTATATGAGTTTGAATCTTAAAGGTCTGAAAAGCAATAAGGGTACAAAGATATTTTTGTCCTAGGTCTCTATTGTGAATGATCATGATATTAAACAGATGATTCATGAGGGGCTCAGACAATCTTTTACTGAACAGAATACCAGATTTATCAAAGTTTTATTTCCTGTCTAGAAGTTAAACAATATTTTCTAAGGTAGTCTTTGATAGATTTAAAATCTTTAACAGTACCTTCAATGAATAAAAAGTATCATCAACAAACAAAAGATGAGTCATGTAGGGGGCATACTTGCAGACCTTGATACCCTCTACAAAGCCTTTGTTAGTAAGAGCATCTATGTAAGAAAATAAAGTTTTAGAACAGATAATATAAAGATAAGAGGATAATGAGACTCCTTGTGTCAAGCCTTTCTCAGGTTTAATAAGATAGGAAGGGCTACCATTCAACAAACAGAGTAAGAGATAGAAGACATACATTAACCAATTAAGTTAACCCAATGATCAGATAAACCTATTTTTTTCAGAACCTTATCAAGGAAAGACCACTCTAGTTTATCATAGGCTTTAGAGTTTAGACATATCCAGTTTTATAGCAGCAATACTATCTTTATCCTTATAATGGTTTACTGCGTAACAGTTTCATTGGCTAGAAGGATGTTATCAGAAATGCTTCTTTTAGGGAAAAAAACACTCTGGTTTTGGGAAATTAAACTATCCATGAACGGTTTGAGTCTATTAGCCAAGATTTTGGACAAAATTTTATAAATGAAATTACAAAGCCCTATAGACCTATAATGGGAAACTAGTTCAGCCAAAGGAACTTTAGGGATAAGAGCAATATCGATGTGGTTAAAAACTTTGCAGTATACCCAATTCGAAAACAAGTATGTGTCATATCAATAACAACCTCACCAATAATGTCCCATTGTTTCTGATAAAATAGGCCTGTAAAACCATCAGGACCATGAGCTTTTTTACCACCCATTTGAAAAACAACAATTTTTATTTCCTCAGAAGTGAGGGGGAGATCCAACTGGGTATTCGGATCCACATAAAATTTAACAGGGAGGTTCTCAATAATCTCATCTTGATATTGATGAGGGTGAGAGTATTATAAATATTTAAAATAATTAACAAAAGAAGTTTTTAAACTCTTTCTATCAGTTAGAACTATATCAGAGGAGTCCTTAATCCAACTGATGTCATTTCTTTTTCTCCTGAAAGGAGTGACCCTATGGAAATATGGGGTATTTCTATCTCCTTCCAAGATCCATACTTCTCTAGATTTATCCTTCCAATATAATTCTTCTAGATTATACAAGTATTCTAAACTATCTGTAAGTATGGGAACAAAAAAGGAGTCAGTGGGATTAGAGGTTTGGATATCAATGAGCTCATCTCTAGTAGTTTTAATATTAGTTTGATATTACCAAAAAAATACTTTTTCCATTCCCTAAGGCCCTTTTTAGAGTTTAAAAGTTTTTCTTTAAGTTTATAAGGTGGAGATTCCACCACATTAGTAGACCAAGAGTTCACAATGATGTTCCTACAAGTAGGGTCCTCAATCCACATAGCCATGAAATGAAAAGGTTTGGGCACACAAATGTCTTCAAAATTGAAACCAATATGCATATGACAATGATCAGAGGAATCCATAGGCAAATTATTAACACAAAATTTAGGGAATAAATGATCAGAGATTTGATTCATAAGGCATCTATCCAATCTCTCAAGAATGAGATCAGGCCCCTGTTGCATGTTAGACCAGGTGAATCTAGGTCATGAGAGCCCAGTATAATTCAAATTAAAAACATTACAGAAATTTCTAAGATGTTAACAAGTTTATTTTGAAGAGGTCTTGCTGGTACTTGTTCCTAGTCTTCTTGATTTTGTTGTTGCAGGAAATTATCTTGTTATTTTGTGAACTTCGACGACCGATTATTTTGGTACTTTTTTCCAGATTTTTTTGTTGGTATAGAGAACTGGCTCCAGGAAGGTAATGGTGTTTGTTTGAATGTTATTGGTGTTTGAAAAGGCGAGGGTACCCAAATATACCTCAAGCTAAAACTTTTCCTACCTATAAGTCCTTTCTCCGAAAGTGATTGTCTATGGACTGAGTCGAGACAATACAACTAACCGGTTCACACTTCGTGTGATCGTCTATAGATACGAGATCGAGACAATACAACAACGAAGTATGTTTACTTGATAAAAGGTTCGGACTTAACCAAACACAATAGGATTACTTATCAATTAAATAGGAATTAACGTTTGTGTAATTTACTTTAAATTATAATAACAACAATTATAATTGCGGAAAATCGAAGTAAATGATACAACAAGATTTTGTTAACGAGGAAACCGCAAATGCAGAAAAACCCAAGGACCTTGTCCAGAATTGAATACTCTCAGGATTAAGCCGCTATACAAAATAAACCAACTTTGTATAGTTGAGACCAAGCAACTAAACCTATAATTCACCTAGTTCCGTCTGTATTCCCACGCCTCCAACTTATGAATAAGTCACGTACTTGGAACAATTCCTTTGGTTCGTATTCCAAACAGTAAAGTAACAACAAATCTGTTTGGTAGCAACTATTTTCAACCAAGTGATGTGAGTTCGACAAAGGTTCTTCTGTTTATCTCATATAAACTCCTTCGCCAGGTTCTTATATATATCTTATTCTCAACTACCGAAGTAATTTTTAAGATTTTGCAATCAATACTTTTAATCACAAAGAATTGTATTGATGTCGATCTACACAACTAATCAATCTAATTTACCACAAGGATAAACCGATTATAGTTGGATCCTCTATACTGAAACAAGTATTGTGCACATTATGAACCCAAATCAGAAATCTTCAATATCTTATTTGTCTTCAAATCTTCTTAGATCTTCAATAAATACCTGCACACAACAACTTGAATCTCTTGTGATCAATCACGCACAGAATGGAGTCTGTTAACAGTGGATTATCACAAGACGTCTTTAGATCTACAAGCAGTCTAAAGATCCCTGTCGAGACTTCGATCTAGTTTGAGTGAATCTTATATCATAAGAGAAGATTCTCAAGCATAAACAAACTAGGTGCAATCAAAATTCAACCACCGTTAGTCAATCAAATCAATCGAAAACAAAAGATAAACCGCAATTATCTAGTTTCCCACCAACGATACTAATAGAGCTTCTCAATCCCAAAGAAGACTTTAAACTAAGCGGCCGTAAGAGATTTCGCCTAATTAGGTTACTATCCTCTCCGAATAGGCGGCTTCACCAGTAAAAACACAACCGAGGAAGTTTGTTGTCACGAAGGATTAGTTTGCTAGAAATGCAAACTTCAAGTATTTATAGACAGGGAAGTTTGGACACCAAGGAATTTCCAAAATCGAAAATACTCTCAAGATATGCAATAAAGTCCAGATTAGGTTTTCATAATTCCTGGAAATGCTCTGTCCAAAATAATGACCGAAAATCTCTTTGGAAAATCTCTAACTAGTAAATGCACATTATTATTTCTCATTTTCCTAAAATAAAATTAACAACCTTAATTAGATTCTTAACTTGTTTATGTTTCGATCCTGGGATTTTCTTCCTTTAGCTATTAAGGAATATCTTTGAACAATTAAAGATAACCATTATTGCACATGTTCACAGTATGTCGACATCCTTACTTTGTAAGTCCTTTTTCATACTTATAATCTTGAAACCGATTTGCCACACTTCCAAAAAGGTTTAGAATTGGTTCACCTGACTTTCAAGAACTATGTGATTGATCAAGAACACTCAATCAGAAATCATGGGTTTAACGGTTCTACCAAAACAAGTTTCGGTACTACCTCCATGTGAGTATTGTGCATAGTCACACTAGCTTTCCGAAATTCGGTTGACTAGGTACTAGGATCAGTTCCCCACATATATATGGTATCTAACTTGTATGTGTTGCAGATGTCCATAGGATCAGTTCCCCTTTGCCTAAAAACGTGTTACACATGTCCATAGGATCGGTTCCCCTTTTTGCTATAAACTTGTTGCACCTCATACAAGGATCGATTCCCCTTTGTGATGTGTTGCACCTCTTACTAGGATCGGTTCCCCTTTACACAAACCACAAATTCGATCTTACCATCTCAGGTGATTATTTAAGATCGGTTTCACTAATAAAAGTCATACCAATACATAAGTCAGGCCTTTGTGAATAGTTTTACCAAGAACACAAGCAATTCATGAGAGGTTATACTAATCACACATATTGGTTGTTCACAAGATATGCAATGAATAACAATATCAATAATGCCTGGCGATTTCCTTTTTGATTCACAAAACAAGTTCATGAATTTACTTCCTTTAAACACATGTAAAAACACTGTTTCCTAGGATGAAATCCTCACCTCAAACCCATACATAATCACAATAGCATTTAAACGATTATGTCGATGTCTTATCTACAAAGTTTAATGGTTAAGCAATAAACCTCGTATTGTATTCCTTAATACTATGTATATCTAGAGTTCAATCATGCTTCGCAGTTTTGTTTTCAATATGCACGACTTGAAAGATACGTTAGGGAATGAAAAAGTTCAAGTCAAATATCACTAACCTCAAGTGGAAGGATGATGTTGTCGTTGTAGCTCCTTGCTTCTTCACTTCTTCAAGTCTTCGCAATACTTGTAATGTCTCATATCCTAATACTTTCAATCTAACCTATATGAAGTTGACTCTAGTACATAATCAAGCGACTCTTTAAATGAGTTTTGATTCACTTAAATATGACATACCAACGCTTGGTGGGTTCAACCGAGCTATGCTCTAACAATCTCCCTCTTTGTCAATTTTAGTGACAAAACTCTTACATCATATGGACAAAAAAATTACAAGAATTCATTACACATACGCTTGATTCCCGAATTCAACAACACAATAACCTGTATACATTCAATCCTTTAAATGCCGTTGTTGACATTATAATAACAAAGCTAATACTCCCCCTAAAGGTGAGATAGGTAGATTTTCAATCCGGACGTCTTTGTTATTCACTTGGTAATGATATGTTACTCCCCCTTAGTCTATGCTTTCACTCTTTCGTTAGATAAACGTTTAAACACCATTGTCCTTTCCCTTAGTGATACCAATCAATATAAAATCAATTCCAGTACCACTTGTTTACTCCGTATATTTCTCCCCCTTTTGTCACAAAATGACAAAAAAACAAAAAAATAAAGGACAAACCGAAAAGAATCTTACAAATCTCAAAATAGACTTGCAACCTATAGAGTTAAGCATGAGGGTTCCACACACCATTTTTGATAACCAATATCAAAACCGAAACTACAAGTAGTTTTATTTTGATATGTTACTAAGGAAACAATTTTCTGAAGCAATTTTCCCTAATAGTTTAGGAAACCAAAAATCAACTAAGCACCTTAGTTCCTTTGTTAAACCGATTGTACAAATACAACCGCTTTGTTCGATAAGACCAAAATAAAGTTCTAATTATCCATATAACTTAGAACTTTAAGTTTTAAACAAGACAAGTACTAGGTTAGTTAACTAGCATTTCTTGTTAAGGAATTCGATTAGACTTGAATGACCGAAACCTCCACTTTGATAAGTCTAACTAAGATTAGAATTAACTTAGTATCTCTTATCCGGAATCGAATTGGACTAAACAACTCATCCCGTAAACTTTTCTTTCGTTAAGCCATAAATAATTCATACAAACCAAATAAATCAACTTGCATAATTATTCACCTCAACCGGAAGCAATTGAAACAACATAAACATTAAAACACCGCAATTGCACCGAAAAATTGTAAGCTTAAACAATTGATACCACACAATAAAGAAAGATAACAATAGTTTTTCTTAACCGCAAACAATTGAATCACACACACATCCATACACAAATAATGGAATAAAACATCAATTGTACCGAAATTTTGTTAAGCAAAAGCAATAAATATATGAAATAAAATCAGGATTTTCTTAAACAGGAAAAAAATTAACTAACAAAATTGTTACCTCATATTTCGCATCCACTTCTCCAATATGTTTGCATCTTCTTCTAGGGAGAATTGATATCGAAATATCATTATATTTTCATCCTTATGCAAAACAAAAGAATAACAACAACCAACCTTTACCAGAGAAAGGTTGAAAATCGGTTTTAACAATTGCAAGCAAAAGTTGAAAACCTCCGAAACACATATGCTTTTATGCTAAACCAAAACCGATTCAACATATTGTGAATTTTTCACATATTGTTTCTATCAGAACCCCTCATGATTCTTTGATAAAGCCTACCAACATGGGTTAGAACTTAATCCTGCTAAGGCAAAAAGTCACCCAAACCATAAGGGTTCACAACATATGAGATTGAATATCAAGGTAGTAAAACCTAAATCAAACATCCCATAAACATACAAAGGAAATAATATAAAGCATTCAAGCACAGGCTATGTAAATTAAAAACTATCACAAGAAAAATTATAAATCAAGTAATTTTATTCATAGTAAGATAATTTTATTCATAATAGACTAATACAATCAATGAAAGAAATCAAAAATTGATGTTTATTTTCCATTTTTGAAACTCCAATTTCATCCTTTTAGAGCATCCTTCAAAGTTGAAGCCAGGTCAGAAGATTTTACCGGATTCCAATCATCTTCTATAATCACTAGTCTTGATTCAAGACTAACAACATTGTCATTGACTTCCTTAACTTCCTTTTACAAATCCTTTTCCATGTTCCTTACTTCACATAAGATTAGATCTAATTTTAGTAAAATATTCTTGAGAAGATTATCATTGAGAGAAGAGATCTCTTCATTAGGAACATCTTGTTGAAATTATGGAGATAAATCAGAATCTCCATCAGAAGACTCGAGACGAAGTTTCTTGTTAGGAAACAATATAGTCCAGACTATTTCGGTTTTGCGAGAGTTGCAACTAGAGGTAGACATTCTGTCAAATCTCTATGAAAATGAAGTAAGAGGTCTTCCCTCTTATAAGTTCTACAACGTTTTCTCAAAAATCTTCGAGAATATTATTTCAATTAAATTCTTAACCAAAAAAATCAATTTTTAGAGATATTTTTATACAATATATTTACAAATATATCCTTACTGTATACTTTTACGGGCAACAAGTAAGGATCCATGATAACCAGTTAGGTTGTCACCTTTTGGTTTTGACTTTATTCCCTTGAAGATTTCAACATTCTTACATGCTTGAGGAGACATTACGTTTGAACTTTTAGGTTCAACTTTTAATCTTGATGTAAGATCATGATGTTCGAAGAATTTATTCTCCCTTTTTGAAGAGATCTTTGATTTACACTTAGATCTCGTTTTTCCAGTTTTATACAGTTTTTCTCTCTGTTTAGTATCAGGACATTGCCTTTGAAAATGACCTTTTTGTTTGTACAAGAAGCAAACACCAGAATTGTTGCGTTTTCTGGATCTAGATTTCACAGATTTATTTAGCCTTACCTCCTTGTCTCTTGATACATTCGTACAAGGTGAAGATTTATCAAGGCAATTGAGTCTATCTCTTATATTCTGATTTTCTTCTTTTAACTTCCTTATCTCATCTTGGCACTTAATATCGAGAATGAGTTTAGATACTTGTACCTTTTCAGAGCATTGAGTAACCTCGATTTTCTTCAGTCGCTTGTTAAATTTTTCTTTATCATTCAGAAAAATCTGTTTGAGTTGATCAAGCGATGATTTTATTTTCATGATGTCAGATTCAAGAAGGCGAGTTCTTTTATCTTTACATGGAAATATTTCTTTGAAAATCGAAGGAGTAAACTCTTCTTGAGTATCTAGAGTTTGAAGAACTTCAGAGTCATAGAATTCTACAATGGTTGCAACATGATCTATCTCATCAATTTGATCATTCTCATTAGGACAATAATCAAGTGTGGTAGTGTAAGCCTGTCTTTTCCACTGTGTGTCCTTAGATGGACAGTCCGGAGAAATATGACCGAACCCTCTACACTTGTAGCATTGAGGAATAATATCATCATCATCCCAGGTGTCTTCACGTTTATGTGAAGGAATAGTTTTTCTTTTTGACACATATGATTCTCTTTTTTGAAGTCTCAACAGTTTCTTGAATCGTTGAGTAATAAGAGACAAATGATGATTAAGTTCAGCTTCATCTTCAGCAGTTCCATCTTCCTGATCTTCGAAATCTTCCAAATATTGAGTCGGAACCCTTTTTATGGCGTTGTAGTCCAGATTGTCTTTTTGTTTGTACAAATTTTCTTGAAAAAATATCTTCATTTTTACAACTAGGGAACTTCTATATAGAGACGAAAGATCATTAGCTTTAATGATTGCATGCTTTTTAGAATCGTATCTAGATGACAACGATCTGAGAATTTTGCATACTATACCCTTTTCATAAATAGTCTTTCCAAGAGAGAAAGAGGCATTGATTATCTCAGAGAATCTAATATGAAACTCTTCAAAAGTATCGTTGTCATCCATTCGAAGATTTTCCCAATCGGTCATAAGAGTTTGAAGTCTAGCTTCTTTCTCTGATGTGTTTCCTTCGAATACGTTCTGAAGATTATCCCAAGATTCTTTCAAAGTTTGACAAGTTGATACATGGTGTTCTAGATCACGACTTACAACATGTATTATAACATTCAAACCATCTGAATTCTGCTTTGCAAGTGCCATTTCTTCGTTTGAAAAATCTACTAAGCGTCTAAACTCATTTTCTGAATTTTCTATCTTTGGATGTATATAACCATCGACGACTAATAGCCATGTATTAAAGTCTCGAGATTGAAGAAAAGATTTCAAAGTAGATTTCCACCATAGATAGTTTGTTCCATCAAATCTTGGCGGTACGTTAATTGAAGTCGATTCATGAGAACTCAAGTTCATTCTTATAGGTTGGATCGCACCAAACACGGATTGTTAGATATTTTCGTGTTTGCCTGCTCTGATACCAATTGAAAAGGCGAGGGTACCCAAACATACCTCAAGCTAAAACTTTTCCTACCTATAAGTCCTTTCTCCGAAAGTGATTGTCTATGGACTGAGTCGAGATAATATAACTAATCGGTTCACACTTCGTGTGATCGTATATGGATACGAGATCGATACAATACAACAACAAAGTATGTTTACTTGATAAAAGGTTCGGACTTAACCAAACACAATAGGATTACATATCAAGTAAATAAGAATTACCGTTTGTGTAATTTACTTTAAATTATAATAACAACAATTATAATTGAGGAAAATAAAAGTAAATGACACGGCAAGATTTTGTTAACGAGGAAACCGCAAATGCAGAAAAACCCCGGGACCTTGTCCAGAATTGAATACTCTCAGGATTAAACCGCTATACAAAATAAACCAACTTCGTATAGTTGAGACCAAGCAACTAAACCTATAGTTTACCTAGTTCCGTCTGTATTCCCACGCCTCCAACTTATGAATAAGTCACGTACTTGGAACACTTCCTTTGGTCCGTGTTCCAAACAGTAAAGGAACAACAAATCTGTTTGGTAGCAACTCTTTTCAACCAAGTGATGTGAGTTCGACAAAGGCTCTTATGTTTATCTCATATAAACTCATTCCTCAGGTTCTTAGATCTATCTCATTCTCAACTACCGAAGTAATTTTTAAGATTTTCCAATCAATACTTTTAATCACAAAGAATTGTATTGATGTCGGTCTACACAACTAATCAATATAATTTACCACGAGGATAAACTGATTATAGTTGGATCCTCTATACCGAAATTGTGCACACCAAAGATTATGAACCCCAGATCAGAAATCTTCAATATCTTCTGTGTCTTCAAATCTTATTAGATCTTCAATAAACACCTGCACACAACAACTTGAATCTCTTGTGATAAATCACGCACAGAATGGAGTCTATTAACAATGGATTATCACAAGACGTCTTTAGATCTACAAACAGTCTAAAGATCCCTGTCGAAACTTTGATCTAGTTTGAGTGAATCTTATATCAGAAGAAAAGATTCTCAAGCAGAAACAAACTAGGTGCAATCAAAGTTCAACCACTGTTAGTCAATCAAATCAATCGAAAAAAAAAAGAAAAACCGCAATTATCTAGTTTCCCACCAACGGTACTAATAGAGCTTCTCAATCCCAAAGAAAACTTTAAACTGATAGCTGTAAGAGATTTCTCCTAATTAGGTTACTCTCCTCTCCGAATAGGTGGCTTCACCTGTAACAACACAACCGAGGAAGTTTGTTGTCACGAAGGATTAGTTTGCTAGAAATGCAAACTTCAAGTATTTATAGACAAGGAAGTTTGGACACCAAGGAATTTACAAAACCGAAAATATTCTCAAGATATGCAATAAAGTCCAGATTCGGTTTTCATAATTCCTGGAAATGCTCTGTCCAAAATAATAACCGGAAATCTCTTTGTAAAATCTCTAACTAGTAAAAGCACAATACTAATTCTCATTTTCCTAAAATAAAATTAACAACCTTAATTAAAAGATTCTTAACTTATTTATGTTTCGATCCCGGGATTTTCTTCCTTTATCTATTAAGGAATAACTTTGAACAATTAAAGATAACGTTACTGCACATGTTCAAAGTATGTCGACATCCTTACTTTGTACTTCCTTTTTCATACTTACAATCTTGAAACCGATTTTCCACACTTCCAAACAAGTTTAGAATTGGTTCATCTGACTTTCAAGAACTATGTGATTGATCAAGAACACTGAATCACTAATCATGGGTTTAACGGTTCTACCAAAACAAGTTTCGGTTCTACCTCCTTGTGAGTACTGTGCATAGTCACACTAGCTTTAGAAATTTTGGTTAACTAGGTACTAGGATCGGTTCCCCACATATATATAGTATATAACTTGTATGTGTTGCACATATCCATAGGATCGGTTCCCCTTTTCCTAAAAACGTGTTGCACATGTCCATAGGATCGGTTCCCCTTTCTGCTATAAACTTGCTGCACCTCATACAAGGATCACTTCCCCTTTGTGATGTTTTGCACCTCTTAGTAGGATCGGTTCCCCTTTACCCAGAGTTGGTCTTGAAAAAGCGGAAGTACAACAACCATACCCAATATTTCGCTTAGGAATCTGTATGGACAAACTCCAATATACTTTATAGAGAATCAACTAGACAATCAGACTCAATCTAGATAAAAAGCATATCAAAGAGTTTATATCTCGATCTCTCAATTTGACCTATACTCAAGCAAATAGAAATCTGCGAGTCTTTATCAAATAATAGAGAGATAACTTGGATGGTACCAAAGACCAATATCCAAGTGTCAATCAATTTAAACCAACAACCAAAAGGTCGGATATTCTAATTGATTGAACAACGCACAACCTGTGATATTTCAATTATATAACAAAATATAATACGGAATAGAAATAACACAGATACCATAATTTTGTTAACGAGGAAACCGCACTGTCTCTGATCCTAGCAGGATACTACGCACTTGATTCCCTTAGCTGATCTCACCCACAACTAAGAGTTGTTACGACCCAAAGTCGAAGACTTGATAAACAAATCTGTATCACACATAAAAGTCTATAGGATTGAATAAATCTGTCTCCCACAAAAATACCCAAGAGTTTTTGTTTCGTCTTTTGATAAATCAAGGTGAACAAGAACCAATCGATAACCCGGACTTATATTCCCGAAGAACAGCCTAGTATTATCCATCACCTCACAATAATCTTAATCGACGCGGCGAAAGAAGATATTGTGGAATCACAAACGATGATACGAAGATGTTTGTGACTACTTTTATATCTTTCCTATCGGAGATATCAATCTCAATCCAATCTTTACGATTGTACTCGTACGATAGAATATGCAAGATCAGATCACACAACTACGAGAAAGTAGTATCGGTCTGGATTCACAATCCCAATGAAGTCTTTAATTCATTAACCCGGTTTGAGAAAATAAAACCAGAGGTTAAAGGAGAATCGACTCTAGCTTACACAAATAGTATCACACGTAAGGTGTGGGGATTAGGTTTCCCAGTTGCTAGAGTTCTCCCTTATATAGTCTTCCAAATCAGGGTTTGCAATCAATGTTAGCTTAATAACAAAGCATTCAATATTCCCCGTTAGATGAAAACCTGATTACATTCAAGCTAATATCTTTCAACCGTTAGATGGAAAACTTAGCTTGTTACACCAAATGAAATGTACTATTTTGGGTTTATGTAACCGTACCCAAACATGAACATTTGTTGGTTCAACAATAGATAACCAAATGGTTAGCCGTTTGAGCACTTTCATATCAACCATCTTCTTCTTCACCATAACTAGTTCAAATGATTCAAATGAACTAGTTAGAGAGTTGTTCAATTGCAAGGAAATCTTATGTAATACACAAGACACAGTTGAAGCAAAAACGATTTGATTCACTCGAATCAGTTCATGAAATTTATAGCCACGGTTTTCAATTAGCATTCCTTAGTCAATATAAACATGGGTTCACAAACAATCGTTTATAGATATAACCTACTCAAGTTCGCAGACTGGGTTCGCGGACTTAAGTTCCCGGAAGGAGTTTTCAAACTCCAGCAGATATTCTCGGGTCGAGAACTATCGTCAGTTCAGGGACTGAGTTTGCTGAGTGAGTTCTCAAACTCCAGCAGATATTCTCGGGTCGAGAACTTCCGCCAGTTCGCGGACTGAGTTCGCAAACTATGCAAACTTTCGGTTCTCTTGATCAACAAAGTTTGCAAACTTAGGTTCAAGGAATAAGTACTTATACATATATGTGTTTCCACAACAATGTTTATATCCATCAATGGTCATATAATCTAAACTCTCATTTCAATCATTGAAACATTTTCAGAGGATGTTATATAGTTGTTATTCACAAACCATTTTTCGTCAGAGGAATTTTCAAAGTGATTGAAACATAACATGACTTTCGTCACTAGGTAAAGATGAATTTGGCTAAAGCAAAAGCTTACCAACACATATTTCGAGAAATAGATAGGAGAGATAAACTCGGCTCGAAATAGCAAATGTGTATAATCAAAGTCTATATAGCAAAACGACTTTTGTCTCAAGATAGGAGATAAATAGACTTTTGAGTGATAGATACGTTCAAGTATCCACATACCTTTTTGTCAGTGAAGTTCCACCGGTTCCTTGAGTAGTTCTTCGTCTTGTATGATGATTCTCCACGGAGTTCTTGAGCTCAAGTACACTTTCTATCCTAGTCCGAGACTTAGCTATAGTAGACTAGAAATCAAGACTTATAGTTTTGATCACTAACATTGAAAAATATGCTTGAGATAGCAACGCATGAGAGTTCGACCGAGCAATGCTCTAACAATCTCCCCCTTTGTCAATTTTAGTGACAAAACTATTAATACATATGGAATATAAAAAAGATAAATACATTTTTGAAGCTCCTATTCCACATGTCTAATCTTCAACATTACTCGAAATCTTCTTCACTTCCAAGTAGTCCAATGATCCCAAAGGTTTTAAGTTCGGCATCATCGTTGTTGAAATACGTAGCTATAACAATGAGAAAACAAAATTCTCGATCATTGTTATACAGTGACATAGTATCATTACACAGTATCAAAGTTCAATTGTATCACAACTTTGACAACAATACTATGGTGATATGTATCACTCCTCCTTAGTCAATACTCCATATCACATGGAAACCACTCCCCCTTACATAATGATGCGAAAACCATATGTATTTGTAGTGTGAACTACATATTAATTCTCCCCCTTTTTGTCAATAAAATTGGCAAAGGTACAAGAACGAGATACTAATGAAATTTCGGAAAGAGACATTTCATGACTAAAAGAAAGCATATATGAACTTTTTATGTAGATGCAATCATAAAGCCGAAGCTAAATGCATTCATCAAGGAGTTTAAAGATACAAGATAACCCCAATAATATTCCACAGCCGCACTCCCCACAAAGATATGGCAATTAAGCGCAAGTTCAAAAGAACTCTCCCCCATAAAATGTCATTCCCGAAATAACAACAAGAGCGAACTTAATTTCAAATGAAAAGAAGGATTTCTTTGGACATAACAAATCACATACGAATATGAATTTGAATCCCAAAGATACTCAATTAAATTAACCAAAATAGAACTTATGATTAATTTAATCGGAAATGCTCAACATGATGAACTTATGGAGACTCAAAAAAAATACTCAATTAGATTAATCACAAGAGAACCCATAATTAATCTAATTGGAATACACAACCAAATTAACCACAAAAAGTAATCAATTTAATTGTAATGCTCGACATAAGAGAATCTATGGAGAAATAACTAAGTTAATCATAAGAAATAATCAACTCAGTCAATAATTCTCAACATAAGAAAACTTAAGGAGCCTCACAATAATACATAGTAAATTATGGATCAGAGAAGATCAATACTGCAGAATACACAAGGATTCATTCTATTTTCCATCACTATTTGCATAACGACATACAATAGACATAATCCTTGAAAACAAAAGATTTTAACCTATCTTCCATCAATAATTGACATAATAGGCTTAACTTTTGTATTTGTCAAAAGTCCAATCATTCTTTTATCAATACATAAATATCGACTTACGAAAGACTTTACTTTTGACAAGCTATGGGATAATCACAGTTCACGGATGCAAACATACATATCCCATAAAAGATTGCAATATATAAAACCATAAAGATTAATACTGCAAAAATCATCTTCCAAACAGTTTTAGAATTTAAACAAATAAACCTAAAAATACGAAGATGAAAACGTTGGACATAGTTATGTGCAATCACAATAATGGCTATTCCAAACTCTAGTTATTCTTCTAAACAACTAAGAGAACAAGATTTGAAAAATGCTAAACCCGATTAGCAACTATAGATTGAACAAGAACGAGCTCATCAGTTGCTTTCTTCAGTTCATTTTTCAGAAAATCAAGATTCCTTATTGCAATTCCGAGTTGTTCACGAACGACCTCAAATTCTCGAAGAAGATTTCCTACCAGTTGTGATGACATGTAGAATGGTAGCTTTTTTTCATGATCAATAGCATGATAGCATGTTATGAAAACAGGATTCTTGTGAAACTCGATAGTCTTTCCCTTCTTGATTTCATCACCTTTGTTGTCTCCATCCATTGTGTGCATATAAAAATTCAGTAGAATCTTTACACCTTATAGAACAACGTATCAATCTATGACACATATAAATATAAAGAGGTTCCATGAAAACCTTAGGAAGATTGACGTCTGTGTGGGTCCGGTGTAGTGCACATGTTGTCACAACTCTTTTGTGACCAAGGAGAATGGAGGAGCAAACAGAACAAGGGATGGTCAACTTAATTCTAAGAGAAAAATTGCGGAGGAGCAATTCTAGGAAGAAGGACGAAAAATCAAGGAAATTTTTCTCAAAAGAGGATGATCAGAAAAATCTTCAAGGAAGAAGAAATGGAGCGAGGCTCGACAGATTTTAAAATCATCAAATACAACAAAATAAGTATCATACAACCTTGACAGGATTTTCAAGACATACTTCTTGAGAAAAATGAGCATCCTTCTTTGACTAGAGGAAGGATGTTGCATTGAGCAGTCATGTTGTATTTAGATGAGCATTTTGCTCATCAATACAGTTTTTTTCTTTCACTCCTTCAAGAGGATTTACAGGAAAATCACTTGTCGTAAATGAAGGAGTTTTATCAGGAAAGGAGTTAGGAATACCTGTGCCAATCGCTTTCCATGTTTTTTTGATGCTCTGTTTAAGTCTATTTATGCTGATCTTAAGCTCCGAGACTCGATTATTGATATGAATGAAATGTGGAGCAGATGCTTCTAGTTTACTGAATTTTTTAACGGTAGAAGCGGAGATTGGCTTTTCTTTCTTTCTCATTTGTCTTTTTCTCTTCTCAGGATTATTTAAGAAGTCAGTTGTTCTTCTGCCATTCTTCCTTCTACCATTGTAGGCATTTTTCGTTTCAAAAACACAATTAAGAAAAGACTTATCACAGTGTTTTTCTTTATTGTTGAAAATGCCTTTTACTCCAATAATGTGATAGACTGGTTTAATAACTTCTTTAGACATCCATGTAAGAATGTTGTGAAGTTTTTCATTCCTTAAGCGAATTCGACATCTTCGTTCAGAATGTCCTTTATTCCCGAAGTAATAGCAGTTGAAGGAATTATTCTTAACCGTTCTCGAGTGAGTAGAAGGAGCAAAATCCTTGAATTTAGGACCACTACAAGCTTCCAAAGGTTTTTCACATGGAGAATTATCAATAGCTTTAACGAAATTGATCTTACTAGTTTTTGGAGCGTCCATTCCTTTATAGCCCAGACCACGTATATCACGGTGTTCTTTACATGCTCCAAGCATAGAAGATAATTTTGTAGAGATAGAATTGAATCTAGTCAGCTTACCTTCCAGTGAATTTACTTTATCAAGAGCAGCTGCAAGTTCAGTCTCCAAGGATTTTTCTTTAGTGAGAAGACTGAGTTCTTTGTCGTTAAAACATGTTTGTTGAGAGTCATATCTTGCTTCAGCTTCTGCAAGTCTTTCTTTCAGCACGAAGAGATTTCGAAGAAGGTTATCACATTCGGACCTTTTTGTGCGTACATCTTCTTCGCGATCTTTTACGATATATTGTAGAAGTCTATACCCACCATCATATCCTTTAAAGAGTTTTCTCAACTTTCTGCTTTCTTGACAAAGTGGAGCCATGTATTTACTCAAACAAGTTGTTGATTTATTTTCTTTCAAATCACGGTCAAACATCTTGATATATTTAGAGACTTCCTCATCAATACTCTGTCATTCTTCTGAATCACTGTCATCCAAAAGTTCATCCAACTGTTCATCAAGAGATTTTTCCCAGTTGTATGCAGATTCAATCAAAGGAAAAGAGTCAGAGTTTTTCTCAGATGTTTCAGGACTTTGAAACTTACATGAGTGATTCTACACTGGTCTTGCATTACTTAAGACTTTATCGTCCATAGAATCGGATCGATACAAACACAGAATTGTAAGGTTTTAAACGTGTTTGTCTGCTCTGATACCAATTGAGAAAGCGGGGGTACAACAACCACGCCCAAAATTTCGCTTAGCAATATGTGTGGACAAAATACAATATACTTTCTAGAGAATCAACTAGACAGTCAGACTCAATCTAGATAAAAAGCATACCAAAGAGAGTTTATATCTCAATCTCTCTCTATACTCAAGAAAATAGAAATCTGCGAGTCTTTATCAAATACTAGAGAGATAACTTGGATGGTACCAAAGACCAATATCCAAGTGTCAATCAATTTAAATCAACAACCAAAAGGTTGGATATTCTAACTGATTGAACAACAAACAACCTGTGATATTTCAATTATATAAAAAAATATAATGCGAAATAGAAATATCACAGACACCAGAATTTTGTTAACGAGGAAACCGAAATGCAGAAAAACCCCGGGACCTAGTCCAGAGTGAACACACACTGTATTAAGACGCTACAGACACTAGCCTACTACAAACTTACTTCGGTCTGGACTGTAGTTGAACCCCAATCAATCTCACACTGATCCAAGGTACAGTTATTCTCCTACGTCTCTGATCCCAGCAGGATACTACGCACTTGATTCCCTTAGTTGATCTCACCCACAACTAGGAGTTGCTACGACCCAAAGTCGAAGACTTGATAAACAAATCTGTATCACACAGAAAAGTCTGTAGGATTGAATAAATCTGTCTCCCAAAGAAATACCAAGAATTTTTGTTCCGTCTTTTGATAAATCAAGGTGAACAGGAACCAATCGATAACCCGGGATTATATTTCCGAAGAACAACCTAGTATTATCAATCACCTCACAATAATCTTAATCAACGCGGCGAAAGAAGATATTGTGGAATCACAAACGATGAGACGAAGATGTTTGTGACTACTTTTATATCTTTTCTATCGGAGATATCAATCTCAAGCCAATCTTTGCGATTGTACTCGGACGATAGAATATGCAAGATCAGATCACACAACTACGAGAAAGTAGTATCGGTCTGGCTTCACAATCCCAATGAAGTCTTTAAGTCGTTAACCCGGTTTGAGAAAATAAAATCAGAGGTTAAAGGAGAATCGACTTTAGCTTACACAACTAGTATCACACGTAAGGTGTGGGGATTAGGTTTCCCAGTTGCTAGAGTTCTCCTTTATATAGTCTTTCAAATCAGGGTTTGCAATCAATGTTAGCTCAGCAACAAAGCATTCAATATTCATTGTTAGATGAAAACCTGATTAGATTCAAGTTAATATCTTTCAACCGTTAGATCGAAAACTTAGCTTGTTACACACAAAAGAAATGTACTATTTTGGGTTTATGTAACCGTACCCAAACATGAACATTTGTCTGTTCAACAATAGTTAACCAAATGGTTAGCCATATGAGCACTTTCATATCAACCATCTTCTTCTTCACCATAACTATTCAAATGACTCAAATGAACTGGTTAGAGAGTTGTTCAATTGCAAGGAAATCTTATGTACTACACAAGACATAATTGAAGCAAAAACGATTTGATTCACTCGAATCAGTTCTTGAACTTTATAGCCACGGTTTGCAATTAGCATTCCTTAGTCAATATAAACATGAGTTCACAAACAATCGTTTTTAGATTAACCTACTCAAGTTCGCAGACTGGGTTCGCGGACTTAAGTTCCCGGAAGGAGTTTTCAAACTCCAGCAGATATTCTCGGGTCGAGAACTATCGTCAATTCGCGGACTGAGTTCGCATCTTGAGTTTGTTGAGTGAGTTCTCAAACTCCAGCAGATATTCTCGGGTCGAGAACTTCCGCCAGTTCGCGGATTGAGTTTGCAAACTATGCAAACTTCCGGTTCTCTTGATCAATAAAGTTCGCAAACTTTGGTTCAAGGAATAAGGACTTACACATATATGTGTTTCCACAACAATGCTTATATCCATCAATGGTTATATAATCTAAACTCTCATTTCAATCATTGAAACATTCTCAGAGGACGTTATATAGTTGTTATTCACAAACCATTTTTCTTTAGAGCAATTTCCAAAGTGATTGAAACATAACATGACTTTTGTCACTAGGTAAAGATGAATTTGGCTAAAGCGAACGCTTACCAACACATATTTTGAGAAATAGATAGGCGAGATAAACTCGGCTCGAAATAGCAAATGTGTATAATCAAAGTCTATATAGCAAAACGACTTTTGTCTCAAGATAGGAGATAAATAGACTTTTAAGTGATAGATAAGTTCAAGTCGCCACATACCTTTTTTTCGATGAAGTTCCACCGGTTCCTTGAGTAGTTCTTTGTCTTGTATGATAATTCTCCATGGAGTTCTTGAGCTCAACTACACTTTCTACCCTAGTCCGAGACTTAGCTATAGTAGACTACAAATCAAGACTTATAGTTTTGATCACTAATATTGACAAACATACTTGAGATAGCAATGCATGCGAGTTCGACCGAGCACTGCTCTAACAGGTCTTACACAAATCACAAACTCGATCATACCATATCAAGTGATTACTTAAGATCGGTTTCACTAATAAAAGTCATACCAATACATAAGTCAGGCCTTTGTGAATAGTTTTACCAAGAACACAAACAAGTCATGAGTGGTTATACTAATCACACATATTGTTTGTTCACAAGATATGTAATGAATAAAAATACCAATAACGCCTGGAGATTTCCTTTTCGATTCACAAAACAAGTTCATGAATTTACTTCCTTAAAACACATGTAAAAACATTGTTTCCTAGGATGAACTCCTCACCTCATACCCATACATAATCACAATAGAATTTAAACGATTATGTCGATGTCTTATCTACAAAGTTTAATGGTTAAGCAATAAACCTCGTATTGTATTCCTTAATACTGTATATCTAGAGTTCAATCATGCTTTGCAGTTTTGTTTTCAATATGCACGACTTGAAAGATAAGTTAGGGAATGAAACAGTTCAAGTCAAATATCACTAACTTCAAGTGGAAGGATGATGTTGTCGTTGTAGCTCCTTGCTTCTTCACTTCTTCAAGTCTTCGCAATACTTGTAATGTATCATATCCTAATACTTTCGATCTAACCTATATGAAGTTGACTCTAGTACATAATAAAGCGACTCTTTAAATGAGTTTTGATTCACTAAAATATGGCAACCAAACTTGACATACCAATGCTTGGTGGGTTCAACCGAGCTATGCTCTAATAGTGTTGATAAATGTGTGGGTAGTAACTTTCAGTTGTAGTGTTTGAATGAAGATCCTTTGGAAAGTAAATGAGCGTTTTCAGGTATGTTTGAGAGATTATGTAATTTATGTAACTTGGGCTAGATTGGGGATGTTTGACAGGAATTTTTTTTTCTTGCTTGATCGGTCTTCGAATGTTTTGGTAGATTATTTTGATATTAATATTTCAATAACTGAACTCAGACTTGAAGATGATAGATAAAAACCTGATAATGATTAGAAAGAAGGACTTGAGATTGATAAATAAATGATTAATGAGATGAAGAACATGAACTTTTCTAGTGAACATTAGTGGTGGTAGAGAAGTATTACTAGCAGGATAAGTTGTTGATTCTAAAGGTACTACTGCACTAGCAGTGAACCCAAGTGTAACCACATCTTTCTAGTTGCTTCTTTTGAATCCTATTTTCATCACATTGATGATTTTTCTCTTTCTAATGCTTGTTTATTTAAATGAAAAAAATATTGTCCAATTTTTTTTCTTCTGATATCAACGAAATTGAAATTTAGATTTCGGGAATCATCACAATTTTACAATAATATCAGCTAATTTGAGCTTGAAGATCCATCCTACCTTCGATGTTATTTATTTAATCAATTACCTCCTAAATGTCTCGCTCATGTTAAAAGTGCATTAGGTATGCTTAGGTTGGGGCTTCACCTCCGCCAAGTTTAAGTTTTTTTAGGTTTAACTTATTGCTTGATCCTTCTTTTTCTCTCTAATATCAAACGAATGGTAACAAGAATAAATTAGGAAAAAAAATATGAAGAAAGTGGCTACAATGATTAGTTTTCCTAATCTTTGTGCAAAATAAAACAAATATATCTTTTAGAATTGAAGAAAATAGTAATAAAGGATTACTTTTTTGTTGTTGTTTGTTAATTCGTAGTACAATTGTTTATTTGTTTACCCATGGAGTATTTTTATTTTATTTTATTTTATTCAACAAGGAGACCCTCTTGGTCTATTGTTGTTTGATTTGACACTACATCCTCTTATGAAATCCATTGCCTCTCGGTGTAAACTTTATTTGCATGCTTGGTACATAGATGATGGCACAATTATTGGGGACAATCTTGAGGTGGCTAAAGCTTTGAGCATAATAGAATCTGAAGGCCCGGTCAGGGGGATACATCTCAATATAAATAAAACAGAGATCTTTTGGCCCTCTATTGATCCCAGAAGTATTGCAGAAGGTGTTTTCCCTCAGGATATTGGTAAACCTTCCTTGGAGTTAAACTTTTAAGGGGACCAGTAATCATGGACCTGAGTTTTATAAGTGACATGATGCTGAGTAGGGTCCATAATACTATTCAGTTAATTTCCGCCATCAAAAAGCTTAAAGACCCTCAGAGTGAGATGTTATTACTCGCAACTGCACCGGTGTATCCAGATTATATTTTGCAATGCAAACTACCAACTCTGAAGCTTTGTATCAAGCCACTGAACTCTTTGATGACCATTTATTTCAGTATTTGAGACTTTTGTTCGCAGGAGATGGGGCCGGTTTTTGGCCTCTACATCAGCGTTTAGATACCTTGCCTATCAAATATGGTGTCCTTGGCATTTATACTATGGAGGATACTCGGACCTATTGTTATCTTGCTTCTAAGAGTCAGACTGTTCCCATTCAAAAGGTGATACTTGGTGGCTTATTCCCGTTGAATAAAGGATCTGCTTATCAGTTGGCTCTTCAGAACTTCATCCAGGTATGTGGATTACCTTCTAATTATTGCATTAACGATGATGCCCCCCTTCCATGCACTCCATGGCAGTTATTTATTTTGACGCAGTTAAGAAGCGAATCCCCAACCAATTTTCCATGTCTGCGAGAGATTCCGTTCTGTGGAAATCCAACCGTATTAAGCATGCTCAAGTATTTTGGTTGTACCCATTAGTGGGATGAATCAGTGTCTCGGGCCAAGACCGTTTAGAGTCGTAGTTTATTATCGCCTTGGTATTCTTTTGTTTGTCGATGGTGGCTTGTGCTCAAGTTGCAGAAGGCTTATGGATATTTTTGGTGATCATGCGCTCCACTCTGCCAAAGATGTTGGACCCAAGTTCCTACATGACCTTGTACATGACGTAATTGTTGATATTTTCTACTAGGCGGGTGTGCCTGCGCGTAAAGAGGTAGCTCTGAGTTTTTTTTCAGACGATAACCGAGATTTGCGGCCTGCAGATATTCTTGTTTGCAATTGGGAGAATGGACATGATGTTTGTATGGATGTCACAGGTGAAGGTGTTCGCGTTTTTATTCCGGTCCAAGTTATTTCTAATGCTGTATTGCACAAGCGTACTAAGTATTTAGACAAATGTGTATTACACGGATATGGTTTGGGTGTGTTAGCCTCCTCTACTCTGGGTGAGCTCAGTGAGGATACTTTGTTGTTTTTTTTAAGAGATTAAAGAATTGTCTAATTAGTAATGATGCTAGTAATGGTGTAGGAAAGTTTCTTTTTTATGGACTAGGTGCTGGCATTCAGAAAGGTGTTGGTGACCAGCTTGTTGCTTGGTTACCACCAAAAATTTTGTACGAATCTTAATCTCCCATAATATTTTTTTTAAGGTGGAAATTAAATGTTTGGCCCTCTCCTCACTCTCTCTTAATCTAACGGTAGTGGGCTTAAAATACATTTATTTACTTTTTGAAGGAAGAATAATATATTCTGAGGGCAAGTCTTGGTTATACAATGTGAGGGCATGTATAGCCATACATTAGAAGTTCTGTTAAACAAAGAAAACTTAGCTAAATCATGAACAACTTTATTCGTGTCTCGGCTGCTGTAACTGACTTTAACATCTTCAAAATTGGATAATTAATTTCGAATATCATGCAACAGACCTCGGATCTTCCATGAGGAGCAGCTGATGCCGTCTTTGATAAGATATACTGCCGTTAAATAATCTCCTTCCAAAATGAATTTTTGATAACTAAATCATTAGCCAGTATTATGCCTAAATGAAAGACCTTTACTTCAGCTTCTAGAGGGGAAAACGAGCGTCCAAAAGAACTCCTGCACCTTTGGTATTGGTCATAGTCATCTCTAGATACAGCCTCCCAAGCACTTTCGTAGGTCGAATCAAGGAAAGCTCAATCTTCATTGATCATATAGTAACCTGGAGAAGGCTTATTCCAACGGTTATTACTACCTCCCTCATGGTTGATAATACGGACTTTCATTATTTCCTCCAAACCTTAGGGGTTCTTGTAGTGTTAAACCGATTATTCAGCACAGAAGTTAACTAATGAAGGATTAGGTTTTGTTTTCTTAAAATACATTCATTTCTAGTCTTCCAAATCTGTCATAAAGTGTGACATGCAAATCTTAGACCAAATTCATTAGGATCGGAGTTAAACCATAAATTTACCCATAAATTACACTAAAAAAAAGGTGCTTAGCTAATTACCCATAAATTTTACGAAGAGGGAAAGTTATGTTTACTTCTCTAACAAAATGAGCAATATCAACCCTGAGTGCTAAAACTCCTTTTACTAATCTTCATATGAAGTGTAAAATCCTTGGGCTTACACCTTTTATTTTCCAAAAATACTTCCATGAAAAACTGTTTGCTAAAGACGAAGGAGAACCCATATCAGACTAAAGTAGCTTATAAACTAATTTTGAAGTAAGCATACCAGCGTGGGTTTAGGTCCAGACCAAGAGATCAACACAATAGCTTTGTGATATGTGTATGGACATGATGGCTACAACTTCAGGTCCTGAAAAAGAACTTCTTAATTGTTAGAGCATAGCTCGGTTGAACCCACCAAACATTTGTATTTCAAGTTTGGTTGTCATATTTTAGTATCAAAACTTATCTAGAGTCGCTTGATTATTCACTAGATTCAACTTCGTTGAGGTTAGACTAGAAAGTCTAGGAATGTTGAGACGTACAAGTATTACTCTGAAGATCTGAAGTAAGTGAAGAAGTAACGAATGCGACGAAGACATCATCCGTCCTCTTGAGGTTAGTAATATTGACTTGATCTTGTTTCCATTCCTAACGTATCTTTCAAGTCGCTTTATATTGTAAACATAACATGCGTAGCTGTATATATATTGCTTTAGTGATTAGACTTGATCATATAATATGATCAAAGTATCAAAAAAAATATATTACGAAGTATAACGCTTATCTTTTGAACTTCGTAAATATGAAATCAACATAATCTATGTATTTAGTTACTTGATTATGTGTGGGATATATGTGTGATTTCATCCTAGAATACTATATATTATTATATTGGTTTAAGGAAGTAGATTTATGCACTTGTTTCATAATTGAAAGGGAAATCATGAATGTGTTGGTCCGGTTCTTTATTGAATATCTTTTAGATGACCAATACTAGATGACAAGGTAGAGCTTATCTTGACTTATGTTGAGAATCAAGGTATAACCGGTCGTAGCCTATAGTGTGTAGCAAGGTGTAACCGGTCACAAGATTATTTGAAAATCAAGTTATAATCGGTCACAAGCTACATTATTGGGAAGTAAGGTGTAATCGGTCAGAAGATGAATTGGGAAGCAAGGTGTAATAGATCAAAGACTACTTTGGGAAGTAAGGTGTAACCGATCACAAGCTACATTGGGAAGCATGGTGTAACCGGTTACAACTTATATTGTGAGTCTTGGTATAACCGACCCCAAGAGCAAAACCGAGTTTCCAAAGTTCTCACATTTCTTCATGGTTGTGTGTGAATTCGTAATTGTGCGAATTAGGAATTATAGTTCGCTAAGAGAATCTTCTAGATATCGACATTATTTGAACATGTACATAAATCTTATCATTAATTGTTCAAAAAGTATTCGTTGATGCTCAAGGTGATCCCGATCCGAAATATTGAAAAGCATTTAATTATGATTTTCATACTATATGTTTTAATTACCATCAATTAAAGAATATCCTCGTGAAACATTTTATTAGTTAATGTGCTAAACTAATAATAGAAACTTTCTAAGAGCAAGGTCTATGGGTAGTGTTACTCTTTCAAATGAAAGAGTGCACTACCAATTTGAGAAAATTAGAAGCTGTTATGGGTAGTTTTTACCCCACTTTCTCCCCAAACTCGTTCGCACACTCGTTCAGCTGAACGAGTGGTTGGTAGTGGAACACTAGATGGAGGACCCCCCGTCTGAAAATTTTGCTTTTTTTCGAAGTAGACGGGGGACAGGTAATTTTATTTTTATTTTTTGTTTTTTTTTGGACGGGGGATTGTCCCCCGTCTAAGTTTGTTTTTTTTTTGACGGGGGACTGTCCCCTGTCTAGGTAGATTTTTTCTTTTTCTTTTTCTTTTTTTGGATGGGGGACAGTCCCCTGTCTGTTTCCAAATTTTTTTACTACACGGGAGACTGTCTCCCATGTAGTGCCTTTTTCTTATTTTCCCACAGTGGTTTTATTCATTTATTTGAGCGAGCCCTCCTTCATGTGAAAGAGTTAGTCTCCATTTGGAGACTACCCATTCCCTTGCTCTAAGAGATATTTCAGAAATGTTGTCTGAAATTTAATTGGAAATATGATAACAACCTATTTCCAATATCTTATTACGTATCTTGAGAAATTAGATATTTTATTACATATCTTGAGAATATTTCCGGTTTTGGAATTTCTTTGTTGTCCAAACAACCTTGGTTTATAAATAAATGAGTTTGCATTTATTGAAATCCAGATAAACTTCATTCGTGTTGTTTCTTTTGGAGTCGTCTATCCGGGTTGGAGAGTGCCCTTATGTCCGCTCGTTTAAAGACTTTTGTGGGATCAAGAAGCTCTACGAGTACCGTTGGAGGGAAACTAGATAATTGCATCGTTATTTTAGTTTCAGATTATTGATTTGATTGACTAACGGTTGTTAAAAACTTGATTACACCTAGTGTAGATGGTGGATTTTCGACAAAGGCTAAAATCGTAAAACCATAATTATACATACTCCTTATCCAGCAATCAGATGAGTATTGAGGCTCATGTCTCTCATCGAAGTATGAAAGCTCATGCCACAAGAATCTCTGACTGAGAATACTGTCTCTCCGAGTATACATAGATGTGTAGTCTCTCAGCTGAGGCAACGGCATATCTCATGAATACTGAGCAATTTCAGTAATTACTTCTATATAGAATCGAAAGATTGGACAGCTCCTAGACAGCTTGCCTGCTAGTATAGAGCAATAACTTCTTCAGGATGTAACAATGTTTTCCATGACTATATAAAAGAAATACGACGCTTCAACAAGCTCATATTACTTGACTCTCAGATAATTAATGCTCCTAGACAGCATGCCTGCTAGTATAGAGCCATCAATTAATTATCTCTAATCCTTAAATTCATTAACTGAATATTCAGAAATATTCTACGTTCTTCATAATATTTCATTACTTCAATTCGTGGTTCTTCCCAGCAGAATTACATGGGTTAGTAATAAATATTCAACGTACGGGCATCTGAGCCGCTATCGAGTAAGCCCCGACCAAAATGGTGCAAGTGTATTCAGCAATAATGCACTAACGAGCACCTGAATGCACAAACGATCATTCAAAAATATGAAGGAACGATGAACCTATGCAAAATAGGAATAATAATAATAATAATAATAATAATAATAAAATATTAAGCTAAGGCGCCAGGGGACTGGGCCCACAGGACGGCCAGTCATGTCGTGGCCAGTCCCACGCCTAATTCCTTATTTTATCATATTTTATTATTTTTCCTTCATCTCATGAAAATTCCTTCATTTGAACAAATATCCTTCATTTTAAAGAAACTCCTCAGTATCATGGTGTTTCCTCCGTCTGAAGGAAATAGTAAAAATTAGGAAAGGTGTTGCGGGACCAAAATCACTAGCCGGCCGGTCATGCCCTAGTTGTGGCCGGTCCCACACCTTGCATTCCTTATTATTTTAGTATTATTTCCTTCATCCCATGAAATTCCTTGGTTTCATGATATTTCCTTCACATCAAGGAAAAGATATAAAATTAGGGAAGACTCGCGGGACCGGGCCCTAGACGGCCAACCATGCCCTAGTCGTGGCTGGTCCCACATGCCCCTTATTTTATTATTATTAATTATCATTGTTTCCTTCATCTCATGGAAACTCCTTCACTTTAGGGAAAACTCCTTTATTTCAACAAACTCCTTGATTTCATGGTATTTCCATAAAATCATGAAAATAATATAAAATTAGGCAAAGTGCCATGGGACTGGGTTTATTGGCCGGTCGGCCATGCCTTGTCCATAGCCGGTCCCACACTTCATTATTTCTTATTTTATTATTATTATTTCCTTCATCTTATGAAGTTTCCTCAGTTTGAGCAAAAACCTTGATTTCTTCATATTTTCTCAAAATGTTGCTCAAACGCGTATCAGAAAATATCAAAATTCTCAGGACTGGACATGAACACTTTGGTGACATGAGCATATTACCTTGACCAACCAAGGTTGGATATTTGGCTTGCGAGAGGCCGGTCCCGCACATTTTCATCATTTGACCTAATTTGTTCACATTAGGTTAAAACTCTTCCAAACAGCTTGGAATTTCATAAAACGATCGTCAATCGGTCCCATGACCAAACAGGGCCGGTTTCACGACCCCTTGGCCGGTCCTTCATCTCTTCATAACTTATTAGGTTTTATCACCTAAGGTTCAGACGAACATTATTTGAATAAATGATTAAACCGGCATATGATCATCTTTTCACCAACTGGTCTTCAAGAGACTTTGGTATTTTGCTCACTAGAGCATCTGGGTGTTATATGGTCGACTCATTATCCCATGTATCCGGTCCCTCCTTCACTCCGAAGTTGATTTTCAATAAATCATCAATTGATCAACAATTGATCAAAATTAGGGTTTCGAATCCAAAGATCTGCAAAACATAATTCTGAGCAGATTCAAACATTAATAATTTTACGTTGATCCCGTGATCAACATTTTAATTAATTATACTCGGTTCAGTTGCCAGTATTCTAAATTAATATTTTATTTGGTTATGTTACCAATAATTCAACAAACGAGCAATATTTGCTCAGACTAAGGAATATTGGTTAAACTATCAATATTCAACAATCCATCGGATGAGAAATATTTTCTCACCTTAACTATCAACATTTACTCGAGAATTATACCTCTGCCTCAACATACATGTTCAATTCATGAGTCTTAGAGCATTTGCAAATCACGTTCAACTCAGCAATACAAGGACTCATCGTCCCATAAAGTCAGCAAATGACTAACTAAATACACGTCTTCCTTGCAGACTCCACAATTACGAGATATCAATCGTGTCACATGGGGGGATATAACTAGGGTTTTGGTCTGGCGATCTAGGGAATGTGTGTTTATACACACGATGAGAATGTGAGCAAGTCGTGCAATCAGTTGGAGGAGTTAGCAAAGTAGTGGATAGAAAATCAACCAAGTCTCCGCACGATGAGCAACTGGTTTTAACACGATTTCCACTTCCCCACTCTTTGACTCCAGCAACTGTCACACTTCATGGGATCAGGGTGTTTACAAGTCTAGCAATATAAATAAGTCTCTGAATCATGATTGAAAAACAAGACAATCTCTCGTCAACAGACAACAAGAGATTAAGTAATCAACATCTGAGCCATTACTCTCAACAGAGCAAATTCAATCAATCAGAACTTATTTTATTTCTTCAAGCAGAATATACAACACATCTACAATCTTCGATCACCATTGATCTCACATATTTCTCAGCTTACCTCCTAAAGATCGACCCATCCTCTCTTGCGATTGAATTGACTCTGGAACGGCCATTGTCTTGGTTTAGGTCGGGGTCTTATAGATTGATCTCTTGAACTTAAAGCACTCCCTTCTTGCAGTGCATCTGTGTGAGGTTAAGCATTTTTCTCGGTTCAAGGAGTCTCCTCCACACAGTCGTCTCCTCAATTCCGTAAAAACCAGCAAATTATTTTGCCCCATCTACAGATTGGCGACCACAGTAGGAGATCATTCTCTCCGTTGCAATTTCAATTCTAACAAAGATGGTTCATCTTAGGTCAGGTTCAGTTACAAATCCTAACACAAACAATGATAGCACTACAAATACTGGTGGTGCTCCAGAAACTGCTCCGGATCCTAACAACGGCACTGGTGGTACTACTCCTACTCAAACCAACATCGGTGGCAATCCTCTCTTCGGTCGGTCTCCTGAAGAAATCAGAGAAAATCCAGCTACCATGGGTGATCTCATGAAGGTGCAAGAAACTCTTGCCAAGAATCAGATTGACATGGATGCTACTCAGAAAGAGCTGTGCAATTATCTCAAGACTCTTACAGAAAAGATGTCATAGAAAACTCAGGAGAAGGGAAAAGCTAAAGAAACATCTTCGGACGCTGATACTGAAGTTACTCAATCCATGTAGTAGATGATGAAGAAGTTCTTAAAGCTAAAGCTGCAGACAATCCGCCAGCGAAGGAACGGTCCAGTTTCATCACTCGTGAAGACTTGTAACGCCTCTTGGAGGACCGTGGAAAAGATAAAACTTCATATGTCCATCGTCACTAACATTCATACCCCAATGCTACACAAAGGATTCCTCTGTCAAAATGTTATACTTCTCCAACGTTCACCCTTTATGATGGAACCGACAATGCTCGGGAGCATGTTTCTCGGTTTTTGGAAGCATTGGGTGAACATGAGCACAACTATATCGTCCGTCTGAAGGAATTTTCAAAATATCTAAAAGGCAGAGCATATACCTGGTAGAACAACATCGCATCAGGGAGTATCACAAGCTGGGAAGAAATGATTAACGCTTTCTACATGAAATATTTCTTTGTTTCAGAGCAAATCACCCTCTCTGATCTTGGAAGGATGTTTGAAAGGATCAATGAACATCCTAATAATTATGTGAAAAGGTTCAGAGTTCAAGCCCTGGACTGTCATGATCCAAATGTCACAGAGCAGCAACTTGTAGACTTGTGCATTAATGAAATGATCCCAGTCTACAGAGCTTTACTGGAAAATCTCTGGTTCTATACTTTCTCCGAACTTCATGA